>NW_011494773.1:3236310-3245724 GCF_000754665.1 Bison bison bison | reverse complement strand
CCCCATCCCCCAGCCCCCCATTCCACTTGATGAGCTGGAGAGGAACAGCTTGAGATAGTTGCTTCAATTATAGGCTGCATTAATTAAACTGGTGGTATTTTTTACATAGAACAGAACATCGTGAACCAAATTTAAACATGGTTTTTTAAACATAAAATGTAAACCGGTGTCTTTACTATCCACACCTCTGAGTTAGGTTTTCTGTGGGTCCTCGGGGGCTTTCTACAATCATCAGATCTCTAGGTTGGAGGGCCCTTTAGTGCCCCCTGGTCCAGTTAGCCGTCTGACCCATAAATCTCCACGATGCCTCTGCCAATGGGTCCTACCGCTTCTGCATGTGCCCACCCAGCAGCTGGAAACTTAACACCAGAGGGAGGCAGACTGCTCTGGGACAACTGACTTTCCTAATTCTCAACTTCTATGTCTCAGACCTTCCAGCGTTTGTGTATCTCTGAGTCTAAAATATATATATATAAAATATATATATATTCTATTTCCATCCCAGTTTAACAGATTGGGGAAATGGGGACAGACAAGTAACTCACCTAAGGACTCACATAAGTGTCAGACTTAGGATCTGAACCAAGACCCATCCCTTAAGTCCTGAGGTTATATTGTCTCTATCTTCATAATGAGTACTGAAAATGTGCCCCTGATTCAATTTATTCAGTTCAGTTGCTCAGTCGTGTCCGACTCCTTGAGACCCCATGGACTGCAGCATGCCAGGCTTCCCTGTCCATCACCATCTCCCAGAGCTTGCTCAAATTCATGTCCATTGAATCGGTAATGCCATCCAATGATCTCCTCCTCTGTCGTCCCCTTCTCCTCCCACCTTCAATCTTTCCCAGTATCAGGGTCTTTTCCAATGAGTTGGTTCTTCGCATCAGGTGGCCAAAGTATTGGAGTTTCAGCTTCAGCATCAGTCCTTCCACTGAATATTCAGTTTATTAAACCACTCTAAATATGTACATAACTCATTTCTTATTCACCAAGTTTTCTGCGTATCATTATTTACTGCTAACTCTCCACTCTTGCTCTCCACTTTACTGACTTCAAAAACAAACCCACTCCAGCTCCCTCAGCCTCTATAATGAGAATGCTCACCTCCATTCTCCTTGTTTATTCCAATCTTTCCCACCCTTCGAGGCCTGGCTTAATTTTACCACCTGCAAGGACTCCTCCCAGCCACTCAATTCAACAATTCTTCTGCCAACAGAAACAAATGGCTTACTCACTCTTGCTAAGTAATTATCCTTAATATCTGTGTCCTCAGTTTGTAATCTCACATACAACATAAGCAAAAGTTTACTTTTCACTAGTGCCCACTGGCCCCATAGTAGGAGTTTAATAAACACGTGAACAATGTCAGAATATGACCCCTAATACCTTATGGACTCTTTTTTTTTTCTTGAAAATGCTTTGTTGTGACAGATTCATCAATAACCTCATTTCTACTCTGAAATAAATAAATAATTCTGAAACTCACTCAACTAATGTTGACATCTTCTCTGCCTGATAGCGGGGCCTGGAAGGTATCTTTGGCTTAGCAGATGCATTTCTGCATGCTGACCACCAGAGGGCTCACTTTCCTTTCTTTTCAAGGCTCTCCAGCCCCTGACCCAGAGCCTTCAGAAATCTGAAAATCTACTTTTGCAAAAACGCCTTGGTGACACTCTGTCACCCAACCATCCATGCCACAACACAAGGACCCCAACGTTATTCTAGTTTCTGGAAAGGAGAGGATCCTTGAACACCATCCCACTCAATAGATGGGAATCTGGGGACAAGAAAGGATGGGAAGAGGGGGGATGGGACACCTGCAATGCACCCCAAAGCCCACCCTTCACCCTCCACACTGAGTACGACATCTTCATCAGCAGCAGGGCTGAGCATGGCCAAGCCTGTAGACGCCTCTCCTCAATTTCTAGGCAGGTCAGTTTCTTAGCCAGAAAGGCTGGGGGAGGAATTCTATTAATATCCATTATTCACTGCAATGCCCCAAATATCTTGAGAACCAGATTTCCTTTCCCACGTGAAGACGGCCTACCATAGTTCTTTTCTAAATTCTCTGACAATTTTACAAGCAGGGTGACGAGTGGCCTTTCTTTGAAAAAGTGTGTATAAGTGTACCTATTCATAGAACTCCTCCAGAGCTGACACCTGGTTCTCCAAAAGTGGAGCTTCCCTCTAACCACATTCTACTGACATTTATAGACTATGATTATTTTTGATAGTGGGAAGCAAAGCGGGGAGGGTAAGCAGAATTGTAAAGCACACGCTTTCATCCAACATTCCCCCACAGCAAAGCGAATTGTTATTTTCGGGCTAGATGCACAGTACCCAAATGTAGACTATTTCTCCTCTTTTCCTGGGAAGAGACGGCTTCGCTTTTCTGTGGTGGACACACCACACCTGCTCCTCCAAGCTCTTCAGTTCACTAGGCAGCCCGCTTCTCCCAGGCCCGCGGACGCTCATGTCCCACAGCCACGCAAAGCTAATGGTTCTCTGAGAAATGACAAAGTGCTTTTTGAACAGTACACAGGGCTGCTCTCAAGTGCTGGGGAACGGCCATCAAACTCTGGGCAAGATGCAATTCAAGTCAAACCTGACATGTTGAAAGTGAATGACTTTATTATGCTTCATGGTTTATAATTCAGTCATAAGCCATGGCAGGTTGGGCACATCTTTTTCAGACAGTTAAGAATTAGGAGGACTCGAGGCTGTCAGCTTTACCAGATGGTCATTAACTGGAAATGTGTTGTTTAAGCAAGATACACTCAAGGCGGGTGGGAAAGGCTCACAGAGTTTCATTTGCCAGGAACTTCTTCATACCTACCTCTCAGGCAGAGGTGAGAGCTGCAGAGAAGGAAGGTGTGCTTCGGAAAAAGGTCGTCTTACCTCTTTTCCAGCTGCCCTCAGCAAGGATGAGGCGACAACCTGTACGCTGTGCGGATTCAACTCACAGCACCAGAAATAAAGTAACTTCCTCAACAGCACATAAACCCGTCTCCACATGCAATCGTCTTCACAACATGCTATGACCTTGAGACCAAAATGGTGAGAAGAAGCTGGACACAGATTTCACTGGGGCAAAGCCGAAAAGAGTGGGGATTAAGGAAGGACAAAAAACCAGTGGAGAGAGGGTGAAGCTGGGGGGTGGGGGTGGGGGGCTGGTGAGCAGCAAAGCAGACCGCAGAGGTCTAAGGGCAGAAAGGAGTTTCTGAAAATTAACTGATGGCATTCTCTCTCCTTCCACTGACCATAAGTGGTTTCACTGTAACAGTTTGAAGGAATTCTGTCCAGCACCTGAGATTCCCTCAGAACTGTTGAGAATCTTAACACTTGTGCTTAAGAACACATCAGGGAACCCGGGGTAGGAGACAGATAAGACAAATGAACTCATGGAAGGATTGCATCTTAAAACCACCTGTTTATGAGCAAAACTCAGTCATAAAAGCCGCTGTAAGCAGAAAGCACAGAAACATTATTTTGTCCTCTTGACATCCCTAATAGCCTTTAAACCCCATCAGAGCAGCAAAGATTGTAAAGAACTGACGCTAACTGTCATAATTAACCACATGCACATCTCCACTACATGCGCAGCTTTGCAACTGGCGGACCCGATCAGGTACAAAAGAAAACAGAGCTTCTGAAATCTCAGGAGATGGAGGAAACGACTCATCCGATCCCTCTCATTCTCAATTACTGTGGGTGGAGGCAAGGTAATTCTTCAGCCATTTCAAACATGGAAAACACTCATCGAGAGAACACAACCGGAATCTAACGTGATATCAGCTTTATTTATTTATTTATTTTTTTGCCATTTTAGATGTGATTGGGAATAGGGGTTGTAAAAAAGTGGAAATAACACACAGATAAGATGTTTATGAGCACTGAAGCAGATGTTCTCGGAGTCATTTCTTGGAAGATATGAAATGGTTGTATGAAGAAAAGCAATCATGTCTTAAAGAAACAAACTTACCTGGAAACTCTGAAGATCTCCAAAGAGTCAGTTGAGTAAAAGCAAAAATCTCAGTTACTTGCACACATGCACAAACACACATATGTAACATTCTCACGCTCTCCTGGAAAATCTAAACTTAGTATCGTCACTGCTTTTATTTTTTCTAACAACCCAAAGTAATCCAGAAAACAAAGATATGAAATAACCTTTTTTTTCCGTCTAGATTGGAAGAAGGAGATAAACAAGATAATGAAAGAATTTAGCTACAGAGTAGGAGATTTTAATTTAGGAGCTAAATTCAGAAGATTGTAACTTCATGGGATTTTAGAGCTGGAAAGCATCTGGCTCATTATTTTGCCTCCTGCCTATTTCAATGGTCACACACACACACACATCAACTTGATTATAGTTCACTAAATCGGACATTATTCATATTCAAAGTCAACAGTCTTTCCACAGGCCAGAAGGAGGCGCAGTAGCCAGGAGGGGCAAGGTATGTGAGTAGGGTAAAGAGAGAATGAGACCAGAAGATTCTGAAAAAGTGGAATGGCA
Organism: Bison bison bison; assembly: GCF_000754665.1. Lineage (NCBI taxonomy): Eukaryota > Metazoa > Chordata > Mammalia > Artiodactyla > Bovidae > Bison > Bison bison. Next base: position 3,241,208 of record NW_011494773.1, on the reverse strand, counting down.
GGAATTAAGTTACTAAAAATAAGAATTTACAGAGGAACACATTAAGAGGTCAAATTCTGAAGCATGCTCTGATTTCAATTATGCCCTTCCGATCTATGGAAGCTGGCACAACTTATTCAGTTGTCTCCCAATTCAGAGACACAGAGCTACTCCAAATCACAAGCAGCTCAACAAAATCACATCAGATATTACTACAAAACTCAGATATTATATTTTAGTCATGTTTTGATGAGCGTTTTTACTTCTAGAAGTAGAAATTATAGCTTGAGAAAGAGCCTAGAATATGAATCGATAAGCACATACCTCAAATAAGAATTCTGTAAAGTGTGGATGACAAATTCTATGCTGCCCTTATGCTCAGCCAAAGAAGATTGTTTGAAAAGATTTTTTTATTTTTTTCAGGCCCGTGATGCTGAGACACCACTGGTTTGTTACTCCAACTATCACTCATTATTATTTAAAGAGTTTGACATCACATCATAACACATTACAAAGCATGCTAGTGGATAGGAAGCTGCAGAAAACAGAAAGAAAGAAATTACTATTAAATGAGGCATGGCCAACACAGAATGGTTATCTGAATATAAAACCCGTTTGTGGGTGCTTTATGCATAATGGTGAACTAAATATAAAACCTTTTTTTTTTTTTGGTTGCTCAATAACATTTTCTCAACCAAATCATAAAACTTTAACAAATCCTTAACCAAACAGAGGTCAGTCTTACCTTTTTCTTTAAAGTAAAACAGTTTAGAATCTGTTCTACCATCTAAGCACCTGGGACTAAGGCAATACATTGTCCAGAGAACTGAGTTAGAAACATCATCTACACTCTATCTCTTTTATTTCTCATTAAAACTCTGTAAACTGGGCATTGATAGTCTCATTTTACAGATGTGAAACCAGAGTTTCAGACAGATGTGATAACTTGCCTAACTGTAGATAATCAAAGCACAAGTTCCTAAGCCTAGGTATGGGGGATTGAATGACAGACAGCCCCTCCAAAAGGACATGCCATGTTCTAATCCCTACAACCTGTGGTCACTACCTTCTTTATATGGCAAAAGAGTGAATATTACTGCATATGGCAGAAGATGTGACTGAGCGGAGGAGCTTGTCCTGGATTGGTCAGGGAGGCTCTAAATGTAATCACAAGTATCATCATAACTAAGATGCAAAGAGGAGCAGAAAAGACCCTGCAAAGATGGAGGCAAAGAGTAGATGGACGCAGCCACAAACCCAGGGGTGCAGACAGCCGGCAGCCACAGAGGCTGGGAGAGACAAGAGTGGGGGCCCACTGAGAGCCTCTGCAGGGACCATGGCCTCCAGGAAGCACCTTGACTTCAGACTCCTGGCCCCCAGAACTGTGAGCTATATACATATATAGACACATACATATATACATACATATATATATACACACATACGTACTTATATATGTATGTATGTGTGTATGTATATAGCTGTAAGCCAACCAGTTGGTGGCAAGTTGCATGACAACTACAGGAAACAAGAGGTCTTCTTGTATCCCCTCTGCAACCCCACTCAAGTTCCCTGACGTCAAACTGCCAGAGTGAAGAACACGGTACTCTAGGCTCTCCCCAGGTCAGCACCAGACTAGGGATCAGCCATAACAGATTTGAAACTGAGGTTCTTAGACTAGTGTTTAGACTAATTGTTTAGACTAAACAATTAGCCTTCTTCATATTTGAGTCAAACCGCTTCAATTAGTACAAAGAAAACACAAGAGCACAAGTTCATGATTTCATGGATGTGTTTCTCCTGAGGCTCAAGAAGAGGTAGAAGAAAATGAAACATTCCCTCACTTGCTGTCCTCAGTGAGTCAACTTTGATACTGAAGAGCCCATTCGACCACAGATCCTTTTACATGCTTAGTATTAAATGTGTAGAAATGAGGATAGATTTGGTCTAAAAGATTTTAACATTCTGTCTATCCCTAAAAGTCTCTATAATTATCTTACTGTTTCTCAATAAATATTTGATGAATGAATAAAGGAATCAATCAATGAATGAAAATATTGCTATGCATAGAGCCAAAATAATCAAGCCCCATTGTGTCTCAATAACAAATATTTAAGCCAAAAAGAATGAATGTCTTACAAAAATATCACTCTCTGGGGAAATAACCTGAACAGATTATAAAAGATTAGATTAAAGGGAATAAATAACTCTATGACAATAATAGAACTTAGATCCCTGGGATAAATTCATATAGAGAGAACATGAAATTTTAGGTATAAGGCAGTATAAGAAAGAACTTGAAAAGTGAAATCTGAAGGAAAATTTTGACTCCCAAGACAAAGATTAAAGACATCATTATTGAACTTTCTCTGTGTCAGGCAGTATTCTAAGTACTTTGCAGCACGAAATTAATACTCATGGCAAGTCTGAGGTAGGGCACACCATTATCCACATCCTATAGCTGAGAAAACAGTTTACAAAAAATTTATTAAAATCACACAGTCAGTAAACCATGAGGTAACTAAAAGGCAGAATGGCTATCTGTCAAAACATTGGTGAAAGAGATAGGTCAGAGTAGTTGAAGAAGAACCTGAATTCTTAACATGAAATCCATCAATTCATTAACTTATTCTTTTATTTTTAAGATATACGTGCCAGGCAATTTGCTAGACAATGGAGATATAATGGAAAAGAAAGTAATGAACTAACAAAATGTTCTAAAACAAAAGGGAGATAATTCACAAATAGGAGAAAAGTAAAAGAGAATCGCTAAAAGTGATTTTGGGGAACATGCTTATAAAGCGAATTTGAAAAAAGTGGCTAAGTTTTCTAAGAATTTTTCAATGACAAGGCTTCCCTAACACTGTCTTAATGAGTATGATCACAGGATGTTCGAAACCTTAATAATCCTATAAGAGCTAGAAAAACGTGAAAGTGCCCGTGAAGGCAATTCTCAAGGAGCTTGAAGAACTCATGGAAAGGAAAAATGATCTTGCCAACCATAAAAACAGAAAACTAAGCAGAAAATGGCTGAGAATAGTTTTAAAAAAGAAAAATAATCCATTTGGTCCTAAAGACCAACACAGGCAGAGCAAAGCAGAGACACATTTAAGCAATTCTAAGTGACCAGGTCAGAAATCACTGGACTCTGTTCTTTCAAGCACTATGTAACGTAAGTCAATAGACTTCAATTACCTGATAGGAATCTTGGAGAAGTGCTCAGACTCTTAAATTAGGAGGAAGTGGGTTTGAAACGTAGCTCTGCTAAAGACTAGTTGTGTAACCTTAGGCAAGTTACTTAAAGACTCTCAGTTTTAATTTTAGCATGTGGAAAGCAGAGATAATAATAAAACCCACCTCAGAGGTTGGTAAAGAATTAAATGGAATAATCTATGTGAATTGTTTAACAAAGATGTTGGTACATAGTAAGTGTTCCATTATGGATAAGCAGTTGTGTTATTATCATTTCATTGGTTTACTGATCAATTACTGTGGCTAGAATAATTATTAGATTTGACCAGAAGCTTCTCATTGTTTCATCAACATGCTGGTTTTCCTCCTAAAGGAGGATTGCTGTTTCTTGCTCCCATGGAGTTACTCATCACCACATACTTGCCTGAGCTAAAGGAATATACGTGGAAATAAGGTCTCACTTCGGGACAGAAACATTTCAAGGCCAGTCACAATATCCCTTATTTCTCTGTTCAGGGGAACCAGCAACATTGTAAATGGTTAAGAACCCATGAGCCTAGTTCCCTGAATGGTGATGACACAAGGAAGTGGCCCCTGGCATTCCGTGATGGATATAAAATGTGGCGTGAGAAGCAAGCTCCACACATTAAGCTACCAGGTATGGAGTTTGTTTCCACAGCACAAACTACCTTATCCTGAGTAATAGAAGAGCAACCCAGAATTGTGTGACCTTCAATTTATAAGTAATATAAATACCTGAAGTCCATTTATATACTGATCCAATATTTTACAATCTCTTGTTTTGGTTCCTGATACCTTCATGGCTCTTTTCAAATGTTTATAAATAAAGGCTGTCTCATAGATTGAAATTTTCTCAGGACAGAGGCTATGAATTTGTAATTCTCTTTACAGCAGCAATACTAAACAGCATCTGCCATTTAATAAATGCCTCTTTGACAATGGCAATGACAGCAATGCTCATAAAGCTGTCTTCATGATAATCCCTTAATGTCTGTCTCCACTGACTGTTTCACTACTCAACAACTCTCTTAGAAGAAAGCTGCGATGACGCATGAGCGCGGCAGCTGTGACGGCGCATGAGTGTAGCCGAGAGGAGCTACCCCACATCCAAGGTAAGGAGCAGCAGCTGAGCTTTGCTGGAGCTGCCGTGAAGAGACCCCAAGACCAAGGTAAGAGATACCCAAGTAAGACAGTAGGTGTTTCTAGAGGGCATCAGAAGGCAGACAGATTGAAACCAAATCACAGAAAACTAGTCAATCTGATCACATGGACCACAGTCTTCTCTAACTCAACAAAACTGAGCCATGCCATGTGGGGCCACCCAAGATGGTGGAGTCATGGTGGAGAGGTCTGACAGAATGTGGTTCACTGGAGAAGGGAATGGCAAACCACTTTAGTATTCTTGCCTTGAGAAACCCATGAACAGTATGAAAAGGCAAAAAGATAGGATACTGAAAAATGAACTCCCCAGGTCGGTAGGTAGCCCAATATGCTACTGGAGATCGGTGGAGAAATAACTCCAGAAAGAATGAAGGGATGGAGCCAAAGCAAAAACAACACCCAGTTGTGGATGGGACTGGTTACAGAAGCAAGATTCGATGTTGTAAAGAGCAATGTTGCATAGGAACCTGGAATGTTAGGTCCATGAATCAAGGCAAATTGGAAGTGGTCAAACAGGAGATGGCAAGAGTGAACATCGACATTCT
>NW_011494773.1:3234446-3236147 GCF_000754665.1 Bison bison bison | reverse complement strand
TGCCCTGACGAGTAATGCTGAAGAAGCTGAAGTTGAACAGTTCTATGAAGACCTACAAGACCTTCTAGAACTAACACCCAAAAAAGATGTCCTTTTCATTATAGGGGACTGGAATGCAAAAGTAGGAAGTCAAGAAACACCTAGGGTAACAGGCAAATTTGGCCTTGGAGTACAGAATGAAGCAGGGCAAAGGCTAATAGAGTTCTGCCAAGAGAATGCACTGGTCATAGCAAATACCCTCTTCCAACAACACAAGAGAAGACTCTACACATGGACATCACCAGATGGTCAACACCGAAATCATATTGATTATATTATTTGCAGCTGAAGATGGAGAAGCTCTGTACAGTCAGCGAAAACAAGACGGGGAACTGACTGTGGCTCAGATCATGAACTCCTTATTGCCAAATTCAGACTTAAATTGAAGAAAGTGGGGAAAACCACTAGACCATTCAGGTATGACCAGATCAAATCCCTTATGACTATACAGTAGAAGTGAGAAATAGATTTAAGGGACTAGAGCTGATAGACAGAGTGCCTGATGAACTATGGACAGAGGTTCGTGACATTATACAGGAGACAGGGATCAAGACCATCCCCATGGAAAAGAAATGCAAAAAAGCAAAATGGCTCCCTGAGAAGGCCTTACAAATGGCTGTAAAAAGAAGAGAAGTGAAAAGAAAAGGAGAAAAAGAAAGATATATCCATTTGAATGCAGAGTTCCAAAGAATAGCAAGGAGATAAGAAAGCCTTCCTCCGCGATCAATGCAAAGAAAAACAGGAAAACAATAAAATGGGAAAGACTAGAGATCTCTTCAAGAAAATCAGAGATACCAAGGGAACATTTCATGCAAAGACAGGCTCAATAAAGGACAGAAATTATAGGGACCTAACAGAAGCAGAAGATATTAAGAAGAGGTGGCAAGAATACACAGAAGAACTGCACAAAAAAGATCTTCACGACCCAGATAATCACGAAGGTGTTACACTAACGTAGAGCTGGACATCCTGGAATGTGAAGTAAGGTGGGCCTTAGGAAATATCACTATGAACAAAGCTAGTGGAGGTGATGGAATTCCAGTTGAGCTATTTCAAACCCAGAAGAAGATGCTGTGAAAGTGCTGCACTCACTATGTCAGCAAATTTGGAAAACTCAGCAGTGGCCACAGGACTGGAAAAGGTCAGTTTTCATTCCAATCGCAAAGAAAGGCAATACCAAAGAATGCTCAAACTACCACACAATTGCACTCATCTCACACGCTAGTAAAGTGATGTTTAAAATTCTCCAAGCCAGGCTTCAGCAATATGTCAACCGCGAACTTGCAGATGTTCAAGCTGGTTTTAGAAAAGGCAGAAGAACCAGAGATCAAATTGCCAACATCCGCTGGATCATGGAAAAAGCAAGAGAGTTCCAGAAAAACATCTATTTCTGCTTTATTAACTAAGCCAAAGCCTTTGCCTGTGTGGATCACAATAAACTGGAAAACTCTGAAAGAGATAGGAATACCAAACCACCTGACCTTCCTCTTGAGAAACCTATATGCAGGTCAGGAAGCAACAGTTAGAACTGGACATGGAACAACAGACTGGTTCCAAATAGGAAAAGGAGTATGTCAAGGCTGTATATTGTCACCCTGCTTATTTAACTTCTATGCAGAGTACATCATGAGAAACGCTGGGCTCGAGGAAGCACAGGCTGGA
>NW_011494773.1:3233922-3234346 GCF_000754665.1 Bison bison bison | reverse complement strand
CATAGGAACCTGGAATGTTAGGTCCATGAATCAAGGCAAATTGGAAGTGGTCAAACAGGAGATGGCAAGAGTGAACATCGACATTCTAGGACTCAGCGAACTAAGATAGACTGGAATGGGTGAATTTAACTTAGATGACAATTATATCTACTACTGTGGAAGGGGATTCCCTTAGAAGAAATGGAGTAGCCGTCATAGTCAACAAAAGAGTCCAAAATGTAGTACTTGGATGCAATCTCAAAAACGACAGAATGATCTCTTTGTTTCCAAGGCAAATCATTCAATATTACAGTAATCCAAGTCTATGCCCTGACGAGTAATGCTGAAGAAGCTGAAGTTGAACAGTTCTATGAAGACCTACAAGACCTTCTAGAACTAACACCCAAAAAAGATGTCCTTTTCATTATAGGGGACTGGAATGCAA
>NW_011494773.1:3210310-3233822 GCF_000754665.1 Bison bison bison | reverse complement strand
TGGCTGACTTTATTTTTCTGGGCTCCAAAATCACTGTGGATGTTGACTGCAGCCATGAAATTAAAAGACACTTGCTCCTTGGAATGAAAGTTATGACCAAATTAGACAGCATGTTAAAAAGCAGAGACCTACTTTGCCAAAAAAGGTCTATCTAGTCAAGGCTATGGTTTTTCCAGTGGTCATGTATGGGTGTGAGATTTGGACTATAAAGAAATAGTTTGAGATCTTCCCAACCCAGGGATTGAAGCCGGGTCTCCCATATGGTAGGCATTGTAGACAGACGCTTTACCGTCTGAGCCACCAGGGAAGATCACTATAAAGAAAGCTAAGTGCCAAAGAATTGATGCTTCTGAACTGTGCTGTTGGAGAAGACTCTTGAGAGTCCCTTGGACTGCAAGGAGATCCAACCAGTCCATTCTAAAGGAGATCAGTCCTGGGTGTTCATTGGAGGGACTGATGTTGAAGCTGAAACTCCAACACTTTGGCCACCTGATGAGGAGAGCTGACTCATTTGAAAAGACCCTGATGCTGGCAAAGATTGAGGGCAGGAGCAGAAGGGGACGACAGAGGATGAGATGGCTGGATGGCATCACCGACTCGATGGACGTGGGTTTGAGTGACCTCCAGAAGTTGGTGATGGACAGGGAGGCCTGGTGTGCTGCGGTTCATGGGGTCGCAAAGAGCTGGACACGACTGAGTGACTGAACTGAACTGAACTAATGTATTTTTAAAACATGTGTTGCTGATGAAGGGATGCAGGTAGGCACATTGCCCTCTGTTTTCAACCTATTCTAAGAGAAAGACACATCTGTAAAGCTGATATTCCCAAGCCTTGCATTAATGTTTCAGAAAAAGAAACAAAAGTGTTCATGTTCTATAAAGGAAACATAAAAACAATTAGCCTTTATACAAGTTTTCCTTATGGGAGCACTGACTCATAAGAATACTTAAAGACTATCTGTACCTTTCACAGGAGCAGGAGCTGGCTGAGGAGCATCTATGCATGTGGGTATATGGCTCCCTCTTCATTTTGCAGAACCCTCCAATGTCATAAGACATGTTATATGTCTTGCTTCATCTGGGCAAACCAGTGGCCAGAGGGACAAGGGTGGTCAGCCTGTCTTGGGCTCAAAATGTGCTCAAAAATGAACAGAGATAAACTTGTGAATTAAAGAACTACTTAGCACTAAATAAACTGGAGCCACAAGTTTAAGAATGTGAGCTTTGGAAGGAGGCAGATCCTAGATTTAAGTTCATTTTCTGCCATTTACCAAGTGTGTGTTGTTGGCCAAGTCAATCTCGATGTGTCTCAAATTCCTCATCTATAAAATGGAAAGAATGGTAGTGGCCTCTGTTATTTTAAGTAAAATAATGGATGCAACAGCACTGGCCGAAGTCCTAGTTGACACAAGGCACTATATAAACAATAGCTATATAGAAAATATTAATACTATAATTTAATAGGTATTTAATAAATAATTTAATATGTATGAATTCAATTTCATATTATAAATATAGTTATCGGGAATATCAATACATCCAACATTCTCCTAGACAATAAAGAGGTCTATAAGAATTCCTGTTACAAGAATGAAGCAATATTTTTAAATAAGGCTGTTAGACTATAAAAATTCTTTTAATTAATCTTATAATGATCTATAAGCATTGCATGGTTTAAGATAGACTTCACAAAGAACATCTAATATAGAGAGATAGTTTAATGACTTTTTTAATGGAACAAAATTTTCTAGAGGAATAGACATTTAAAGACTTCATTCTTGGTTATAAAACCTCTGTTCTAATCCTAGATAATAAAGGTTTATGGGGAAAAAAGAAAAGAGCTGTGCATGTCCTATTTTATTCTCCTTAGTAATCACTATGTATCTGATCCCAAATATCAAATGTCTAATCTATATCACTAAATCTTGTCAAGACCTAACATTATTCTATATCTAGTACAGCTCAACAAAAACTCCACTGAGGCTTCCTTGAACTTCTAATACAGATATCTTGCCTTAAATTGCAAGAAATCTACTTGAAAACGCTGTCTAACCTGAGTCTAAAGTTTGAAAAAAATAAGATTTTACATCTGTGCCAATATCTGTTTTCTGGAATAGCATCCTGGGACATAACAGCATGCCTAAGTGGGTCTTCACTAAAGATATAAACTCAGATAATGAATGGAATTCAATACAAGATTAAGTGAAGCACGAACTCATGGAAGAGAAAAGCTAAAGCGTGAGACCAGAGAAACAGACAGGATGACTTCCCTCTCCAGCTCTAGAGAGATCAGGACAGGAGCCAGGGGCCAAAATTCCCCAGTAGGAACTTATCAAAGGATGCTCACTCTTTCTAAGGGAATCAGAGAAGGGTACCACTATATGAGAATATTCCCCGGTCGACTTAACAAGAAAAGAATCTCAAGGAGGGGGAAAAAAAAAAATCACCAAAATAAATAAACAAAGGAGTGGGGCTAAGCATTTTCAGATTTCCTTCCATAAATGAGCTTGACAACTGCCAGGAGCACTCAAAAGGCCCAAGTTACTCACAGCTGTAGCTCAGAGTAAATCCCCAAATCAATAAAAATTTTAAAACCAACAAAGAGGGCCTTCGACATGAAGTTCCTTTTCATTTTAATCAGAACTTGGCTGCTATTCCTAACTCCAAATTTGCTTCTGGATTGAAATAAAGGGAGACCTTAGAAATAAGGATAGAAAGGCTACGATTCTGAACAAACTGTGGTCAATCAGGCATCCTAAGTGGGAGTCCATGGGGTGCATTCACAGTTCGCCTTTGCACTCAAGGCATAGCCTCTCACACCTTTTCAACCAACCCCAAGCAAAGTTCCTTAGGTGCGGATGGGGTGGACAGTAGGTGGCGATATAGGTTAAGTGAACTTGAACATGGACTTCACAGAATCCCAGCACACTGGCGGGGAGGCCGCAGGTCTCCCGGTCACTCTAAGGTTCAACACAACTTTCAGCTGCACAAAAGAAGCCAAGGTGGCCCTGACCTGGGTTTCAAGGAGGACTTCAGCCCCACACCTCCTCCATCATAATCTACATTCTCCCAGCTTTTTATTTTTAATATTTATTTGGCTATTGCAAGTCTTAGGGCACGTGGGGTCTTCAGCTACAGCATGAGAGATCTAGGTCCGGTGATTGAGAGCGTGGAGTCTTAGCCAGGGAAGTCCCTCTATCTCCATTCTGCCCATGCTAAAAGCCTTTCCACTAGTGGAAACTGTCCTGTTCATACCTTAACATGGATTATACATAAGAAGGCAGTGATTTTTGCAACAAATTAAAGCAAAATACATGTCATGAAATAAACTAATACTGGAGCCCTTTAAACGATCAAGGAAAACACAGATGATTTTAATTTATTTTCCCCTAAATGTTCTCTCAAGAGCTCCAAATTATAACCCTCACCTGTGAAAAACATTCTGTGGAAATTCAGACTAGAATCTACATCAGAATTACTGAGCATGCTTATTAAAATGTAGATTCTCGGTCCCAGCTTGACCTAGTAAATCAGATGTTCAGAGCCTAAAGCAGAGGAGACACACATTTTTACCAGACCCTCACTTAGGCAAGAAAATTGCTCTTCATATCTTATACCTCGCTGAATAGCCTACCAAAAAGTAGGCAAAAGCCTTTTTGAATAACAATATTTATCTTCAGGGCAGCAGCAGAAGCTGGAATTTCTAAGCCGCAAGCTGTTTTCTGCCCCCATCCCCACCACATCGTGACAGATAATAGAATAAATAACATACTCTTTGCTTTTATTTTATGTCTTGCCTGTTTCCTGAGACTCTGTGGTCTGGAAAATTTAAACATCTTCACTTCTTCCAGTGTATACAATTTCTAATACTTACAGATTTTGGATGAAGTAAACAAATTTTACAAAAGATCTTCCAAGCTGGTTTAGGGCGTGCTGTGTGTCAGAGCAAGACTGCAGGATGGCAAATTATAGGGTTACTGGCACAGTTCTCAGGGGAGAACTTGGACTCGAAAAAAAAATAAAAAACACTAGAATTCAAAGTATAGTGGCTGGAGGAAGACGATTACAAAATTCTGAAAGCCCGTGCAAGGTCATTTCATTCTGAGAAGGGGTCATATTGCCCAATCAGATCCAGGTGAGACACACTAGCATTTTCTACATGCCACAGGCTTGGCATATTTGAGGGGCATAGCCCTTTATAAAAGTCGCCCCTATTTTTACTACATTGTTAGATCCCATAGCTGTGCCCAGGTGTCTTGGTGTAAAGGAAGATTCTAGATAAGACTCAAGTGTTAAAAGGTTGAGAGCTTGGTGTAGCTGAATCTCCCAAGAGAAAATGCAATAGAGAACAAAGTCTATCTACACAGTAAACTGTAGCAAGAACAATGAAATAACAGGTATACAGTGGGCATGTAACCGCTTCTCATAACTCATCTCTCCGTCTCATTAAAAAAAGATTGAGGGGTGGATGCCAACTGCCCAGATTATAGTTTAAAAAGAACACAGATGCCTCACACCTGGGGCGTTCTCACAGGCTATACCAAACCCCATCTCTCAGTGGGGGAGCCTGTCCTACACCCCCAACCTATGACTTCCTCCTTCCCCAAAGGTGTGGAGAGCCTGCTGCTGCCACCGCCAGCTCCCACCATCTGCAGGCACAGCTGGTGGGACACATTTCAGCAGGGAAGCTCAGCGAAGAGCGTAAATCCCATAGGGGCGGGTGGCTGTGAGCGGAGCCACCATCAGCTTGGCTGAGCTGTTTCTGGAACCATCTTAACTGATGGTCCTCTGGGCAACTCTACTCCTGCTTTCCCTTTTCCAGCCCTCCTCTCTCTCTCTTTTTCCCAACTGGAGACGCCCAGGACTTCCTGATCAAGACTATGATACAGAGCAGACAAGCTGAAGGAAACCGGCGAACAACCGACAGGAGCAGATAGATGCAGGGGCGATACCCAATACAGAGCACATGATTGAGGGTGGGGCGTGTGTACATGGATACCCTGTGTAAGAGTTCAGCTTCACAGATGGGCTGGAGGTGGATGACAGGAGGCGAGCTGGGGAGAGGAGGCTGCAAAACAAGAAACTCTCAAGGAGTATTGTCTCTCTCTCCCCACCCCGCCAACCTCCCCTGCATGGGGTTCTTGATTTAGCAGGGCAGGGTAAAGAGTTTAATGAGCAACTTGCCCCCTTGACGGCCCAAAGCTTGCTGTTTTCTATACGTAGTACGTGCTGCTGAACATAAGAGTGGCTAGACAGTTGAGAGCAAGGAAGAGAAAATTCAGCAACAACGGAGCTTCAGCAGATCCCAGCCCTTGCACCCGAGGACTCAGAGGCGAAGCTCTGCTCCTCCTGGTGGAATGAGCAGACAGGAGCCTCCTCTCCACGACCTGGTCACAGGGGCTGAAGATCAACACGGCAAGGAACACACAGACCCAGCATTGAAGGGCAAGCTGACCTCCAGATTCGCAGGAGCAGACACTAACAGCCCTGTTAAAATTTCCGGAAATAACAGAAACTTTGGATTTCATGTTTACATCCTGGTTTTCCCCTTTATCCTTGCCTACACTCTTTCTTTTCAGTCTCTTAACACCAAGTGAAAGTGAATGTCGCTCAGTCCTGTCCGACTCTTTGTGACCCAGCATCTGTACAGTCCATGGAATTCTCCAGGCCAGAATACTGAAGTGGGTAGCCTTTCCCTTCTCCAGGGGATCTTCCTAACCCAGGGAGCAAACCCAGGTCTCCCGTATTGCAGGCAGATTCCTTACCAGTTGAGCCACAAAGGAAGCCCAAGAACACTGGAGTGGGTGACCTGTCTCTTCTCCAGCGGATTTGCCAGACCCAGGAATTTGCCAGAACCGGGGTCTCCTGCATTGCAGGGGGATTCTTTACCAGCTGAGCTACCAGGGAAAGAGCAAGTAAAACAGTACAGCATGCCAGGAAGGGGGGTTGAAGGCAGGGGCACCTGGGTTTGAGGTCCAGGTGAGCAATTCAACCGCTCCCTCTTCCCTCTATGCCTACATCCCCTGGAACAAACCTCTTCAGGGAACACTGGAAATATGTAAACTGAATCAAATCACTCATATCCTTAAACATCCCCAAAGCTTCCTGTGCCCCTCAGAATAAGATCCAAACTCCTTCCCCTGACCTGCACGACCTCTGCCTGGCTCAGGTCTCTCACCACCTGCCCTCACTTGTTCATGCTTCAGCCTCTTAGGCTTTCTTTCTATCCTGCAAAAACACCTACTGAGTTCCCACATTCACAGGACTCCTGGCCGGACCCTTCTCCCTAGAAGCCCACAAGGCAGCCTCCTGCTCTGCTTTCAGGTCAGTGTGTCTGCTGCGGAGGCCTTCTTGACTACCCTCCTCTCCCAACTCATGGGGAAAACTGATGCCTAGCCCTACTTTCTTCAAGACATATCCCCCAGGAAAGTCATGCTGCTTGCTTGGGCTTCCCTGGTGGCTCAGCTGGTAAAGAATCTATCTGCCTGCAATACAGGAGATGCCAGTTCGATTCCTGGGTCGGGAAGATCCACTGGAGAAGGAATAGGCTACCCACTCCAGTATTCGTGGGCTTCTCTGGTGGCTCAGCTGGTAAAGAATTTGCCTGCAATGCGGGAGACCCAGGTTTGATCCCTGGGTTGGGAAGATCCCCTGGAGAAGGGAAAGGCTACCTCCTCCAGGATTCTGGCCTGGAGAATTCTATGGACTGTATAGTCCATGGGGTCGCCAGGAGTCGGACACGACTGAGTGACTTTGACTTCACTTCACTTGTTGACATACTAATTACTTGCTTCCCTTCACTAAAATATAAACTGTCCAGTTCAGAGCTACATTATCAGCACTTAGAAATATAGGCACTCAATAAATATTGGATGAATATTACTTAACAGACGTGTTTCCTCACCTCAAAGAGGAGTAATACCACCTCTTTGGCAGCGTTAAGAGAAGAAAACAAGCAAAGTGTTGGCTGCGGTGTCTAAAACACAGTAAGCCTTTAATGTTTGGATTTTTTCAGATTTTTATTTCTTCATTGATCTCTTGGTTATTTAGCAGCATCTTGTTTGACCTCCATGTATTTGTGTATTTTTACATCTTTTTTTCCTGTAACTGACTTCTATTCTCATAGCATTGTGGTCAGAAAAGATGCTTGATATGATTTCAATTGTCTTAAATTTACCAAGGCTTGATTTGTAACCCAAGACATGATTTATCCTAGAGAATATTCCATGTGCACTTGAGAAGAAAGAGTATTCTGCTGCTTTTAGGTGAAATGTCCTATAAATATCAATAAATCTGTCTGCTCTAATGTGTCATTTAGGGCTTGTGTTTCCTTCTTAATTTTCTGTCTGGATGATCTGTCCATTGTTGTAAGTGGGGTATTAGTCTCCCACTTCTCAGATTTTGAAGGCCACTTCCTACCACCTGAAATAGTCTTCTTTTACCCTGATAACTCAAAATCTTTCAATCCGTTTCAAAAGCTGACTCCAAGTATGTCTATAAATTTTCCTGACCCAAGATTCCTCCTCTTGATCAAGCTGCTCTGATATTTTCTTATTAAAATACTCTAAGAGAAGCAGCAAGTGAAAATAATTGTTTGAAATTCTTCAATTACGTATGGGAACAAAGCCAACTGTCCAGGCCAAGTAAAGGCCATCTGAAGGGTAGATGATCCATCTAGAAGTGGTGCTAGGAAACCAAGCAAACAATTATTCCTCCAAGACCTGAATTCTTGGAGGCTTCCTGACATTTATAAGCTAGCAAGACTGGAGTTCCAAGACTTACTGAACGAGGAGGTCACTCAAAAGCATGAGGTCTTAGGCAAAAATGAAAAGATAACAAGGAGAACTGTAAGATTTATAGTATACTAATCACAGAATTCGGAGAAGGCAAGGGTAACCCACTCCAGTACTCTTGCCTGGAAAATCCTATGGTCGGAGGAGCCTGGTAGGCTGCAGTCCATGGGGTTGTGAAGAGTCAGACATGACTGAGTGACTTCACTTTCACTTTTCACTTTCATGCACTGGAGAAGGAAATGGCAACCCACTCCAGTGTTCTTGCCTGGAGAATCCCAGGGATGCGGGAGCCTGGTGGGCTGCCATCTATGGGGTCGCAGAGAGTCAGACATGACTGATGCGACTTAGCAGCAGCAGCAGCAACAATCACAGAATTGGTGGAAGAGTATTAAACCCTCTTAGTCACCAAACAATAGGAGGGCAGGGCAGCAGAGAAATGAGCAGAGACACAGACATTTCTAGCTCAGCAGCTCCTCTGCAGCATGAAGGTGGGGGACAGGGGCTCTGGTGGTGGATAAGCCTCACAGAAGCTCATCTCCAACTCCTTGGTTACCAACTTTCAGCGGCAAAACTTTAACCTCTTCGTGTATGAAACTAAACTGAAAGTTCCCCGTGAGATGGAGTTCCAGCTGGAGATGACTCTACAGCTCTTGTATCCTACACGGTGCCTGGTGCAGATCCAACAAAATCAACACTTTCTAATGGACAGGTGGGCTCCTTTTTCCAAAGTTCTATCTAACAAGATTGGTCCTCTAAAGGACTAAAACCTCTGAGTCATGGGGCTACTAATAAGAACACTCAGTTTTCTCTGATCCCAGCATTTGACATCACATAAATTGAAACCACATTGGAGAACTGGTTAGTTTTCAAAAGTTGGGGGAAGTGTCCAAGGAGATGCCTTTTGTTACAGGACTGCCTGCCTTTGCTGTAGGTGCTATCATATGTCCATCAATCCTCTGCCCGCCTCTCCTGTTCCTCTGGGAAGAAGGCTGGTTCTGCCCACTGTTGGATATCAAGGCAGAAAGGACTTGTCCCAAACAATGGCAAAAGGAGAACAGGGATTAAGCTACGGCCTGTTTCCTGCTTAGCCTAGTTGCAAATTCCCATGCCATGTACTATGTTATAATCAGCTGTTAGTTTAATTATGAAATACCTGAACGCTGCATAATTACAGCTGTTTTTCATGAGCGACTGCCTCCTTATAAAGTAAAACATCAGCTAAGTAGTAACACCTGGAACCTGGAAGGGTTGTCTATTCACAGCAAGAACCACACAACAGAACATCTGATTGCGTCAAAGCCTTGTGTCAACTTCCTAAATAAGCCTTCACTAGTTCTCTGAGAGGTATATACAACTGAAAACTTGATAATGGTTTTTGATCCAGGACACAAAGCTAAGTATCCTTTGAGTTAGAAACAATTTTCTAATGCACACACATACACACATATTTCTCAAAGGAATTTCTCATTTCAAGGCCGAGGTAAGTGAAAAGTTATTTCGTAGTTGTTATTCAGTTGCTAAGCCACGTCCGACTCTTTGTGACCCCATGGACTACAGCATGCCAGGCTTCCCTATGAGCCATGCTGTGCAGGCCACCCACGATGGATGGGTCATGGGGGAAGAGACCTCCACTGGAGAAGGGAAACACAAACCACTTCAGTGTTCTTGCCTTGAGAACCCCATAAACAGTATGAAAAGCGGTCCTGCAGAAAAACAATTCCATGCAGTTCTGAACAAAGGCAAAGAATGAAACACAACAATTTTACCTACATAAGTGACAGTTTCACTATTTGCGAAACAATAACATGTAGAATGTGAATGATACTTATATTTTGCGCACGATTACTAAAGCATAAGAAAAAGTGATCTGTGAAGATGCTAGCATCCCAAATCACATGACTTCAGGACATGTGGTGAATATGCTGATATTCACCCATGAAAACTCTGCTAAAACTGCAAATAACTGAAAATGTTAGTGTCCTGTCCATTTGCAATGAGAACTGAGGCTTGCTTTACCTGCTTTCCGATAATTTCTTGGTATATATCGAAAAGCAGAAGTCTAAGCCTTATTAACAGCTTTAGCCACAAAAGTAAGTCACCTACCCTGGCAAATGGTTTAGAGGAAAAATAATTGTTTCTACTTTTTTTTTTTTCTATAGAAAGTTATCAGGCCACTTGATAAAGTTATCAGCCTATTCGAGTTCAATGTCATGTATATTTTTCAGTTTTCATTACATTAAAGTTCCCAAACCAAGAATTATTCTTCAATATGTGATTTCTGGTTGTAAGAATAGGTGAAATGCTTTAAATATTTGCTAAGCATTTGATGATATTCAATAAAACCCCATAGATGACTGAAGTAGCATTATTTCATCGTTGTCAGATGAATGAAGTTGAATGTGCTATATAAATGGAAACTCTGATGGATATGGTGCTAGATGTGATTATAATCTGTATTTCAAAATGTTCCCTTTATAACAGTTGCTGCTGCCAACTCCCAAGGAAGAGATTCGGGAGGCTTAAAGGAATACATTATATCCTCATAGAAAAAGGAAAAAATTAAATGGAACCTCCAAATACTATTTTATGGCTAAATAATTTTTTTAATATTTTGTCTAATTCTAGTTATACATACGAAACACCAGGAAAAGTGAATATATTAATTCTGATCTAAATTATTTTTTTTAATCCTTACAATATCTTGTGCTAAGACAAAGTAGAAAAAAACACTTTTGTTACAAAATATAATCTCTTACCTTCATTCTCCTCACCAATTTGGAAATCCTATACTATGTTAGTGGAGATACTGCATTTAGACTTCTACCTTCAATAAAACTCATTAACTCAGAATCAAACACAAATTTAGAATTTGCAACAGAATCTAGGTTAATATGTTCCTTTATAGAATCCAAAAAAGAAAAAAAGCTATGTGAAGCCAATTAAGATATCAGACCAATTTTGCTGAGCCTATTTGTCTTCTTACAAAGTAAAATAATTATAAACATGCTAAGTAACTTGGAAGAAATATTTTAATCAACTGAAATGGCAGTAATAAGTCAGGCTTATATACTCCCTCATGCAAAGAGTTGACTCATTGGAAAAGACTCTGATGCTGGGAGGGATTGGGGGCAGGAGGAGAAGGGGACGACAGAGGATGAGATGGCTGGATGGCATCACTGACTTGATGGACCTGAGTCTGAGTGAACTCCAGGAGCTGGTGATGGACAGGGAGGCCTGGCGTGCTGCAATTCATGGGGTCGCAAAGAGTCAGACACGACTGAGCGACTGAACTGAACTGAATATACTCCCTAAAATCATTTGTTAGGATGAAAGTATACAACACACACACATATACACATACACACACACACCTTCATTTAGTTAAAACATGTTTTTGAAAGGAACTGTATTTCTTTTAAAAAATCCATGACATACTCTTTCATTAATTCAGAATGGCTTCTCCCCCTGGCTGTCTGAAATTGTAATAGGTTACTGCTCATAGTGTTTTAGCCTTCTAATAATTCTTATGAGAACACAGAACTCTTTAGCATTCATCTGAAGCATTGTTATCAAACACCATTGCCTGGAAAACTAACTTGTCTTTCAAGGCAAGACACTCTAATTAACTTCCCTGAGCTTGCCTTAATTCTTTTGGAACCATTTCCCCAAATTCCACTTGATTGTGGCAAAGGACTTGATTTTGAGTCAAACTAACTCAAGGCATTTTATTTAGATAACAAGCAATTCTCCCTAGATAAGCATTTTACAGTCCCAAACAATAACGGATTAAAAATATTTTTCCCAAAGTATCATAAAATGACTATATAGTACAAGAGCAGATGCAGTATTTTCTGTGAAACAAACTGATTTGATTATTTTAGGGTATGATGAGATTTTTTACAGGCCACAGAATCCAACCAACTAGCAAGTCTGGAGCATTTATGCACTGAAACCCCCAACTGTTGAGCTGTTTTACCCCATCACCCAAACATCATCAACTACTGAGAAACTGTCAATATTGCCCAAATGATTAGACCTATGAAACTGATGCATGGCTTTCTTGACTCCACAAGTCTTACCTCTAATATCCTGGTTTCACCATTTCTTTAAATATGGTTGAAATGTCAATCTAACTATTTCTCAACTGGATCACTGGCTTTCTTCTAATAACTGTGGGTTTGAATTTTTAAAAATTATACTTTGATAATAAACACTTAATCTATATACCTATGATTCTGCCTCCCCCAAGGAAATAAATAATAATAAGGCAAAAAAAGACTGTGAATTACAAGGTGAGTTCTTTAACTTGCAAAATTGTGACTATAGGTCTGTCTAAGGAAGATAGTTAAAGATAGAGACAGAGTCCTTTACCCACTGCTACAATTTAACCACAGAGATGTCTTCCTGATCCTCAAACACACCAAATATTTTCCTTTCATAAGCCCTTAACCTTTATGAATGCCTCTGCACAGAAGGTTCTTTCCCTAAACTTTCCCAAGACTGGATCCTTCTCATAATTCAAGTTTCAAATATCATTTCCTCAGAAAGGCTTCCAGGACAGTCCTACCTAAAGGTGCCCTTCCTTCCACCTCTAGGCTTATACTTTACCCTATATACTTTATTTATTGCATTTTGCATTATCTGAACTAATTTAGATATATACATATTCACAAACAACTCAAACAGAATGCAAACCTCATGACATAAGGGCATTGGTCTTGTTTAGCATTGCATCACCAGAATCTAGAATAAAAATAGATTTAAACAGATAGCTTTTCAAACTTCCATTTGCCCTGCCATTTGAAATCTCAGATAGTTTTGTCTACTTCCCAAATATGGTTTCTCCAAGTGTTCCTCTCTTTTAGTCCTAGTCCAGGGATTGGCAAACAATGACCCTTGGTTCAAATCTGGTCTGCTGCCTCTTTTATCAATAGTAATTAACATTTTGCTGAAACTCAGCCTTGCCTGTTACTTTGTGTGTTGTCTAGGGAAGCTTTTGTACTACACTGGCAAAACAGAGCTGTGACAGAATTGAGTTGTTGTGACAGAGACTACTAGGTTCACAAGCCTAAAATATTCACTATTTGGCCATTTATAGAAAAAGTGAGCCAATCTGTCCCTCGGTTGGGAAGATCCCCTGGAGAAGGAAATGGAAACCCACTCCAGTATTCTTGCCTGGAGAACCCCATGGACAGAGGAGCCTGCCAGCCCCCCAGTCCATGGGGTCACAAGAGTTGGACATGACTTAGTGACTACACCACCTGTACTTGGATCAATAATAACTGAACTATAAATTAAGTGGTCATTTAGAACAGAAAGCAAGACCAACATATAATCACATAAAAAAGTGATGAAATCCTCACCAATAAACACTTGCTACATGTAGGTAATTGTGACATAAACCATCAGTCTGGATACAGAGGGTCCAAGTAAACCAGATGTCTGAACAAAACAATCTGAGCAGAAGGATATTACTACTCCCAGCACAGTGAATGTGTGCCTTCAAAGGCAGTGACAATAATCTCAGACACAACTAAGTATGTTGTGACATGGAACAGAACATGCTGCTCCTCCATGAATACAAATGTTACAGGAAACCCAGCTTCCACCCCTGAAGGGATGCTGTCTTTTCCCCCGACATCATTTTGAGTAAGAGGTGGCCACGAGGCTGAGATAGCCGAATAGCTCAGGATGTCAGCTCCCACCACCAAGCGCCTAACAACAGGGAAGACGGGGGCGAGGCAAGCTAACGGCTGCTCAGTGGAAGCCAACATAGATTATTCTTTTCAGAAAGACACTGAAAAATAGTATGGCTTGGTGGCCCCCAGGGACGGCTGTCATTATAACCACAGCAAGTGTTTCACTTTCATTAACTTGCAACCAATTTGCTCTGCTCTGTTCCACAGATTCTGGACAGAGCTTTTAGAGCTTTTCCTTTAAAATATTCTGATTGGACCTGATAGCTTTCTCATCATCCATTCCCACTGAAGGGGATTTACTTGATTGATCTTAAATTAGGTAAAGGTGAACAGAGAATAACAAATTTAAAACCAAGGCACCGGGAGCATGGTTCTAAAGATGGTAAATAGTCAATTACTCCTAGAACAGTTCTCTTTTCTCCTTCTCATTTAGTCCAAGGGATTTCCACAACAATGGTGCACTGAAATAATGTCCAAATTCTGTTTGCTAGTTCCTGATGATGCACCAGAGCCACGAAATGGTAATTTAGGCTTTTAAAGGCTGACTTTCAATAAATATTAATAATAATAAAGTAAATAAATAAAGGTAGTTTGATCTTCCATTCACAACTGGGCACCAGTGGAAGATAATCCTTAGTAAAAGGAAGTGACGACACCATAGTGTGGGCATGTGTGGCCACCAATCAAGGCCAGTCGGGGGGAACTGATTTTTACTAACATAATTATGCCCAAGACTCTTTAAACACTGACACTGAAAAATAAAGCATGGTTCCATTAGCCAGGAAACAGTGATGGACAGTTGTATGCCATTGTGCAAACGTCTCTAGGAAGGATAGTTAATATGATTCATGATTTTTCTTTGGCCATGAGCAAAGCCAGCCAGGAGCAATTAGGATTTACAAGATGTGGTGTTAAAAGTCTGCCAAAATTCAGAACAAGCCAAGTTGTCCATAATAGGTATACCATGTTTTAGTAATTATATAGTGGACAGTTATGCCAAGAAAACAAAGCTTCTTTCTGATTAATTGAAGTTTTCTCAGCTGTAAAATTCCAATAATAACTTTATCTATTTCCAGGGCCAGCTTAACAAGTAGGCAACCAGTACAGTCACACAGAGCTATGCATTTCGGGCTCAGTGCTTTTTAGTTGCCATCTTAAAATTCCTAACAATGTTATCTTAGAATTTATGCTTGATAAGTGACATTCAAAGGGAACATAATCTTCAGCCCCTATGGCGCTCTTCACACCTCCCTTTTCTGCCTTAACCCAGCAAACAGCCGCTGCTGTTTTCTGCCCAACACCATGTAGAGCCATGCGGTGGAGTCTTGGGTGCCTGTGAGGGTCTGCACTCGCCCTATAGGTATCCTCCTGCTTCAGGGAGCACATCAGATGGCAAATTAAAAGAGGAGAAAGAAAAACACCATGACAGGTGGAGAGAAAGAGACTGTGAAAGAAAAAGGAAAGCTTTCTTGCTTTTTGAATAAGGGGTTCGCATTTTCATTCTGCACTAGGCTCCACAAATTATATAGATGGTCCTGCCAACTGCGTATAATTACGGTGGGATTACGGGATATAATGTACGTACAACTGAAAATATTACTTGGCCCAAAATAAATGCCCATTAAATACTGGCCCATTTGTGTTGTTTTTGCTTCTTCTGCATGTATTTCTTCATGGGCAAACATAAACGCATGGCATCTGTAGCACTCAACTTTATCAGGGCCAGCTTAATCCCTTTGGCATTAAACTGAACCCTCGGTCCCTGTGACTTTGGTAGAGGAGGATCCTTACACCTGACCTTACTGGGAGTGAGACAAAAAGCCCTGAATTCATTTCACAGAAGATTCTACACCAGCTGCTCCATTAAAGCTATCGTGAGCACACTCAGCTTCTTCAAACACTGATTCCTGTCCTCCTGTGAGATATTTTATAAAAGGTGCAATTTCCTTTGAAAAATCTCAAAGGTTAGGCAATTACCCAGGAGGCCTGGGGTTCCTGATGTTTCCATTGTTGTAAGTCCAAATGATCAACGAGCAATCCAGGCTGTGAGACGTGAGGGCCATGGCAGTGACTGTGGGTTTCGGTGCCTATTTCGATGCTGGAATGGAAATCACATGGCTGGGAGCAAGGCAGTTATTTTCATCTTCATCAGACAATGCTATAGTTATTACTACTCATAATGACGGCTTGAAGAAACGGCCTCAGGGAGACGGCTAATGAGACACAGAGCAGGTGGAACCGAACCTGAAAGCTCCTTTCTCTCCACCTGGAGATGCTGCCGCTCACGCTGCTGTTGCTTGTTTTGTTTACCTGTTGTGAGTAATCTTCCTCCTTCTCTTCAGGATCAGTCTGAAGTTTAAAGAGGCCAGTAAAAATAATACAGGACATATATTTCTATCCAGAGTGGGTAAGACATAGAATCTACTCAGTTTGACGTGTACAGAACAATACTGCCCAAAAGTAACTTGTGCTTTTGATGTTTCTTTGAACAATCATGTAGGCAAAAGAAGAGTCATATCACTTTGAAATCACATTTCCTCATGTTAAATGTTAGCCTTCTAACATAGTAATATTAGTAAGGATTTCTCTTTAAGACCTGGGCAAAGACCCTATATCATGGTAACCCCTTGATAATCGAATGGGATCTGCTGCTACTTCCCTCTTTGTAAATGTGGGACAATTTTCCTCTTATTAAGAAATATGTATTCATCTATGGAGATTTCTCTTGTCATCCCAAGTTTCAAGTCATTAGGTTTATAATTATGAATTCAATAAATGTGCATTAATGCCAACCATATGTCTAGCACTGTGCTAGACAGTAAGAATACAATGCCGAAGAGGACATTTTCCTAAACTGTGAGGAATCCAGAGATTGGTTTGAGAGATGCACATGTAAGCAAATAAAGCGACACAAATGTTATGAGACTTCTGAAAGATGTGCATTCAGGGTGCTCTGGAACTTCAGAGGTGAAGAAACCTAGACATGCCTAGGGAAGGGAAGGCTTCTTGAGCCGTCATGACCCTTGAGCCGTCATGAAGGATGAGAAGCAGTTGGTGATGGCGAAACAGAGAGAAATGGTACACAGTGCATAAGGCAAAGCACAGATGCAGAAAGAGGAGTATCAGAGAGCTTGGGGAATTCAGGGTCGCATAATCTGTTTGCTGAGACTACAGCACTAGGGTCTAATAGAAAGAGACAAAAGGCAGGGAATACCAACTAACACTGTACTTCTTAAGACAGTGTCATCATTGTATCTTTGATAGATGTATTGTTGGCATTAATGTACATTTACTGAATTAATTATAATCCTAATGATGTGAAACTAAGCACAGAGGATGGCTCAGCAATTAGCAGTTATGGCATTCCAACACTACCTTCTGCTTAGTCATCCCATTGTCTGTGATAATTCCTAATTCATCCTCTAGGCATCCCTAACTGCCAACTACATTTCAGTCATAGAATTAAGCAATATGCCTATAAAGCTGAGCGGAGGAAGGCTAACTCTGGAAAGGTCAAGGTTACAGAAAGGCACGCTAAAGAAACAGGACTTACTAGTGACTGGATGCAGCATCTTTCATGGGAACCACTAGCTCTTGTCCTGGAGTGCTAGCTGAATTCATTCGAGCATCTGAGCAGAAGCAATATGTGCTGTGGTGAGGAGCACAGCTTTAGGGTCAGGTATACAGAATGTGGGGCTTTCCTGGTGGCTCAGATGGTAAAGAACCTGCCTGCAATTCGGGAGACCTGGGTTCGATCCCTGGGTTGGGAAAATACCCTGGAGAAGGGAATGGTAACCCATTTCAGTATTCTTCCTTGGAGAATTCCATGAACAGAGGAGCCTGGTGGGCTAATGTTCATGGGCTCACAAAGAGTCAGAAAGACTGAATGACTATGCACAGCATATACTGAATGTGAGACCGGGCAAAGCATTTCATATGATTAAGTCTCATTTCTAAAATGAGGATTATAACACCTTGTAAGACTATGGTGAACATTAAACAAGATGATGCAAACAAACTGCTCATCTTGGTGCCTGGCATGCAGAAAACACTCACTCTTGGCTATAATTTTTACTGTAACTAGTAACCATCTGTGAAGTCAATCACATTATATAACAATAGCAAAAGATTTTTAACTTTGTATTACAAATTCTCTTGTATACAGACTTACCAGCATCCATTATTTGCTATAAAAAAAAAAAAAAGAGGAATAGGGTTCAGTGAAGATCTGTAGAGGGGAAATAATGGATTTGGTCTTAGTGTTTAATTTTCACGCCTTTGACATGTCAGTCATGAGAGTCTCATTCTTCCAGGTATGTAGGTGTGTGGAAAAATCAGTCAGAAATATCTGGGCATTTACCTAGTCAATAGGGTAACATAACAACTAGCGTTTCTAACAAGTTTTGTTTTTTTTTTAATTGGATCCTTTATCAAAAAGGGAGCTTGCTTATAAATCACCATCAGTGAATCGGGTAAACATTCCAACTACTGACAGGTATACAGGGTGACTTTAATTTCAACTGGGCTTCCCTGGTGGCTCAGCTGGTAAAGAATCTGCCTGCAATGTGGGAGACCTGGGTTCAAACCCTGGGTTGGGAAGATCCCCTGGAGAAGGGAAAGGCTTACCCACTCCATTATTGTGGCCTGGAGAATTCTATGGAATGTGTAGTCCATAGAGTCGCAAAGAGTTGGGAAGATCCCCTGGAGAAGGCAATGGCAACCCACTCCAGTACTCTTGTCTGGAAAATTCCATGGATGGAGGAGCCTGGTGGGCTACAGTCCATGGGATCGCAGAGAGTCGAACACAACTGAGCGACTTCACTGGTTCACTGGTTACTTTCAACCATCAATTTCTTCTCACGAGGAGACGACAAGCCTTCTCAGGCCATCCCCTGGTCCAGTGGCCTCACCATATTGTCTTTATCCATCTTCCACTGGGTTCTCTTTTTCTTCATGAGATTGGAAAGATACAGACGTTTTCTGTGGCAATAAAACACACTCCTCTCACACTGCTGCTGCTGCTGCTGCTGCTGCTAAGTCGCATCAGTCGTGTCCGACTCTGTATGACCCCATAGACGGCAGCCCTCCAGGCTCCCCCATCCCTGGGATTCTCCAGGCAAGAACACTGGAGTGGGTTGCCATTTCCTTCTCCAATGCATGAAAGTGAAAAGTGAAAGTGAAGTCACTCAGTCGTGTCCGACCCTTAGCAACCCCATGGATTGCAGCCTACCAGACTCCTCCGTCCATAGGATTTTCCAGTCAAGAGTACTGGAGTGGGGTGCCATTGCCTTCTCCCCTCTCACGCTATGCCATTGCAAAGACGCGCATGTCTTTTCTCTCGGTCTTTGCCTGTCTTGTACACCTTTGTCATCATCGTTTACTGCTCGGCTCCCATGCTGCCTTCTCTCTGCTTCTCTCACCACCCTACTCCTGAGGGCATCCTCCTTTTGGTCAGCAGGATAGTTCCTTCTCCTAGGGTTCTGAGACGGGAAGGAAGGAAAAGGCCTTCCTGATAGACTGTCAGGAAAACCATTCAAAGGAAACAACAGACTTTCCTCTCTCCATCTTGAGCATTCTGAATTTTCATTTTCTCAAGAATAGAGGCATAGCCCCCTATGCTTATTGCTTTAGATTTCATCCTGCCCACACCTGTGGGTGACACTGACTTCATGTCTGTCATCTCAACTCCAGAACTAAATTTCAGTCTATTCATAAGGCTGCTCACCCCACAAGCAGGAGTTTAGGCCATAATATCCTTCCTAATTTGGTACCTTTTAGTGCCCTCCCCCTTTTAAGATAATTCTGAAGAAAATAATGTTTGTGTCATCATTCTGTTCAGTCACTCAGTTGTGCCCGACTCTTTGTGACCCCATGGACTACAGCATGCCAGGCTTCCCTGTCTATCACTAACTCCCGGAGCTTGCTCAAACTCATGTCCGTCAAGCTGGCAATGCCATCCAAACATGTCATCCTCTGTCGTCCCTGTCTTCTCCTGTGTCATCATTAAAAGACTACAATTTGGGTGACGAACAGTGTTCATTTGATTAAGAATCAGGAAATTAAATTTTTTGAAGATTCATGCCTGCCACTAATCACCCTGAGGCTTTGGGCAATGCATGTCCTTTCCACAAGCCTTGGCTTCCCTATTTGTGATATGTGAATATTTTAACTGAGCTTCCCAGTTGGTGCAATGGTAAAAAAACCTGCCTGCCAAAGCAGGAGATGCGGACTTAATCCCTGGGCCAGGAAGATCTCCTAGGGTAGGGAATGGCAACAAACTCCAGTATTCTTGCCTGGGAAACCTAAGGACAGAAGGAGCCTGGTGGGCTACAGTCCACGGGGTTGCAAAAGAGTGAGACACGGCTGAGTGATTCACACACACACATACATACACACACACACACACCCAACAGGCCTCTTTGGAGGACCCTGAACTCATACCCAATAGAAGGCTTTGCTTCAGTGGATATGATCTCTATTAACATTTGTCTCTCTTTTAGGACATATGCTTTTTAACATTTTTCTATTGCATCATCATTCAGGAAGATATAGATTATTATAACTAGGTACTATATATAGTGAAATATATATATATATATATATACATTGTGAAAAAAAGAACCATTATTTTGAACAGAATACTGCAATGAACCACTGCTGAATGAAATCTATGAGAAGCTCATCTGCATTTCAAAGATACATATGTCCGAGCTTCAATGGATCTATGAGAATCAGAAAATGGGAGGAAAGTGGGGACGTGCCTAGACTATGAGGATCCCTGCTGTATGTCCCTTGGAAATCCATAGTATAAATCCCTAAAACTGACATCAACACGTGGAACCCAGCTAACTTCCAGTAAATGCTCATTAAATAAACGAATGAAGAGTGACAACATATGATATTTACTGATACACATTTATCCTCCTTCATGAAATGCTGACTCCAACCACAACCCAGCCAAATAGAATTTCATGAAGTCCTTCATTCTCTCTGCAATTCCTTGCTTTACAGAGAAATATTTATTCTTTCAGATTATTAGGGAAAAAAGAACAAATTCACTCTTCAGTTAACTTTCTTCCCTTTAGGATGACAACAAAACAAAAAGTTGTAATGTGTTTTTGGGGCCTGCATCTCTGTATCAATTCCTAAGAGTATCTGTAGAAATGGTAAATTAAGGGAAAGGAGTGGGTACAATTCATTACCTCAGTGACTTAGTATTGTTTGAGTACACGATATCCAAGGTAGTTTTAGGTCATGCAAATCCTACAGTGGCCAGATATCAGCATAAAAAGTTCAGGTTGTGCTGACGTAAGGAATCACTACAGGTATGTATGGATCTCTGGGCCTCCCAGCTGGTGCTCGTATTAAAGAACCCACCTGCCAAAGCAGAAGATGTAAGAGACTCGGGTTCGATCCCTGGGTCGGGAAGATCCCCTGCAGGAGGGCATGGCAACCCACTCCCGTATTCTTGCCTGCAGAATCCCATGGACGGAGTAGCCTGGCAGGCTACGGTCCACAGGAACGCAGAGTCGGACACAACTGAGGAGATTTCGAACAGCACATGTATATATCTCCAAGCTATGTACACTAACTTAATACAGTTTAATGGCTTGAACTGTGATTGGGAAACAGTTCTAATTTACATATGGCTGCTCTTGCCTGACAGTTCACAACAGATCATTCCTAAACTGGCATCTTGTTTGCTTATTTTTAGAATGTTACAATAGAGCTTTTACCCCTTTATATTTTTGTTTAATTTTTAAAATATTAACTTATTTATTTGGCTACGTTGGGCCTTAGTCGCAGCATGCAGGATCTTTAGCTGTGGCATGCAGACCCCTAGTTGCAGCACGTGGGATCTAGTTCTCAGACCAGGGATTGAATTCAGGCCCTCCCGCATTGGGAGCAAGGAGCCACTGGGCCACCAGGGAAGTCCCTTACCCCTTTATTTATCAACCTTTCCTAGAATTTAATAACTATCAACTTGGCTTATACCTATATACTTTGTGAGGTCATGTGTTTTTAACTCCTTTGCTTTTTCCATCTCCTTTGCTATTTCCTCTGTTCCTTTCTTTGATGAGACAAAACACTCTCATTTTGAGAAAACACTTACCTATAATTTAATGCCTCAATTTCACTCTGTCTGCTCTTTAATTGGGTGCTTGATCCCAATCCCTTTATCTTTTTAAAAGCCAGATGAATCACAAAGGTTAAAATACTTTCTTAAGTGGACTTTTCCATACCAGGAACTCACTGTAGGTAAGAGAAACAAACCAAAAGGTGACGCTTTGCATACTAGAGTGCAGGGATCAGCCTGAAATCACAGAAAAGGAGCCTGAGCTAAAGAAGAAGCTTCTCTGTGTGTCTCCCTTAACCTGTTCTCAAAGGAAGCTGGGATGGATGGCACTGTAATCCTAACTGCTAAATGATCATTAAGTTTCTACTTCTCAAGGCATCATGCATGGATCTGATAAGGCACGAACCATCAGCCTTTGTATGGTATATGTGTAATTTCAATTACCCAAAGGTCCACATGTGAATCTCTTAACAAAACAAAAAAAGGACGTATGCCATGCTTCAGCAAACTGGTTGAAACCAAAATACAAGACCTCAGAAGAAGAAGATGACTCTCTTCACCTTTTTGGGAACTGGCTCTCCTTTCCCTTAATAGTCTGAATGAACCTGATGACTTTTAAAACCATGATACAGGAAAATGTGCCAAGGAAGCCCAGCAGACAGTAATGTTCTTAGCCAGAAGTCTGGATCCTTGCTGCAAAAAGTCTTACTTCCCTGACTCTATTTTATTTTAGTTCCTGTTTAGATTATACAAATTGATATTAGAAGATATTAAAGTCACAAATATGGTATCATTGAATCATATCTGTGCACTTAAAAAGATAATATTTTCATTGTAGAACACTATTAAGCTTTTATTAAAATAGCATCATAAACCCCAAAACAAACACAGAGGAACTCATGAAGCCAAAATATTTTCATTAGTTATGGATTAACATCAAGTATTTCTTTATCATTATGCACTGTGGGGGTGGGGAACCCAATATGATGGTCTCATCAACAATATTAGTAATGTTACTGATGCAGAATCCAATTCAACTCTGATGAACTTGAGTTTATTATTTCCCTGAGCAATAGACTAAAGGAAGTAGGATATTCATTTCACAGGCATCTATTAAGCTGCCAAGAATGGTTTCAAGAATATATTCAGGGATTCCCAGGTAGCTCAGTGGTAAAGAGTCCACCGGCCAATGCAGGAGACATAAGTTCCATCCCTGGACTGGGAAGACCCCACATGCCGTGGAACAACTAAGCCTGTGCACCTCAACTATTGAGCCTGAGCTCTAGAGCCTGGGAACTGCAACTATTGAGCCCACATGCCGCAACTCCTGAAGCCTGCATGCCCACACAGGAGAAGCCACCGCAATGAGAAGCCAAGGCACCACAGCCAAAAGCAGCCCCTGGTCTCCGCAACTAGAGAAAAGCCAGCCCAGCAACAAACAACCGGCATCAGTTCAGTTCAGTTCAGTCGCTCAGTCATGTCCGACTCTTTGCGACCCCATGAATCGCAGCATGCCAGGCCTCCCTGTCCATCACCAACTCCCGGAGTTCACTCAAACTCACTTCCATCGAGTCGGTGATGCCATACAGCCATCTCATCCTCTGTTGTCCCCTTCTCCTCCTGCCCTCAATCTTTGCCAGCATCAGGGTCTTTTCCAATGAGTCAACTCTCCGCATGAGGTGGCCAAAGTATTTGGAGTTTCAGCTTTAGTATCAGTCCCTCCAGTGAACACCCAGGACTGATCTCCTTTAGAATGGACGGGTTGGATCTCCTTGCAGTCCAAGGGACTCTCAAGAGTATTCTCCAACACCACAATTCAAAAGCATCAATTCTTCGGTGCTCAGCCTTCTTCACAGTCCAACTCTCACATCCATACATGACCACTGGTAAAACCATAGCCTTGACTAGACAGACCTTTGTTGGCAAAGTAATGTCTCTGCTTT
>NW_011494773.1:3202470-3210210 GCF_000754665.1 Bison bison bison | reverse complement strand
CTCTGCTTTTTAATGTGCTATCTAGGTTGGTCATAACTTTCCTTCCAAGGAGTAAGCATCTTTTAATTTCATGGCTGCAGTCACCATCTGCAGTGACTTTGGAGCCCAAAAAAATAAAGTCTGACACTGTTTCCCCATCTATTTCCCATGAAGTGCTGGGAGAAGATGCCATGATCTTAGTTTTCTGAATGTTGAGCTTTAAGCCAACTTTTTCACTCTTCTCTTTCACTTTCATCAAACCGGCATAGACACAAATAAATACATAAAATTATTTATATATATATAATTACAAATATATATATATATATATATAAAAGAACACATATATATCTATTCTTAAACAAAAACAGTTCTCAACAGATCATCTTTTCTATTAGGCAGCAGAAACTAACACAACATTGCAAAGCAATTATACACCCATAATAAAATTTAAAAGGATAAAAAATAAAGTAGAAGATGGCTTGGATAAAATAGAATATCTTCAAGAAAAAAGGTCACCTTTTATTACAGGAGTATACGCTGACAGGATTAGTCATCCTCATCAACACCAGACATTAGTTCTGGGCTTGCTCAAAGACGTAGGCACGGTAATCATGCCCGTTTTACAAATGAGGGAACTGAGGGTTAAAGTCAGTTGTCCACAGGCACATAGTTCATTAGCAGTATAGAATGAAAAGGTTGAGCCCAGGCTATTTAGCTCCAGAGTCCTTCTTGCTCTTTGTAATGGTACTTAAATGCCTCTCTTTGCTGGGATTCCAACATAGACAAGCAGAAGTACAAGAAGATAATAACACAAAACAACTGTAACATACTACCACTTTTCTACAACATCCCTTTTACTAGGAAAAAAAAAAGATTAGCAAATTATCAAATGCTGCTGCAGCAGATTTCCATTAAAATATTTCTGGTATAAATGGTCACCAAGACTTTGAATGCCATTTGTCCGTGCAGGTATCTGAAGAAGTGAAAGAATGGAAGGTAAAGGTCTGTGAGTGGGTCACTGCTTGAATATGTGACAGTCACATTGTAAAAAAGTAGTTGGAGAAAATGAACAAGAAATTTGATAATATGAAGTATTTGGCAAGGGTGATATAAATCTGGACAACCTCTTGGGAATGCAATTTGGCAATATCTATCAATATTTTTGTTATGTACTTACCTGTTGACCTAGTAACTTTACCTTTAGGGATTTAACTAACAGATGTTGCCGTACATGAACTCAAAGACTGGTGAACAAGAGCGTGTATTTTCTCACTTTTAGTAGTGAAAAATCTGAGAAAAAATCTGAACATTTAACAGTAAGGTACTGATTTAATCAAATATAATACTTCCATAAAATGTGACATTATGTGACTATTGAAAAGAATAAAGTAGGTCTTTACATTCCTATTATAGGGAATAGTCCCTAAGACATTCTGTGGGGGAAAAAAGGCAAGATTCAGAAAAATGTGTTACCATTGTGCTAAGCAGAAGGAAGACAAAGAGGAGGGGAGAATGTGGTAATAACTGTGGTAATTACTATGGAGAACATGATAATAACATTTCACACTCATATCGATTGCCTCTGAAACAATGTTAAAGTACTGATACTTTAGCTTGCGCCTGGAAACTGGGGGACTAAAATTAGGGATACGACGGAGAATTTTTGCAACATTGCCTTTTGTTCCCTCTACAATGTTTAAACTATTTTAAAATAAATGCAGTCTGAATATTTA
Source organism: Bison bison bison (assembly GCF_000754665.1). Classification (NCBI taxonomy): domain Eukaryota; kingdom Metazoa; phylum Chordata; class Mammalia; order Artiodactyla; family Bovidae; genus Bison; species Bison bison. The sequence goes on along the minus strand of NW_011494773.1, from coordinate 3,208,495 downwards.
TTAAGCATTTCCTATTAAATATTTAGGAAGCAGCCTATGAGCATACTCAAATCCGCCTACTATTGATACTGTTAATAAACTTACATATGAGGTGTTTCGTATGTCACAAGAAACATAAAACCTTCCAAAGAGAAACAAAAGTATGTGTTATCTTTTAAAACTCAGGTTTTGATGAATGCTGAAGTACAGCACAACCATTTATTATAGAAATAGAAAGTCTCTGGTGTGATGCCGGTAGTTTGGTAGATAATAACACATTACTGTACATAAGATTCTGCTTTGTGATTTTTCTGTCTCCACTAAAACTCTACTGGGAAAAGCGGTATGGTCAGGCTCACAGCAGAGGTGATCCAAACCTTGGAATGGATACCAAAAAGACCACAATTTCCCTCTGAGAAAACTTTTAAGAGTGAAGAGGTTAGCCTTCCTGGTGGATGCGAGAGAAGTATTTCTGAGTTGAAGGGATGAGCTGAGCAAGTCAGCTCTGGGATTTCTTGATAAACCAGGCCTAAAGATGATGCAATTTATTCTAGTACCTAGGCAGGGGAGACAGAGAAAAAGAGAAGAAAACCAGAAGTCAAGTGTAATAAACTGGAGTTCACCAAGCCATGCCTAAATGAAGCAAAGCCACCCACACCTTGTTGACTTTGCCAAAACACTGGCATTGAGTCTGCTTGGAAACTCAAGGCCAAGAAGCAAGGGCGGAAAACAAAGAACAGGTGCTAGACGAGCAGGTGCAACAGAAGGAATATTTAGTATTGATAAATACTAGTAGTTTTCAGAGATATGATTTGGAGAGACCATATCCTTGTGATGTTATTTTCTTTCAGATCTTACATTATTGTGCGTCTCTGTGATTCAAAGACAACAGACTCAGTCTGTGGGACGTGGACAAGATTATAAAAGACACAAATGACTACATGCGGTGCTTCAGTGATTTCAGGTCAGTATATTTTTGCGTGACATTGTTTCTTTTCTCCTCTATGTGAAGAAGAAAAAATTAACCTTGTCACAGATGAATCAGTTAAGTCTTCAAGTTGAAAGCAACTTAGGGGGAGGTCTACATATACCTAAATAATCAGGCATATGCATGGAATTCACAATTTTCATGTGATATATGCCCCCCCTTTTCAGAAAGAATGAGAAAGTGATCACAGAAGAATTAGCCTTTGAGAGAGAAAGATTGGAAAAAAAAAAAAAGGAGGGGGGAATTGGTATTCATTAATTTGTGTCCACTATATTATTTCATGCTGGACTTCCCAAATGGCGTTAGTTGTAAAGAACCTGCCTGCCAAGGCAGGAGATGTAAGAGATGTGGATTCAGTCCCTGGGTTGGGAAGGTCCCCTGGAGGAGGGCATGGCAACCCACTCCAGAATCCTTGCCCGGAGAATCCCATGGACAGAGGAGCCTGGCGGGCTACAGCCCATGGAGTTGCAAAGAGTCAGACATGACTGAAGCGACTTAGCACAACACACATTCATTCTTGCTACACTCATATTTAATCCACATGAAGTCACTGCATTCATTCAGACAACACAGGACTCACAAGGGATGGGATGAAGGAGGCATTAGGAACCTGGAGGCCAGAGTCCCAATCAGACAAGGTGAAAGGCCACAAACCATTTTCCAGACTTTCATCCAAGCAAACACCCATGAAATCAACAAGAAGCTCATACCTGTTTGCAGAACCACGTGCCTCCTAGGTACAGCCAGCCTCATGGAACTGGAACCATAGGGGATGGTGACTTCCTCCAGAAATTCCCAGAAAGCAGCCCTGTTTTCTTTAGCTGCGCTCCAGGGCACCCTGGAGTTCAACCCACCGTGATGACTGCCAACTCTGTTGCTCTTTGGCAATTTTAAAGTCAATTCTAGACTGGAAATTTCTTTACTACTTAATTTTAAATATCCCTGTCAGATGAATCTATCAAACCCAGCAATGTCCCCAGTTCAACCAAAGACTCTGATTGGCATGCTCTCTAACAAATGTCTAATGATGGCAGCTGGAGAAGAATTCATGGTGTGGTATTCTTGCAGGACTGGGAAAGCAGGGCTAGGAAGATTTGGAATGAGTAATGCTATCATAGGTGTTATGGAGAAAGACAAAGTACTGGAAAAGAGAAGGTAAGAAAGGGAGAAAGGCAGAGAACCTGATTGTTTCTGCCACTTGGAAACCCTCATCAGGGAGCTGGGTCAGTTACTGACAGAAGCACCCGGCACCAAAGCCGAAAGGAAAAGGCTTTGGAGACCACCGCCTTCTTTCATGTTCAGTGGCTTTCTCCTCACATTGGAAGACGGTCCTTCTTTTTCATGCTCTCTCTCTCTGTTAAAAAGACAGTCACACAAACCCTTGGAGGCAGCCATTCTCCAGAACAAACAATATTTTGAGGCAGATTAAAAAAAAGAAAAACTGCTAATGTCATTCAGTATTTTACCTGATTTCTTTACAAGACAGGGATTCTAAAAAGAAATACGGGAAGAGCTTATGAACTTGTATTTAAACTTAGTTAAAGTTTGATTTACCGTGTCACTTCAAGAGAGAAAAAAAAATTTGTTTAGAAACTTGAGCCATTACCCCTTAAGACTGCTATTGAAATGGCAGCTGGATCTCAGGGGTAAGAATCTCCTTCTCACACTCAGCTGGAAATCAATCTTATTTCTTGTACTGTTACAGTGAAAAACTGTGTAAGAGACAGGATCCGCACACCTATTACAGAAACAACTTGACATTCTGTAACAGGCTGAACTATGAATTTTGATATCATGTGATTAAAAAGAGGGGTTTAGAAGTTCTAGTCCCCTTTGTCTCTTTTACCTCAGCATTTAGCTGTGTAATCTCAAACTTTTCCACTCAAGTGCCAATAAAGCTGGGAATGGAATAGAGAAGATACACAATAAAATAAAATACACAATAAAAATTATATGTCTTTGAATTCTTATTCTTTTTCTTAAAACATAAAAGAAGATTTACATATTAAATAAGGTTCATGCTTATTTTCATTCTTCTGCATTGTTTCACTTTGCTTTCAAGTATTTATTCCAAATCAACAATTAAAATTAACTTCAAGAAAATGAATCACATTTGCGTTATAACTCTACATTATCCTGGGTACATATCTACCCATCTTAGTAGTAAAGATCTTTAGATTAGTTTGAAGAACTTGTGTGTGTGTGTCTCTGTGTGTGTGTCTGTATGTGTTTCTCTTCAGCCTGGATGCCAGGAGCAAGCACTATGTGTTCTTTCTTCCATGCTTTCAACAAAAGTAACCTCCTTAGTATGTTACAGATTTATCATGAGAATTCAAAATCAAATTTTCAAAATCCAGTCTTGGCTCTTTACCTAAATATTGATTTAAACCAGTCTTACTGTTTCTATTCTGTGATCAAAGTTGGAAACACATCTTTCCCTGCATTTCCTCTCAATGCTGGTGTTAGTGGCTCTGAATAGAAAATCGTTTGTCTGGCTTAGGAAATCTGCTGACATCTGTAGAATAATCATCATCTTCCCAGGAGAAAGAACCCAGGAACTTGTCTTGTGATGACTCTCCATGGCTAAACAGATGGAATATATGGAGTTAAATGTAAGATAAAGTTTGACTAGAACACAAAAAGCCAGCCCTGATATCCTGATCAAATAGCTCCCTCAGTTCTCTGCTCTGCAAATAAGTCCCTGCAGCCAGAAGATGCCAGCTTCAACTTTGGATGAGGTTTTTTTACCTTCATGCTCAACTTTCATTTTAGTTCCTTCTGGAAACTAATGCAAAATGAAAAGACAAAACTTTTCATAGATACACTGTATTTAGTCCAAACACAAATGACTACATGCTATATGATTCAACTTATATAAAATGTCCAGGAAAGACAGAATTATAGAGCCAAAAGCAGACCAACAGCTGTGTTGGACTATGGGAATGCACAAGGATTAACTGCAAAAGGACATAAGAGAAATTTGGGGAGTGCTGGAAATGTTCTAAAGATGTGACTATGGTGATATTTGGACAATCCTAGAAATTAAAAAAAAAAATTGCTGAATTGCAGGCTTACAATGGATGAATTTTGCGGTATAGAAATTATATCTCAATAAAGCTACTTAAAGAGAAAATGCCAGTCTTTGGAGAAAATGGATGTTTCAATTAGATTTGTAATGATCTAAATATCAGGAGAAATTTCTGGCTAATTAGAAATGTTTAAACACAGCAAAATAGGATATTGCTTAAATTAACTGACAGTGATGCCAAGACAAGCAGAAAGCACTCTACTTTAAGAAGTTGTTGTTTATATCGATTTTTTATTTTTACATTTCTTTTTGTTATTCATTTGTATGGAACATTTACCTCTAAGAAATGGATTTGGGCTTTATTAGTTGGTCATCTTAATAGTGTATCTCCCAAGAAAGAAGGTTAAGCCAGCTAACACCTTTAAAATTTTTTAAAGGATGAGATAAACAAGTCAATGAAATGTAAACGATTACTTCCTTTTTTTGAGTTTGTTCCTACAGCAACAAACTAGCAAGGAAAGAAGCAAAAAATGAGGACATAATACTGAGAATTATATGTGCTAGATGCTTCATTGAGTTGGTGACGTCGGGTCGGCATCACCGACTCCATGGACATGAGTTTGAGCAAGCTCCAGGAGTTGGTGATAGACAGCGAAGCTCAGTGTGCTCTAGTCCATGGGGTCACAAAGAGTTGAACACGACTGAGCGACTGAACTGAGATGCTTCATCAATCCAACTTTGTCTTCCTGCTTCACACAGAGACTGTATTTCTCAACTTCCTTTGAGTTTAAGATGGAGCTACATCTCACAAAATATGAACAGAAGGGATGTATGGCATTTTTAGGCAAAGCAATAAAACACGCTGCATAACCACCCAAGCTCTCTCTCTCTCTCTTCCCTGTGGGAACAACTGGAAGTAAAGAAATAACTCCAAGGTAGTTGAACCCAAGTCATGAAAGAATCTTAGATGCCTGAATTATTTCTTTGAAGAGAACTGACCAGGAGAGCTGCTCAACTGGTATGAGACTGACCGAACAAGAATGAAATCTTTCTGTTGAGCCACTGAAGTGTTGGGACTGCCTGTTGTAGCTAATCGCCCTAACCGATTACCCAAGTTGCCTAATTATTACTTAACTGCCTTGCCTATATGACATGCTGTAGGACTCAAAAGTATATTTCTTTCTTTCTTTTATCAACTGGTCCTATCTTTCCTTCACATCCATCTTTCCTCTTTCTCCTTCTATTCTCCTACTTCATGACTCAAGTTAATGTGCATTTCTCAGACAAAGGAAGAAATGTGTGAGTAGTATTCAGCCTGTCCCTCATTAAGATCCTTCTTCAAGAGGTGGAATGTTTAAATAGGATAAGGTAAAAATAATAATCTGCCATTCTTTATTCAGAAGAACTAGAATGCATCTCAAGTCTTTGGTTAAAATGAACGTGTCTCAAGTCTTTGGTTAATACGTTGCATTATTACCAAGAGCAATGCTGTGCCCGCCCTCCTACAAAAAAAAAAAACAAACAGAAAGTTCAACCCTATAGCAATATATGCCAGGAAAGAAATGTCAGAGTTGGCAGCCACCTTGTGGGTCATGAAACCTGCTTTCATTTTCTGAAGTTTTCGGTAGTGGAGAAGTGCATTATGGTTGCTCTAACACTTTTTTGTCCAGCCCTGAGAGTTATTTTCCCAAAACAACAGATTACCATTTCAATTCATTTTCAAGCTATTTCATTAGCCAGGTGCCCTTTCCTCCTTTTCTGCATATAGAACCAATGCAAGGAAAGAAGAAAGGACCTGCCTTGATCTAGAAACCACATCTTGGGCCACACTCAGCCCAAATCATCACCCCAGCCCTTCAGCTTGTCAACCCCAGTTCCCCCCAACTCCATCGTCAAAAAAATAAAATAATTCAAATGAAAAACAGCTCATAAAACAGTAAATAAAATAAAGTCAGTTTTCTTTTTTAAAGAACAAAATGAAACTTGAGGGAAAACTTACTGGAGTTACAGTTTATCCTGATACAGTCTAG
>NW_011494773.1:3200203-3202138 GCF_000754665.1 Bison bison bison | reverse complement strand
TTGGAAAATACTGCAAAAATTTCCCCACCAAATGCAGCTTATATTTTGTTTCCCTCTATAATTTTTCTTGAAATTGCTCTTTAAAAGTAGCAAAAATACAATTTTTGTTTTAATATTCCAAAGATAATATCACCAGTCTGACATAGTATATCATTTTTTCAAATTTTGTTTCTCAGGGCAGTATTTAACCCTTTCCCTTTTTCTAAAACCAAACTCCCTCCGCCCTCTTTAAGTCAGGCCCCAAATGTGATAGAAATTCACATAGGCAGACTTGCCTTTGTCTTCAGAGGTAAGAAAAGGGTTAACACCACCTGGTCATTTCCTGTCATAAAATGGCCACTTGCAAACAGCTAACCGCACAAACACCCATCCCAGATTTTAGAGAGGCAGGGCCGGGTGCTGGGTCCAAGGAGTTGTATGACGTTAGCCCAATTGACTAGGGTCTCTGCTGCGGTTTCAAAGGCCCCCAGACCAACCCCTCATGGAGCCCATCTCCGTCTTCCTGCCTGAATGCTCAGACTGAATCAAGCGCCCACAGCATTCGAGGAGAAGGCGAGTTGGGTGCATGGGGAGGTGGTCCTGGGCACCTTTGACATCCGACCTATCCCATCCTGTGACCCTGCATCTTGAAGAGAAAAGTCCATTTAAAAAAAGGGGGGGGGCATGGAATAGAGGGAATAAAAAGATGGCTATTTTTTCCAGTTCTGGTCACCAGAAAAGGTATTTTGGGTCAGAGATCAGAGCATCTATCCTTTTATTAGCATGTGTTTGGCGCCATGGACACGTGACCCAGAGGTCAAGCACAGAGTTAACGGGCAGGTGATGGGGCAGAAAGGTCAGAGACGTGTCTCAGGCTCATTGTTAGCAGTCTGCCCACCTGAACCTAAGTTTGTTTTTTTTTTATTATGATCAGAATTCACATAAGAATGTGTTTAAAGTCAGATATTAAAAGGTAAAAGGAAAATGATCAAGGAAAGAGAGAAAATTACAGGAAAAAAAAAATACAGCTAGAAACTGGGCTCTTCTTCTAGCTAAAGTTAACCCAGTAGTTTTGGAGGGTTTATGGAAAGATAATGCCACCTTTTAAATGTCCCAAAGTAAATCACTTTAAGCAAGTCAGTGTGAAAGAAATGAGTGGCGAGTGATGGGGCAGAATAAAACTATGTGAATCCAGACAGGAGCAATTTATAACACCCAAGCATTCTGAGGAAGGTGGGGGCAGGAAGCTAATTTGTTCCCCAGAACATCTCTTGAGAAAAATCTGGGTTTGGTTTCATGCGGTTAGGTTTGTCATGTGTCGTCAACCGCAACAGAAAAGTGGGAGCAAACAGCCCTGGAGCATCTGGTACGATCGCCGGACAGAGGAGGCCATGCCCCTGGTGGGGACGGGGAGGGGAGGGCTGGGGGAGGGGAGAAGCAAGGTCTCAGCTGCTGGAGAAATGCCCTTCCCTCGTGGATGCAAGAAGGAGGGGAAGCAGGTGTGCAGGCACGCTTCAGAGAAGGAAAGGGAAAGAGGGAACCTAAAGCAAGAAACCCAAGAACTTTAAAGGAGAAGTGGCTTTCTGCTTGGGTTTCTGTGTGGCTGAGGCTCTCGTCTCTGTCAAGGATCTGATCTAGGCAGAGGTGCTGGGTCGGGCTCGTCTTTCTGGGTTCATCCACATGGTCCCATGAACTGAATGGTGTCTTTAAGTCAACATGAGGACTTGGAGCTTTCAAGACAGCAAACAGCTGGGTATGTTCAGTTGAGAAGTAGAGAATGATTTTGTTACCTTACTTGAAACACATACTTGGGAAGAAAAATCTACCCCAGGCCCTTGTTCATAGGGTCTGAGAGAGTGGTCTTGCTAGTGAGGATGTACTTTTTAATGAGAAACGAATCAGAAGAACTGTCCTGGCAAGGCAATCTCCTTTAGAGCTCCAGTAACAGCTGAAGTT
>NW_011494773.1:3127738-3200103 GCF_000754665.1 Bison bison bison | reverse complement strand
TCTCTCTCTGCCTGAGCCTTGGCATGTATTTGAGGGATATGGATGTGTGTGTATGATGTTCATTCTTTTGTGTGTGTGTGTGTGTGTGTGTGTGTTGTTTGTTTCATTTTAGTTAAAAGGAGAAATGTTATTTTCTATATTGATGAGCTTTGGTTTGAGCAAGGAAGAGATGAACGTTCCTAGGAGCTGTGGGTCTTCAATAATGGATACAGTCGACAGGAGTACTTTCTCTGCCTGAGTAACAGAGAACCCATGATGACTGAGTAGTTCAGAAACATGGGTAGTCGCACCACTGTGACCTACTTTCTCTGCTTCCAAAGAGACAGAGCATCTGGAGACCCTGAATGCAATTAACCAAGCTGCAAGACACTGCCTACAAGCCTCCGTCACTGAGGAAGGGTGGCCTGCATCTTGCTGAGGGTTCTACAGGCCCGTGAACGAGGCTGCACCAACCTGATGGACTTGTTGGCTCCACTCACACCAGCACTACGGCAAAAGATGCCTTCTGCGCGTGTGTAAGAGGTGACCGTCATGAAAGCAGCCAGAGTCGTTAAGTCCGTCACATCACTGATCCACAGGATTGATCTTTGGAGGTAATGGATAACCCAGGATGATCCAGTAGTTTAGAAACATGGGTAGTCCCACCTCTGAGACCTACTTTCTTTGTTTCGTGTCTATCAAGCAATCATAAAAACAGGTAACTGATTTATCTCACAAACTTACTGTGGGATTAAAATAAGGGTTTTTTTTTAATATTTAAAAATACTATAATATTAAAATTGTGATTATAGCTTTTAATAGTAAGAGATCAAAATATGATTGGTCAATAGTCAACCTCACAGCTTTAAAAACATGCTATGCTTAGCTGGACACTGTCCATGCCTGCTATCGCCACAGCTGCCATCTTCAGGAAGAAAGACCCTTGGAAAAGCCTAGTCTCCTTGACGTTTAGAAGACATACTACAGCAGAAAAATACAGACATGTATATCATGGGCTTATATGTGTGAACAATTTGAAATAAACAGGAGTATCATTAGCGCCTGTGTTAGAAAAGAGACATAACTTAAATGGAGGGAGGGATCATCTAAAATTAGTGATGGGGATTTTGTACATAAATGAACACGCTGCTTGGAGATGTTTACTACTATAATCAAAAGGGTACGATGAATTCATGACTGGGAGAAAGAAAGCATTTATGAAGGGGTACACCCTGGGCAGGGAGGGCAACAGAACCTTCAAACAAACATGAGTATGGAGTGTGTACATACACTTCAAGGAATTTAAGTTCAGTTTCTAGTTATGGTTGAAAGAAAGCTATGTAACTGAAACCAGTAATTGTGGTGAACCATACCCTTCAGAGAAAAGTCACCATTGTTTCTAAAGAAGCACAGAGCTCTTCAGGGTAGACTCGCTCTGTTTTGCCTATGATGCCTCGGTCTAGAAGGAGGTACATTGATCACATGCAGAAAGGAGCCAGGAGGCTAGAGCAGAGTCTTTTAAAAATTCACATTGCCCGGATTTTCATGAGAGTTTAAAATGGAAAAATAATGCTTCTAGGAATACATCTGGAATCTATGACTCTGTGTGTGTGTGTGGGTGTGTGTGTGTGTGTGTGTGTGAAAGGGAGAGAGAGAGAAACTGTTCATCTTTCTGAATCATCCCCTTTATCTCCCTCCACTTCCATTTTTCCTTTTAAGATGTGAGACCTGTCACAGTTGGCCTTCTAATCTTACAAAACAAAATCTAAAATGGAAAAAAAAAAGTTATCTGCTTAAAGCCAATGTGCATTTCCCTAGAACCCCAAAGGGCTGAGTATTTCTTATGTCTCTGGCTCTCTCTTACCTTAAAATAGATGGTTAAAAATTGACACTAAATCCTCTTTTCTGGGAGCTAAGTAGGAGGTCATATTTGTTTTCATTTGGGTTCAGGGAGGGGTTGTTCTTGGTTTTAATCTTTTCTGCTGTTTTTCAGAGAAGCTGACAGCCGGCTCCTGGTGGTTGGTTTCAGGTATGCAGTCCGGTTGGGTGGTTTCAGGTGGGGAGCACGGTGCAGGGAGGGGAAGGGGGAGGGGACAGGGGGATGCCAGCCCCTGTAGGCTGCTCAGTACACTCTGTTCGCAAGGCTGTTTGCTATGCGGGCCGCAGGCTTTGGGCCTTTGAAGGGTTGAATACCATCTTTTGATTTACTATGGCTGATGGTGGGGAGGACTGGAAACTCAAGAACACTCACAAAGATCCAGCAAAAGAAAAAAAAAAAAAAAAAAAAAAAAAACCAAACACACACGTACACAAAAGAAAAACCAAGAGACGCACTGACAACAGAAATCCAATGTGGTTGGAAAAGAAAAAGGGCATAGTATTGTAAAAGCTGCAAACTGGAAAAAAAAGGAGACACAACTAAACAAGCCACTGCTCAAAACAGTCTTCTGTGTCCTAGAGCATTTGAGGATTGTAGTACAGGCACTTTTCAAGTGTAACCAGTTGACCTGACAGCAGATAAGAGTGGTATGGATTTCCCACCTTCCCAGCAGGCCATCTAGGATTCTGGACCATGTTGTATCTGCTACATGTGTCCACCATGTCATCCCCACGCCTCTGACAAGCCATCCTACTGACATCTTTGGGAAGGAGCTGTGTATCTAAACATATTCTACATCCTCAAACCAATCATAGGCTTAGAAAGTTTGAACTCAGCTGTGACAACACAGGCATTGACTTTCTATTGAGTAGAATCAACAGAAACACAGATTGCTTTTTTTTTTTTTTCTTGCAAAAACCAAGAGGTCCCCACTTTCCAAAGTGTATTGATTAGAATTCAGTCAAGGTCAGTAGCCCAAAAGAATGTGAGGCCATAAAAACAGGAATTTCCAAAGTATTACTATAAGTAATTACAGTAGAAGAAGAGGTCCTTTCTCAATAAAATTACAATTTGAAATCGCCAATTTTTCAACAAGAAGGAAAACTGGATATGTATTATATGAGAACAGAGTAACTGTTAGCAGTGTGACTTAATCATCTTTATAAAAAGGGCTGCTGAATGAGGGTAGGAATGTCAGGAAGGAAGAAGGAGATACGTATCAGGAGACACACTGTCCTTCAATGTGTCAGACTCTAAACTCAGAGAATTTTCCTGCAGTGGAATCACGGAAACAACGCGCCTGGTCCTCCCTACTAGGAGAAAGTATAAGGAGATAGTAGTGTTGTCAAGGCCACTAGAATTTCCCATGCGATTGGTCCTTGTGGAGCTTCAAACTGCATTCCCCATCCCACTTATGTGGCTCTGTTCCCTCCAATACCACCCTCCCATTTTGCTTCTATCTCCTGCCCTGGCCCTGCTCTCTAACTTCGACTGTTTTGAGTGGTGACCGAGGAGTTGGACTTAATGAGAATGGGATTGATCAAAAGATGGACCAAAGTAGCGTGTTTCACACAAAGCTAAACGATTCCAAAAAACCAAGAAAGGAAACTTAGAAAACGAATCTTCTAGTAAAGAAATACCACCACTGTCAGAAACCAGAAATTGACATCAAAAACCTCATGCAGAAACAAGGAGAAGGTGTTTGTTGCTGTTGGGTTTTATCCTCAGTCTATTAAACAAGAGGTGAGCAGCTAACTTTCAAGAAACAAACAAAGAATTCAATCAAACCAATGAAAATCGGAAAAGAAAGGGAAGACAAGCCCAAACGGAGTGGCAGAGGGTACTTCATACGATACCTAAGTTAACCATGAGCTTGACACGCCCCCCATCGAGCTCCAAACGCAGGGTGTCGGCAGAGTCCCTGGAGGTGGTGGCCACCAGCAGCCCGTAAGCTCGCTGGGACATGAAGCGGAAGGACACGTCCTCTGCCTCAGTGTGCATGACCATGGGCATGATGATCTTCATGTACATGCTGCCGTCGTAGCTCAGGATGGACGCCTCTGCAGAGAAGAAAGGAAGAGATGGTTAGGAGGAAGCATTTCAGCATTTGCCTTCACTTCCAGGGTAAGCAGGATAGTATGGAGATGCACCAACTTTGTAGACAGGTAGCTTGTGTTTGGGAGCTTCCCTGGTAGGTCAGTTGGTAAAGAATCCACCTGCATTGCAGGAGACCCCAGTTCAATCCCTGGGTTGGGAAGATCTCCTGGAGAAGGCAATGGCAACCCACTCCAGTATCCTTGCCTGGAAAATCCCATGGACAGAGGAGCCTGGCAGGCTGCAGTCCATAGGTCACAAAGAGGTGGGCACGACTGAGGAACTAACATGGGCTTGCATTTGCTCAATCTCCATTGCCACTTTTAGGCTAGATGCAGGCCCCTTAAATGCTGAGGGTCTATTTCCTCTTTTGCAAAGGACATCTGGTAGCCTTGGTCCCTGCTCTACCATGCTCACCGACTCGCCAATGGCATCAAATGAAGTAATGGATGTGAAGTCATTCTGCAGAAGTGAAAATATCCTCACAGATGGTAGTAATTGTAATTCTGGGCTTCCCTGGTGGCCCAGATGGTAAAGCATCTGCCCATAATGTGGGAGACCCAGGTTCGATCCCTGGGTTGGGGAGATCCCCTGAAGAAGGAAATGGCAACATACTCCAGTACTCTTGCCTGGAAAATCCTATGGACAGAGGAGCCTGGCAGGGCTACAGTCCATGGGGTCGCAAAGAGTCAGACACGACTGAGCGACTTCACTTTCTTTCTTACACTGTAGATACGACAAAGCCAAAGACACTAAACAAAGCCTGAGTCCTGTGAGCACTTCATGAAGAACCTGAGAGTAGGCGCAGTTTATAAGCACCGTAGCAAATACATACATACTTGCCAAATGCTGCTGGGAAGAGAACAGCAGCATAGCCAGGCCTCAGAGCATCCCTAGTAGCCAGGCCTTGTGAGAGTCTGCTTGGCCCATTCAAAGAAGACTGATAAGAGCCAGGGCTAGAACAACAAAAGCTAAGGACAGCTTTGAAAACCAGCCATTTTATTTTTATTCCAGTAGTACCTTTATAAGAAAAGGAGCAGCTCACCTTTTTGCCAATCCAAACAACACTTTGGTTATGAGCCCTCCAGCCCCTCCAATATGTTAGCTCACTTAATGCCACAAGGTGGGTCTATTATTCCTACTTTCAAACAGAAAACCACAGCTCATGGTGGGGGATGGGTATTATCATCCCAAAGTCACATAGTCTGGATTTTAATCCAGTATATCCAATAGCAAGTCCAGGGCCTGTTCTGTAGCATCAAGTCGTTCAAAATGTGAATTTGTTGAATCATTCATTGAGCAAATATGTTTACAGAACACAGGACAAGAGCATCACTCACTTTCCCATGAAGCCAGTCATCACTGAGCTCTGTTTCTGGCATTGAAGCAGTCCTTATTAAATATTTGCTGTTGCTAAATATTTGCTGCTGCTGCTGCCGCTGCTAAGTCGCTTCAGTCATGTCCAACTCTGTGCGACCCCACAGATGGCAGCCCACCAGGCTCCGCCATCCCTGGGATTCTCCAGGCAAGAACACTGGAGTGGGTTGCCATTTCCTTCTCCAATGCATGAAAGTGAAAGTGAAGTCAATCAGTAAGTGTCCGACTCTTCATGACCCCATGGACTGCAGCCTACCAGGCTCCTCTGTCCATGGGATTTTCCAGGCAAGAGTACTAGAGTGGGTTGCCAATATTTGCTACTTTCCTATATACACTGTCCCCTTGAGAAGGAACTGGTAACCCACTCCAGTATTCTTGCCTGGAAAAATCCCATGAGCAGAGGAGTTTGGCAGCCTACAGTCCTCGGGGTCACAAAAGAGTCAGACACGACTTAGCACATGTGCACTATGGAGGGTACAAAAGGCGAAGCAAACAAGATCCCTGTTTTGAAGGCAGAAACAGTGCACACAAATAACCGAACTAGAATTTTAAAATGGCTAAATGGCCCAGCAAAGGTGCATCAGTAAAGCCAGGCACATTCAGAAGACAGAGGCTATAGCACGCAGGTGAGTGGAGTACATGGGGTAGTCTGAAACTGGTCTTGGTAGATGGGTGGAGTTTTTAATGAAAAGTGATGCCATCAGATTTGATAGGTAGACAAAACAGTGTCTCCATATATAAAAAAGAAAGAAATAGGGGAATGCTCAGATAATAGCAAACTTCACCAGAAGCATCAAGCATATTTTGAGAATAGTTACACAAAGGTGCTTTGACATTACAATGAAATCAACAGATTTGGGTAGATACTGAGAAGTAAATGAATGATTAACAAAGAGATAAACATCTTCTGTCTTCCTGTATAAAAGGAACAGGAACAGATTGGAGAGACGAGGCAGACCACACGGAAGGTTCTCAAAATAGTCTGTGTCATCATCATACCCCCAATCTTACTTTCACAACACACAAGGTGCATGAAGAACAGTATAAATACACCTGTCATCCCTGGGAATCGACCATCACCCAGTAAAATCCGTGACATGCTAATAGCTGTATATTGCAATTTGCAAACTCTAAGGGTCACAAATAAAGGTGGGACAGTAACAGACACCATCAAACTGAAAACATATTTTGAAGATCTGCTCTTAGATGCGAAGGATAATCTAAATTTAACACACACTCTAGACGCGAAAGAAACTTCTATCTCCTGAAAGAGCAGAATCAAAAGATCAATAATGATCACTAAAATTTACTGAGCACTTAAACCATTTACTTGCGCTTTCTAAGACTTTACATGCATTAAGATGCATTCAATCCTCACAAGCACATCATGAAGAAGACACTATTATTATAGTTTATAGATACCAGGTCGCACATCTAACAAACAGCAAAGCTAGAAGTTAAATGCAGGCAGTCTGATCCTCATAGCTGTACACTTGATGATTCTGCCACATTTCGAGAGTTATACCAGAATCACACCCATGTTTCTTAGCACCCAAAGTACATCTATAATGCTTCATGGCAGAGTGTGGTATGCTTGTGTATTTGTGCATATATGTACATGTGTGCACAGACACATAAATGCCATTATTCAAAGTTGTATTTTATGACCATATAGAATTACATAAACAGAAATTTCTGTTTGTTTTTAAAGAAGTTCACTGAAACCTAGTATATTTTGTTATCACACAGTGCAGCATGTGGAATCTTAATTCCCCACCAGAGATCAAACCCATGCCCCCTGTGGCGGAACTGCAGAGCCTTAAGCCCTGGACTGCCAGGGAAGTCCAATGATACAAATTTCTAAATGATATCTTGTTATACATTACTATGCACAATGCTCTGCGTGGCTTTATGATTATGCTGCTGCTGCTAAGTCACTTCAGTCATGTCCAACTCTGTGTGACCCCATAGACGGCAGCCCACCAGGCTCCCCCGTTCCTGGGATTCTCCAGGCAAGACCACTGGAGTGGGTTGCCATTTCCTTCTCCAATGCATCAAAGTGAAAAGGGAAAGTGAAGTCGCTCAGTCGTGCGTGCTTCTTCACGACACCACAGATTGCAGCCCACCAGGCTCCTCCATCCATGGGATCCTCCAGGCAGGAGTACTGGAGTGGGGTGCCATTGCCTTGAACACCATTAATTACTACTATGACTTTCTACTATAAATACCTACACTCAAGCACACTCCTTTTCAAGAGATGCGAAGGCATTTGGTGAGCCATGAAATGGTTGTTTGGATGCATTCAACTTAAGTAATTCCAAAATTAATGGCCAACTTGATCCCTCTAGATATATGCAGTGAGAGAATATGCATCTTTATGTCAATATTGGTAGTGTCGGAGAATAAACATAAGGTGAGTGTGTAGTTAAGCATCCAGTGGTACAAAATGAAGTATGGATCTCAGCGCATACCTTTGCGTGTATCTTGGTGAGTGTGTTCTAATTTAATATAGAAATCAGCTGAAAATAAATTTGCTTCAGAATTCATATTAACTTGCTCAAAATATTTCAAATAAAAGGGGTACATGAATGGAATACTAATTTGAGGGAAAATGAGTCTAAAGAAAGAACGCTATTTGATCTAAAGTCTATCAGCTTACTGAGTATTGAAAGACTTCATCATGAAATGCTGAGATAACAATACTTATACAGTTCTATTTTTTTCCTCTTTTCTGCTTTTATAACTTCCCTTTGTTTTAAGTGAATATTTAACATATTATGTTAATTTCTTTGATGATTCTTAACTATATAATTGGGCTTCCCAGTTGGCTCAGTGGTAAAGATTCTGTCTACCAATTCAGGAGATGTGGGTTTGATCCCTGGGTCAGGAAGATCGCCTGGAGAAGGAAATGTCAACCCACTCCAGTATGCTGGTCTGGAAAACCCAATGAACAGAAGAGCCGGGTGGGCTACAGTCTATGGGGTTGCAAAAGAGTTAGACTTGACTTAGTGTCAGACTTAACTAAGTCAGATTTAGCAGCAACAATTATATAATTAACTAATTAAAAGCTTCTTTCCTAGTGGTTGGTCTAGGGCTTACAACATAAATCTTCGTTTATGAGAATCTACTTCCCATTTATATGAACTTAATTCCAGAAAGACATAGAAATTTTACTCTTACATGCTCTCATCTATTCCTCCCTTCTGTGTTATTATTGTTATTCATGTGATGTCTATATGTGTTTCAAACTCAAAAATACATTGTTATACTTATTGCTTTATAAAAACTTCTGTCTTTTTACGAAGTGAAGCAATGAGTTCTCAGATATATTTATAGAGATTTTTAAAGTTAAGCTTATTTACCATCTCTGTCTCTCTTTCTTCTTGTGGATTCAAATGACACCATCTGGTGTCATTCCCTTTCTCCAGTATAGCTTCATTCATTTTTGTTTTATTGTCAAATATATTACAATTCTATATGTGATAGACCCAATAACACAATGTTATAGATTATTTTATGTAACTGCCTTTTAAATCAGTTAAAAGAAGAAAGAAAAAGATATGCTTAATTATACTTTTCATCACTACCAACACAGTTACCTTTATTGGAACTCTGTGTTTTGTTTTTTTTTTTCCATGAAGATTCAAATTACTGTCTGCTGCCACTTTCTTTCAGTTTATAGAACTTCTTTTAGTACCTCTTATATGGCAAGTATACTAGCAATGAAGTCTCTGTTTTTTGTTTAACTGGATACATCTTTATTTCACTTTCACTTTGGAAAGACAGATTTTTTTTTTTTTTTTGACTATAGAATTCTTGGTTGTTGATATATGTCTTTCAGCACTTTTAATGTCAACTCACTGTCTTTGGGCTCCATTGCTTCTGAACAGACATCAGCTGTCATTCTTACTGTGATCCCTTGTATATGATGACTTGCTGTTTCATGATTTTCTTTTTGGGTTTCAACATTTCTATCATCATGAGTATGGATGTGAATGAATTTCTTTGCATTGATCCTATCTGAAGCTCACTAATGTATAAATAAAAAGAAAGTAGGGAAAACCACTAGACTATTAAGGTATGACCTAAATCAAATCCTTTATGATTATACAGTGGAAGTGAGAAATAGATTTAAGGGACTAGATCTGATAGATAGAGTGCCTGATGAACTATGGACGGAGGTTCATGACATTGTACAGGAGACAGGGATCAAGAGCATCCCCAAGAAAAAGAAATGCAAAAAAGCAAAATGGCTGTCTGGGGAGGCCTTACAAATAGCTGTGAAAAGAAGAGAAGCGAAAAGCAAAGGAGAAAAGGAAAGATACTCCCATTTGAAAGTAGAGTTCCAAAGAATAGCAAGGAGGGATAAGAAAACCTTCCTCAGTGATCAATGCAAAG
The DNA here is from genome assembly GCF_000754665.1 of Bison bison bison. NCBI lineage: Eukaryota > Metazoa > Chordata > Mammalia > Artiodactyla > Bovidae > Bison > Bison bison. Next base: position 3,190,376 of record NW_011494773.1, on the reverse strand, counting down.
AAATAGAGGAAAACAATAAAATGGGAAAGACTAGAGATCTCTTCAAAAAAATTAGAGATACCAAGGAAACATTTCATGAAAAGATGGGCTCGATAAGGGTCAGAATTGGTATGGACCTAACAGAAGCAGAAGATATTAAGAAGAGGTGGCAAGAATACACAGAAGAACTATACAAAAAAGATCTTCATGACCCAGATAATCATGATGGTGTGATCACTCACCTAGAGCCAGACATCCTGGAATGTAAAGTCAAGAGGGCCTTAGAAAGCATCACTACGAACAAAACTAGTGGAGGTGATGGAATCACAGTTGAGCTATTTCAAATCCTGAAAGATGATGCTGTGAAAGTACTACACTCAATATGCCAGCAAATGTGGAAAACTCAGCAGTGGCCATAGGAAAAGGTCAGTTTTCATTTCAATCCCAAAGAAAGGCAATGCCAAAGAATGCTCAAAATACCACACAATTGCACTCATCTCACAAGCTAGTAAAGTAATGCTCAAAATTCTCCAAGCCAGACTTCAGCAATACATGAACCATGAACTTCCAGATTTTCAAGCTGATTTTAGAAAAGGCAGAACCAGAGATCAAATTGCCGACATCCACTGGATCATCGAAAAAGCAAGAGAGTTCCAGAAAAACATCTATTTCTGCTTTATTGACTATACCAAAGCCTTGGACTGTGTGGATCACAATCAACTGTGGAAAATTCTGAAAGAGATAGGAATACCAGACCACCTGACCTGCCTCTTGAGAAACCTATATGCAGGTCAGGAAGCAACAGTTAGAACTAGACATGGAACAACAGACTGGTTCGAAATAGGAAAAGGAGTACATCAAGGCTGTATATTATCTCCCTGCTTATTTAACTTATATGCAGAGTACATCATGAGAAACCCTGGGCTGGATGAAGCACAAGCTGGAATCAAGATTGCCAGGAGAAATATCAATAACCTCAGATATGCAGATGACACCACCCTTATGGCAGAAAGAGGAACTAAAAAGCCTCTTGATGAAAGTGAAAGTGGAGAGTGAAAAAGTTGGCTTAAAGCTCAACATTCAGAAAACTAAAATCGTGCCTCTGGTCTCATCAGTTCATGGCAAATAGACTGGGAAATAGTGGAAACAGTGTCAGACTTTATTTCTTTGGGCTTCAAAATCACTGCAGATGGTGACTTCAGCCACGAAATTAAAAGACACTTACTCCTTGGAAGGAAAGTTATGACCAAACTAGGCAGCATATTAAAAAGCAGAGAGACTACTTTGCCAACAAAGGTCTGTCTAATCAAGGCTATGGTTTTTCCAGTGGTCATGTATGGATGTGAGAGTTGGACTGTGAAGAAGGCTGAGTGCCAAAGAATTGATGCTTTTGAACTGTGGCGCTGGAGAAGACTCTTGAGAGTCCCTTGGACTGCAAGGAGATCCAACCAATCCATCCTAAAGGAGATAAGTTCTGGGTGTTCATTGGAAGGACTGGTGTTGAAGCTGAAACTCCAAATACTTTGGCCACCTCATGTGAAGAGCTGACTCAATGGAAAAGACTCTGATGCTGGGAAGGATTGGCGGCAGGAGAAGGGAACGACAAAGGATGAGACGGTTGGATGGCATCACTGACTCAATGGACGTGAGTTTGGGTAAACTCCGGAGTTGGTGATGGACAGGCAAGCCTGGTGGGCTGCGGATCATGGGGTCACAAAGAGTTGGACATGACTGAGAGACTGAACTGAACTGAATGTGTAAATTAATGTTTTTCCTCAAATTTGGGAAATTTTCAATCATCAATCCTCTAGATATCTTTTCTGTCTTATCTCCCTCTCACTTTTCCATGACTGCCATCATAGATATGTTGGTACACTTAATGATGTCCCATATTTATCTGATGCTCTTTTTCTTCAATTATTTTTCTTTCCTCTATTTAGACTTTATAATCTCTATTGAGTTATCTTCAACTTTGCAGATTCTTTAGTTAAGTTTGCTAACTCAAACTTACTGTTGAGCCCCTTAGTGAATTTTTCATTTGGATTACTGTACTTTTAGATAGTTAGAAAATACATGTAGATAGGGAGGGAGGGAGAGAAACAATCTCCAAACGAGGGAAATTTTGGAGTTGGAAAATATATAAATAAATACACATATAATTTTAACCTCTGTATTAACATTATCTATTTAATAAATCACTGTCATCTTACATCTTGCACAGGCTCCCTTAATTCCCCAAATTCCCCTTGAACATATTTATAATAGCTTTGGTGTAGTTTGTCTGCTAAGCACAACATCTGAGCAGTTTCTATTGCCTGTATGTATCCCTGTATATGGCTCACACTTTCCCTTTCCTTTGTATGTTTCACGATTTTCTGTTGAAAACTGGACATTTTACATCACAGACTGTAGCCAGTGTGGACACTACTGCCCCCTCCTTAACTACCACCAGGGTTACTTCCTTCTCTTCGTCCATTAGTTTGTTTGTTCAATGACCTGTGTGTGTTAGTTGCTCAGCCCCCACGCACTGCAGCCCTCCAGGCTCCTCTGTCCGTGGGATTTTCTGGGCAAGAATACTGGAGTGGGTTGCTATTTCCATTTCTAGGGGAATCTTCCCAACCCAGGGACTGAACCCAGGTCTCCTGCATTGCAGGCAGATTCTCTACCATCTGAGCCACTGGCTAAACTAATTCTGTGACATATTTTCTCAGCAGTGTGAAGGTTCTGATGTCCTTGTTCAGATATTTATTTTTTCCCTTTTTTATTTTTTAGCCTGTCTTCCTAGGTGTTTTTCTTGGGTCAGTGTAAGTCACTTACTGCTCAACTATTATACCTAAGCCCCCCTGGTCAGTTTTTTTTTTTATCCATTGTCTGTTGGATTTGTGTGACTTGGAGGCTGATTTCACAGTTCAGGAAGTTTAAGACTTTGTCTCATGTTCAGCCCGGGACTAGCACTTGGAAGCTGCCCCTCCTGTCAGTCTTGGGAACATGCACATTCCTCCGGCTAACCCCACCAAGGATAAATGTGGTTTTACCTTTAAGCCTAGTTCCCAAAGATTTTCCCCTGATGATAAACGTAGCTTATCATTCAGCCAGTTGAGAAGCTGTACTTAAGCCCCTTGAGCCAGTAGGCTCTCCCCCTTACTGATGGAGGTATATGTACTTTAGGAATACTTTCAAGTCCTTCCCATCTCCTCCTCTAATTAATCTGAGTGTTGCAAATATGCATAACCATCTAGACCCTCATGGCTTTCTCCACCTCTGATTCTTTTCACTAAACATCTGGATGGTCTGCCTTTTCACTTATTGCTACTAGTGTCATAAATCTATCTGTCCTTTCAGAATTGCTAGTGACCAAGATCACCACTATTTTCAAAAGTCCTTTACCCATGAACTTTTCTAAGCCTTGTTCTAAAGAGTCAGGTGAATAACATAATCAATACACATCTCAGTGTTAAATGCACTATATCTGATTTTCTTAGGTGCCATCATGCTATTTTTGAACTTTAGAGTTAGTTCTTTATATTAAGAACAAAATTTTGGTTTGAGATTTAGGTAATCTCTTTGTTGAAGTACCCTGTTTTTCTATTTCAGAGATTGAATTATCTTGTCTGTCCTCCATATCTCTTAGTTTTTTTTATGATGGATTTAATCTCTTTGACTTTTCATCAGCACTCACTGTGATGATCTGAGGCTTTTCCTTCTGTCAATACATCAATATTTAGCCATGTATCCTCTGCCCTCATGTTGTTACTAATTATTTCAATTAAGTTATGTGATCACATTTGGCTCTCAGATATGCCACATACAATCCCCTTTTCCATTCACTCTGTTTTGTACATTTTCTTCAAATTCTTAAGCTGTTGTTTGTTACCCATTCATGTCTGACTCTTCATGACCCCGTGGACTGCAGCACACCAAGCTTCACTCTCCCTCACCATCTCCCAAAGTTTGCCCAAGTTCATGTCCATTGCATCGGTGATGCCATAGAGCTATCTCATCCTCTGATACCCTCCTCTCCTTCTTCCCTCAATCTTTCCCAGCATCGGGGACTTTTCCAATGAGTTGGCTGTTTGCATCAGATGGCCAAAATATTTCAGTTTCAGCTTCAGCATCAGCCCTTACAACTGAGCATTCAGGGTTGATTTCCCACAAGATTGACTGGTTTGATCTCCTTGCCATCCAAGGGACTCTCAGGAGTCTTCTCCAGTACTACACATCAAAGGCATTTCAATTCTTAGGCACTCCACCTTTTTTACAGTCCAGCTCTCATAACTGTACATATAGCCTTGATTATACAGACCTTTGTCAGCAGAGTAATGTCTCTGCTTTTCAACACACTGTCTAGGTTTATCATAGCTTTCCTGCCAAGAAGCAAATGCCTTCTGATTTCATGGCTGCAGTTACCACCCACAGTGGTTTTGGAGCCCAAGAAAAGGACATCTGTCACTACTTCCACATTTCCCCTCTCTGTTTGCCATGAAGTAGTGGGGCCAGATGCCATGATCTTACTTTTTTTAATATTTAGTTTTAAGCCAGCCCTTTCACTCTCCTCCTTCACCCTCCTCAAGAGGCTCTTTAGTTCCTCTTCGCTTTCTGCCTTTAGAGTGGTAGCACCCACATATATGAGGTTGTTGCTGTTTCTCCCACCTGTCTTGATTCCAGCTTGTAACTCATCCAGCCTGGCATTTCTCACCATGTGCTCAGCATATAGATTAAACAAACAGGGTGAAAGCAGACAGCCCTGTCATACTTCTTTCTCAATCTTGAACCAATCAGTTGTTCCATACAAGGTTCTAACTGTTGCTTCTTGACCCACATACAGGTTTCTCAGGAAACAGGTAAGATGGTCTGGTATTCCCATCTCTTTAAGAGTTTTCCAGTTTATTAAGATTCATATAGTCAAAGGCTTTGGCGTAGTCAATGAAACAGAGGTAGATGTTTTTCCTGGAATTTCCTAGCTTTCTCTGTGACCCAGATAATGTTGGCACTTTGATCTCTGGTTCATCTTCTTTTTCTAAACCCAGCTTGGACATCTGGAAGTTCTTGGTTCGCATAATACTGAAACCTAGCATGCAAGACTTTAAGCATGACCTTACTAGCATGGGAGATGAATTCTTACAGGATTAATTAAGTTGTCTGACAATATTCTGCAGTGCAAATGAGCTACAGAGTATACAGCCTGTGAGAAATTTTTCTGCCCATGGGTTTGTTTTCTTCTAGATCAAATTCCTTCAGTTTTCTAAGCTATATCTATGTTTAAAAATCATATTTGCTGCTGTTTTGTATTTGCACTGTCTTATCATTGTCTTTCTTGCTCACACTCAGGTGGCTCTGTCCAGAGTTTCTGGTTGTTCAGAGATAGTTTCAGTAACTTAGTGCTTCTCAAAATCAAATACAGTTTAATGGCTTCATAATTTTAGTTCTATGTACTTTTTTTTTCCCCTGTAGGTTGAGAAATGGCAATGTGGAAGGAAGTGGATGGGAGAAATGGAAGGCTCAGTCAAGACTGTGTGTAACCATCATTTAGCTTGCAGGGCTGTGTGTCATTTCTGAGGTTAATGTCCTGTACCACCTACTTGAAGAGCGCCTCCCAAGGCCGTGGTGGTGGGTGGTTGGGGGATGACACATTTCGACTTCTGATCCCTTTAGCCCTGGTGACTTCTCTCTTGATCCTCAGTCCTACTTTCTGTTTCGGCTACATGCATTTGCCTCCCACAGCCATTCCCATTATTCTTTAAAGGCAGGACCAGATAAGAACATCTGCTCAGTCTACTTCCTTCCCCCTAAAGGCATTTTAGAAAGACATCTCAACTATTTTATTTTTTATGATCTAAACAGTACTACACCTGAGGGCCATAAGCAGGGTTTGCAGCCTTATCATGGTTGACCATTTCTCTTGACTTGGCTTCAGAATCATTTCTCTTGCTCCTATTGTTTGAGATCTATGACACGGAGTTGAGCTTCTTTCGTTACTTGGAGCTAATGATGATTTGGCTAGTATACTCATTCCTGTTTAACTTGAAAGAGGGAGTTTATGGCAGGCAGCTTTCCCCTACCATCCTCCTAGAGCTTTTTCAAAATCAAATCATTACATCTAACACCAAAGAAACGATATGAAATAATCGAAGCAGCATTCTTTAATATTATTATAGTATATCTTGTTTTGATGTGATGAGGTCTTAAGAGGCAAAGTGAAGACTATAGGGAAAATAAACTGTAGGAAGTGAATGGTACAGAAGACCTTCTTGCTTACACATACTAGGAAGTGACACCACTTACATTTCCTATAGTCTTAAAGGAGAAAGCCAGACCGGTAGGCACAGATAGGGAAGAGATAAAACAAAAGTACTAGACAATACAATTGATGTGAGGCCACAGACAGATACAAGGGGCCCCTTGACATCAATACAGTCCTATAAATAATTAGCAAAATGTGCTTTCATGCAGTCGACTTCCCAGGTCTCACTTTGCACTTAGCATATCAAGCAGACTTCCTAGTACTACCCAGTGGCCCTTAAGCTGTCTACTGTAGAAAGAAAGTATGTTCATGGTCAGCCTTGTAAGCGAAGCACCAATAAACCATCACCTTCCCCACCAGGTTCTCTTTTCATACCTTCAAGACCTCCTCCTGCTCACTCCTGCAGCGAATGGCCTCATACACTCCCCAAGTATGTTTTATTCTAACAAAGCTTCCAAAATACACAGATTGCTTCCTCTCTAACCAAACTGGGCCGATCTTAAAAAGTGTGCAAATGTATGCGGGAATGCCTGCCAGGTTCTAATTCTGTATTTTGCAGCAGCAGGAGCAACACAAATCTCTAGCTCTGAGCAGACCCAACAATAGCCAATAGTTCCAGGGAACCATAACTGTTACGAGGTGATCTCCTCCCTCTGGTGGACAAGGCTGAGAAGAACTAAGTTTTCACATTCTCGACATCATGCTGCCATTATAGATAGTCCAATGGCCTTCCCATCCCCAAACAATTAAAGCACCCTAAAGCCATGACAGAAAATGTGATGGAGGTTTTCTACTTTAAGAAAAGCAAGCAGGTATATCTACATATTTTAGTATTCAAAAATAAAAAAAAGAAATCCTGGTTTGTAGGATACATAATTTCAAGAAAATGTTCCTTTGCTCAGAGAATTCATGTAGCTTTATCTTAAAATTTCCCACTGAATTCAAAATGTGACTTAATTTATAAAAATTTAACATAACACAAATCTTCAAAAGAACTATAGCCACTGCTTGCAGTAATATTCGCTCATTCATTCAATGACTAATATCTAACGTGTGCCAGATAGTGTGCTAAAATGGGGGTGACAGGATCACAAATAACGTGAGTTACAGACACAAACAGGTAAACTGTCACACTACAGAATGGAGAAACCTCATGTTCACAGCAGCACTGTTCACAACAGCCCAGACGCAGGAGCCACCTAGATATCCATCAGTGATGAATGGATAAAGAAGATGTGGTACATACGCACAATGGAATATTACTCAGCCATAAAAAGGAACCGAACTGGGCAATCTGCAGAGACGCAGATGGACTTAGAGACTGCCATACAGAGTGCAGTAAGACAGAAAGGGAAAAAACAAATGTCTTATACTAATGCATACATGTGGAATTTGGAAAAAAATTCTACAGATGATCTTATTTGCAATGCAGAAACAGAGATACAGATATAGAGAATAAATATATGGATACCAAGGGGTAAAGGGGAGGTAGTGGGAGGAACTGGGAGACTAGGATTGATTCATATGCACTATTGATACTGCGTATAAAACAGATAACTAATGAGAACATTCTGGTTAGCACAGGTAACTCTCTCTCTATATATATATATATGGCCGATCCATCCTGTTGAGCAGTCGAAACCAACAAAACATTGTAAAGTGACTATACTCCAAATCAACACAACATAGTAAAGCAATTATTCTCCAATTAAAACATAAATCATTTCTTTTAGAGATTTACATTTTAAGATAAAGATAAAAAATTAATTTGAAACAAAAAAAATAATGAACAAAGTGTTGTGGGAATTTAGCCCTTGTGTCTATAGCTTTACCTAGCATCATTAGGGAGCGAGTATATCACTTAGGTTTCAAGAATGAGAAAGAGTGAACCACAAAGGGAGGAATTAGAAGGCATTCCAGCTGAGGGAACATACATACAGGTGCAAAGCAGATAAAGGCATGTAATGAAATCATATTAAACATACTGCTTGACATAGCATCTGTTAAATGGTAATTATAATGCAGCAAACTCAAGAGTCAGGAGGAACTCAACATGTCTCAAGTAGAACAGGATTTCTCAACAGTGATAATAGTGAACCAGATGTTGTGGAAGTTGGCCTGTGCATTGGAGGATGCTTAGCAGTGGCCCTGGCCTGCACCCACTAGATGCCGGCAGCAGTCTGTCTAGTCAAGACAAACCAAAGTATCTCCAGACATTGCCAAAAGCCTCTTGGAGGAAAAATCGGCACCTGCCCCGGCCCCCACCCAGTGAGAACCACATTGATTCCATATGGGCTAGAGGATATGGATTGGAATGGTAAAGTTAAGACTGAAGGGAGATAGAGAGGGTCTATCCTAGCAGAGCAAATAACCACACTTACGAAGTTCGGATGTTAGTCAACAGAGATGACTTTTAGGATAGGAAGCGATCTGATAGGACTTGCTTTTTAGGCTAACTGTGGTGATGCAGGGAAGGCAGGATGGTGTGGTGAGAGACTAGATGCAATCTTACTTAATTTTCCTCCAGATACCACTGCCATTGCTTTATTTTGCGAGCATATTATGAAATTTCAAAACACGGTATTTATAAATGATGGTGGTGTGTTTCTCAGAATTGATCTGACTCTGAGTCAATTCAACAAAGCTCTATTGTGCAGGACTATAATTGCACATACATAATTATACCTATGGGCTTCCCCAGTAGCTCAGTGGTAAAGAATCCGCCTGCCAATAAATGCAGGAGACTCGGGTTCCATCCCTAGGTTGGGAAGGTCCCCTGGAGAAGGGAATGGCATCCCACTCCAGGATGCTTGTCTGGGAAATCCCATGGACAGCAGAGCCTGGTGGGCTACAGTCCATGGGGTCACAAAAGAGTCGGACACCACTTAGTGATGAAACAACTGCAATTACACCTATTCAAAATCATTTTTCAGTGGGCTGTCACTATGAGCATGTAAGCCTGGAGTTAGAAAACCTGGGTAGAATCCTAGATCTGAAAGTTACTTTTTTTATTTTTTGTCTGTGCTGGCATGTGAGATAATCTTAGGTCCCTGACCAAGGATCAAATCCAGGCCCCCTTGCTTTAGAAGCACAGAGTCTTAACCACTGGACCACCAGCGAAGTCCTAGATCTGCAAGTTATTTCACAGTGAAACATTTTTGAGCTTCAGTTTCCACATCTGTAACATGTATAATAACAAACTGAATCAGCCAGGATACTAAGAGGAAACAGATGCCCCACTCAAATTAGGTCATTTGATGAAGGTTTAATAAAGGTATGAAGGTTTTATTAAGGTAGAGACAGGGAAGAATGAACCCTCCAGAGGTAATACGGTATTCAGGGTTATTAAAAGCAAACCCCAATTACTATTTTGACTACCCTAAGGCCTGACAGAGCAAGGGGGAAGTCAGTTGCCAGAATCCTGATGCAGGAGGGGTAGAAGGAAAGAACAAGGGTGCACTGAGTGCCTCACAAGACAGTGGGCTTACATCAAGGGGCACAGCAGTGGGTGATCGTGTCAGAGGGGCAGAGATAAGAAAGTAACTATTTGGATCTCATTCTCATCATTTCTCCTCATCTTTACTGCCTGCTTTCCATTGGGCAAACTCAACCAGAATAGATGGTTAAGAGAGGCTGTTAATGTCGTCCCTATAGGGTACCTTCCAGGGTACAAAGCCCAGTGGGAAAGTATGGTGGAGATGGGAGAATGGATCCAGGGTTTCAAAGAAAAGCTACTCATCTCAAAGGGGTGGCCACTACCAATTGATCCAGACATCTGATATTAACAGGTCCTCAATGAATGTTACATGCATATGTGCATGCACATGTGTTTTAATTTCCCTAAAGTCTAGAGATGACCCATTGCTCTCACATGTGCATACTTCCATATCAGAGGCAGCGCTAACCAGCAGAAAGAGCCTAGGGGTCCAGAAGCCAACATTCCATCCCAGCTCCACGTCTCATGGGCATGCAGCCTTAGGAAAGTCACACATTCTCAGACTTCCCTTTTCCTTTATGTAAATCTTCAAGCATTTCCAAAAATCATATAAGAAAATACATTTGAAAGAGCTCCATGAAGTGTAGTTCAGTTCAGTCACTCAGTCATGTCCAACTCTTTGTGACCCCAAGCACGCAAGGCTTCCCTTGTAAGTAAAGAGCTAAATATAGTGCTTTACTCATCTTTCTCTTTATTACACAGTCTACTTTGGCTAAATACAGAAATAAGGTAGACATTCTGCCTTCCTTTGATCTCAGATTCCCTATACAATGGGTCTACTTTCTTTTTAATATATGTTATTTATTGGCTATGCTGGATCTTCATTGATGCACACAGGCTTTCTCTAGTTGCGTCGAGCGGGGACTGTTCTTTGTTGCGATGTTCAGGACTCTCGTTGCAGTGACTTCTCTTGTTTCAGAGCATGGGCTGTAGGCATGCAGGCCTCAGCAGCTGCAGCTCACAGACTAGTGGGCTCAGTAGTTGCAGCACATGGGCTTCCACAGCATGTGGGATCTTCCCAGCCTAGGAATTGAACTGGTGTCCCCTGTATGGCAAGGCAGATTCTTAACTAACGGGACCATCAGGGAAGCCCAGGTCCACTTTCATAATAATGGTAGAGACTGCATTCAAGAACCCCCGAGTCTTATTAGTTACTGTAGATAATAAGCATGGTTCATAACAGTCATAGGCAGACTATGTTCAGTGACTGAACCTGACATCCAGCTATGCTTTCCATCCTGAAAATCAGACAGCTCTATTTCTGTAGATTTTCATCTTTGCCCAAAGCTTGTAGCCTCCCTCTGTCATATTCTTCCTGTTAGTATTCCAGAGAATACATCTGCTCTCTCGTTATCACTAGTGATATTTGGTTACTAAAAATATGAATAAAAAAATTTCACCTGTGATCCATCAGTGGGGATGACTGATTTGCAGGCATGGGATGGATCTGTATACTTATCATGTTTAGTTTATCTAGAACAATGTTAGACAACAGTGTTGAGCAGACACAGTTAAGTGATTAACGGCCAACTTGCATGCATGTCCTTGCTGTGTTTCTCAGGCTAGCTTTGGTGTTTTCATTTCCAATTAACTGGGTTGAAGCTGCAGAGAACTGTTCCGCTCACAGGTCTGGCTCACTGGAATGTGACTGCTCCATTACTGCCTAAAGTCAGACCAGAGGAACCAGTTTTTCAGGGCAGCAAAAGAGAAGACACTTTCTACCTGTCAACTGTTCTGTAATGAACCAACTCAACAAACATCAGTTATGTATGGAAATTTGTAAGTTGATACTGAGACAGTATTTCAACAAGAACCAAAGTCAAATTGGCTAGGACTATAAAATACATCTCAAAGAGTCAAACCAGTGAAATTTTCAGAAGTCTAATTAACTGATTAAAGTAGAATCAGTCTCTTGTGATTTTATCAGAAAAAAAGAGCACAGAAGTTATAAGATTATTCCTTTGAATTGCACAAAATTTAGAGTCAGAAACTTAAATTTACCTGCATTCAAATCTTAATTTCAAAACTGAGGAAACTGAAGCAATATTGAAAAGCTTTGCCTTTTTTTCTTAAAAAGCTCATTCATAACCTTATTTTTTTTCCCTGTTTGGGACTCTATTTCCAAAATGAGGCTGTACAAAATTAGCAATGATCTGAAAGAGTTGAATCAATAGACACACGTGTGTGTGTGTGTGTGTGTGTGTGTGTGTGTGTGTGTGTGTATTTAAATACTTGATCTGTTGAAGCACCTGGTTGACAGTACTGTTGACAACTATATATGATACGCATATATCATATGTATATAGTGGTGCATGCTTAGTCTCTCAGTCGTGTCAGACTCTTTGCAACCCCAAGCACTGTCGCCAGGGTCCTCTGTCCATGGGATTCTCCAGGCAAGGAGAGTGGAGTGGGTAGCCATTTCCTTTCCCAAGCAATCTTCCCAACCCAGGGATCGAACCCAGGTCTCCTGTATTGCAGGTGGATTCTTTACTGTCTGAGCCACCACGGAAGTCCTATGTACATAGGATATATATATATATGACATATATGACATACATACAAGCTATTATACTTCCAACACTACTTAAGCAGAGTTATCTACATAATGGAAATACAAAAGAACTGTGCAATGATGACACCCAGTTTACAATGATGACGTGTGCATGCTAACTTGCTCAGCTGTGTCTGATTCTTTGTGACCCGATGGACTGTAGCCCACCAGGCTTCTCTGTCCATGGGAGTCTCCAGGCAAGAATACTGGAGTGGGTTGCCACTCGCGCCTCCAGGGGCTCTTCCTGACCCAGTGCTGGAGCCTGCATCTACGGCCCCGTGCACTGGCAGACAGGTTCTTTACCACTAGCACCACCTGGCAAGCCCAAGTCACGATGAAGATGAGTTAAAAGATATTTTTTCTAATGGATGTAACTAAGAGAGCTAACAGAGGGCCATCTCACAGCCCCACATCCGTGTACAGTAGAATACAGAGTCACTAGTTTATTCCAAGGTTAATAAACTACCCTTAGAATTAAGTTCCACATAGTTTTACAAAACTTAGAATGCTGTTACAGCAAATGTTAACATACATAATGTTACATAATGTCTAAGGTTGACACATCGCTCCATTGACCCCTCTGCCAATTCTTGCTCAGTAGAACATGCTCTTCTACATCATCTGTGGTGTTCATTTCGAGATCACTACAGCATGTTTTTAAGTCAATAGTTGCGCTTATTTATTTTTAACACATAGTATTTTAGTGCCTATTATGTTTTCCAGCATTGTTCTAGACTGGGGATCTATAAATGGACAAATTTCCCTTCTGTACAGCTTTAACATTAGCTATAGTCTCCTGAGGGCAATGGCTGAATAGAAGAAAACCTGTTGGCCCAGTGATATAAATGTCAAGTAGCTACTGTCACATACTAGGGAGAAAAAAAAATCTATAGGAAGATAATCATTTGACTGTGTTCATGGCTGGCATCGCTCTGATTAGTCTATTCTCAAGCCTTCTATTAATATCATTTTATAAGAATTTTGGAAGAATAATCTCAGATAATTTTTATCAAGGGAAAAGCCACAGCTATGGAATACCTAATGAGTATGTCTCAATTCCTTTGTCACAAAAGATGAAGGTGCATGCCAGGGTTACTACTTCCTAAGGTAAGAGGCTATCACTGTGGCTATTGAGCAAAGACTGATGTTACGCCTAGTTTGCCAAATTTTCTAAAGAAGTTGTAACTGTCTGACAGATGACTAGGATGCATCATGAACAGGCAGCTGCTGCAGTAACTATGGAGAACACAGCTATGATTAAGCTATAAAGACTTTTTCTTGTCAGGCCCCCAATCCCCTATAAACAGAAAGCTGTTTTACAGGGCTGGCAAACTGTACTGTAAATTATATTACCAGCCTACAGCTCATGAGTTTATAAGTCTACAGGGAACAAGTTATCTGGCTCCGCCACCATGCTGAGCTTGCCAAAATTGCATGTGAGGCACACTAGTCTGAGAGAGATTGCTAAAACTTAAAAACAAGTCGGCCAAGAATAGCACTGGAGCAGAAGAAAGTTACATGGTACATGACATTAATGTGTCCCTAAAGGTTTCCTCCTGGAACTTCTTTACGACTCAGTGACACTATCTTGCAGTCCCTGAGTCAACACTTAATTATACTGTAAAAACCACTAGACTTCAATCTCCAGTAAAAATAAAAGGTCCCTCATCTTATTATACCACCCTGGAAATGTTTCTGATTTCTTGTTTATTTCTCGAACTATCAGAAGGTATCTCTGTTTTCAGGGTTCCTTTTCTCTTTTATCCTTTTATTCTCCTGATAGTTGAGTGAGTGTCATTTTTCAAAAAACAAATCAAACCATGCCACTTTCAAGTCAAATGCTTTCAATGGCATCACAATATCTACTGATTACCATTGGATTCTAAGTCTGGATGATCTGGCCCCAGTCATATCTCCAACAGAGTTGCCTGTCCGTCTACACCCCTTTAATTTTCCCGTAAAAACACTAAGGACTTTTAGAATATGCTCCATACCTGTGAGTCTCTTCTTGCCACTCCCTTCATATGGAATGTTCTACAATTCCTAACTAACTGATTTAGTTCAGTTCAGTTGCTCAGTCCCGTCCGATTCTTTGCAACCCCAAAGACTGCAGCACTCCAGGCTTCCCTGTCCATCACCAACTCCTGGAACTTGCTAAAACACATGTCCTTTGAGTCAGTGGTGCCATCCAACCATCTCATTCTGTGTCATCTCCTTCTCCTTCTGCCTTCAGTCTTTCCCAGCATCAGTGTCTTTTCCAATGAGTCAGCTCTTCACATCAGGTGGCCAAAGTACTGGAGCTTCAGTTTCAGCATCGGTCCTTCCAATGAATATTCAGGACTGATTTCCTTTAGGATTGACTGTTTGGATCTCCTTGTAGTCCAAAGGACTCTCCAGAGTCATCTCCAACACCACAGTTCAAAAGCATCAGTTTTTTGGTACTCAGCTTTCTTTATGGTCCAACTCTCACATCCATACATGACTACTGGAAAAACCATAGCTTTGTCAACAGACCTTTGTCAGCAAAGTAATGTCCCTGCTTTTTAAAATGCTGTCTAGGTTGGTCATAGTTCTTTTTCCAAGGGGCAAACACCTTAATTTCATGGCCAAGGTTATATCTGCAGTGATTCTGAAGCCTAAAAAAATGAAGTTTGTCACTGCTTCCATTGTTTCCCCATCTATCTGCCATGAAGTGATGTGACCGGATGCCATGATCTTAGGTTTTTGAATGTTGAGTTTTAAGCCAGCTTTTTCACTCTCCTCATTCACTTTTTTCAAGAGGCTCTTCAGTTCCTCTTCACTTTTTGTCATAAAGGTGGTGTCATGGGCTTCCCTTGTGGCTCAGCTGGTAAAGAACCCACCTGCAATGCGGGAGACCTGGGTTCAACCCCTGGGTTGGGAAGATCCCCTGGAGAAGTGAAAGGCTACCTACTCCATTATTCTGGCCTGGAGAATTCCATGGACTGTATAGTCCATGGGGTCACAAAGAGTTGGACACGATTGAGTGACTTTCACTTACTTACTTGCTTATCTGCATATCTGATGTTATTGATATTTCTCTTGGAAATCTTGATTCCAGCTTGTACTGCATGCATATAAGTTAAATAAGCAGGGTGACAATACACAACCTTGATGTACTCCTTTCCTAATTTGGAACCAGTCCATTTTTTCCTGTCTGGTTCTAACTGTTGCTTCTTGTCCTGCATACAGATTCTTCAGGAGGCAGGCCAGGTGGTCTGGTATTCCCATCTCTTTCAGAATTTTCCAGTTTGTTGTGATCTACACAGTCAAAGGCTTTAGCGTAGTCAATGAAGCAGAAACATGTCTTTCTGGAATTCTCTTGATTTTCTATTATCCAGCGGATGTTGGTAATTTGATCCCCGGTTCTTCTGCCTTTTCTAAATCCAGCTTGAACATCTGGAAATTCTCAGTTCACATACTGCTGAAGTCTAGCTTGGATAATTTTGAGCAGTATTTGCTAGCGTGTGAAATGAATGCAATTTTGCAGCACTTTGAACATTCTTTGGCATTGCCTTTCTTTGGGATTAGAATGAAAACTGACCTTTTCCAGTCCTGTGGCCACTGCTTAGTTTTCCAAATTTGCTGGCATATTGAGGGCAGGACTTTAACAGCATCATCTTTTACCATTTGAAACAGCTCAACTGGAATTCCATCACCTCTACTAGCTTCGTTCATAGTGATGCTTCCTAAGGCCTACTTGACTTTGCATTCAAGGATGTCTGGCTTGAGGTGAGTGATCACACCATCATAGTTAGTCCTGGCTTATCAACCAAGAGCAAGAAAACTCACTGACTCTACTATCAAAACTAAGCAAGTCTCCTTTTCCATGTCTACTTCCTTAGTTCAAGCCTCCATTCTCTCTCTGCTAGCCAGACTTCTAATTTTTCCCCCACTTCCGTTCTTTGCTCTCAATAATCTATGCTCCACTTGGCAGTCAAAGAAATCACTTCCTTCCCCTGCTATCCCTTCCCATGCCTCCCTAATGCACTTAGAATACATTTGTACTCCCTGCTTGACTCAAAGTCCTACATGACTTGTTTCTTCTCTATCAGGTGACCATATGTCTAGGTTTAGCCCAGACAGTTCCACTTTATTTCTATTGTCCTGGTGTGATTATCAGTGAAACCACCATTTACTCAAAGGTCTGCCAGGTTGGACTTAAAGTCAACTGCTCAATCTACTTCTGCAGCTCAACTTCCACTGTTATCCTCTTGTCCATTACAGCCCAGTACACTGTCCTCTCTTTGTCTTGATAAATAGGACACAGCAATTTGTTCTTGTGCTCAAGAATCCAGCCAACCTGTACTTCAGCATAGAACTACTTGCTCCTTAAATTTTTTGCACAGCTAGCTCCTTCTCATTCATACCTTGGCCTTAACAGCCTAACTAGCTGCTGGTCAGAAAGATATTTCCCCGTCATCCTATCTAACTCATTTCTCCACGTGTATTCTATAATATTAGCTCATTTATTTTTTAATCCCAGCACTGAAAATATCAGTTTTTTGTTCATGTGTTTATCTGACACCTCCTTCTATAAAGCAAGCTCCATGAAAGTGGTACTGTTTTTGTGTTTATTACCAAGTAACTACTTTCTAGATGAGTGGCTGGCCCAGAATAGGTTCTCAGTGAAACAGATAGTTAACACACACACACACCCCTCAAGCATCCCCTTCTCTATGCAGTCTATCCTGGCTTCCTGCACTCCCACTCCAGTGGAGATCAACCACGCCTCCATGGCCCCTTTCTGCAGTGTACACACATATTATGGGCAGTTCCTGCAAGACTATTTTTGTGTGCCTTTTATTTTAATTTACCTGTTAGCTTCTCTCATCACGGGGTAAGCAAATCTGAAGGCAAATATACTTCCTGCTCATTTTTCTGTTTCTGTTCCTGTTGTTTTTTCAAATATTTTACTTCAAACTTAAATACTTATAGAAAAGTTGCAAAAATTACACCAAGCATTCTCTTATACCTCTCACCCTACTTCCCCTAATGCTAATACCTTACATAGCCATTGTTTGAGTATAAATAATAGGCAATTAACATTGATACAATACTTTAAGTAAACTTCAGATCTTTTTCAATTTTATGACTTTTTCCACAAATGTTCTTTTTCTATTTCAGGATCTTATATGCATTAGTTGTTACTTCTCCTTAGTGTTCTCCACTATATACTAATCCCTACATCTTTCCTGTTTTTCATGTCCTTTTAAAGAGTACCAGTCAGATATTTTATCAAATGTCTTCAATTTGGGTTTGTCCACCCTTATGGCAGAAAGTCAAGAGGAACTCAAAAGCCTCTTGATGAAAGTGAAAGAGGAGAGTGAAAAATCTGGCTTAAAGCTCAACATTCAGAAAACTAAGATCATGGCATTTGGTCCCATCCCTTCATGGGAAATAGATGGGGAAACAGTGGAAACAGTGTCAGACTTTATTTCTTTGGGCTCCAAAATCACTGCAGATGGTGATTGCAGCCATGAAATTAAAAGATGCTTACTCCTTGGAAGGAAAGTTATGACTAACCTAGATGGCATATTCAAAAGCAGAGACATTACTTTGCCAACAAAGGTCCATCTAGTCAAGGCTATGGTTTTTCCAGTGGTCATGTATGGATGTGAGTTGGACTATGAAGAAAGCTGAGCACTGAAGAATTGATGCTTTTGAACTGTGGTGTTGGAGAAGACTCTTGAGAGTCCCTTGGACTGCAAGGAGATCCAACCAGTCCATTCTAAAGGAGATCAGTCCTGGGTGTTCTTCGGAAGGAATGATGCTGAAGCTGAAACTCCAGTACTTTGGCCACCTCGTGCGAAGAGTTGACTCATTAGAAAAGACTCTGATGCAGGCAGGGATTGGGGGCAGGAGGAGAAGGGGACGACAGAGGATGAGATGGCTGGATGGCATCACAGACTCGATGGATGAGAGTTTGAGTGAACTCCGGGTGTTGGTGATGGACAGGGAGGCCTGGCGTGCTGCAATTCATGGGGTCGCAAAGAGTTGGACACGACTGAGCGACTGAACTGAACTGAACGTTTGCTCGTGATTGGTGTGAGGTTATGCATTTTGGAAAGACTATCATGAAATTGACATTGTGTCCTTCTCAGCGCATTATATCAAGGGGTTCATGATGTTGACATGTCTTTTGACTGGTGATGTTTTCTTGGTTATTTGGTTAAGTTGGTATCTCCCAGGTCTTTTTAGTAAAAAGAACAGTTATATACCTGCCTTTTCCTTCATACTTGAGAAATATCTCATGGAAGATACTTTGAGCCTAGGCAAATGCTGATTCTTCTCAAATTTTCACCCACTAATTTTAGCATCCATTGATGGATCTTTGTGTGTGTGTGTGTGTGGTATGTAACTAGAAATAGTTTATTTTTTTTTTAATTATTTAAGTGGAGGCTAACCACTTTACAATAGTGTAGTGGTTCCTGCCATATATTGACATGAATCAGCCATGGGTGTACATGTGTCCCCCATCCTGAACCCCCTTCCCACCTCCCTCCCCATCCCATCCCTCTGGGTCATCCCAGTGCACCAGCCCTGAGCACCCGGTCTCATGCATCGAACCTGGACTGGCGATTTGTTTCACATATGGTAATATACATGTTTCAATGCTATTCTCTCAAATCATCCCATCCTCACCTTCTCCCACAGAGTCCAAAAGACTGTTCTATTTATCTGTGTCTCTTTTGCTGTTTTGCATATAAGGTCATCATTACTGATGGATTTTATCTGCAACATTCATTACTGCAGTATCTGCCTAATGGTGATCCTATCTTGCCCACTCTCCTTCTACATTTATTAATTGGAATTCTATTGTATTCTTATTCATTTTGAATTTCCCTGCTAGTGCCTGTTGTCACATTTCCGACATGCACGTGCGTCTATCAGTACAGATTATAGCAGCATAATTATGCTCTGTAACACAAGACCTGACATGAGCTAGCATGGCAACTCAACAAGTTAATCTCTCTGAGCCTCAGTTTCCTCAATAATGAAATAGGATGATTAGTACATGGCTCATTAGGCTGTTGGGAACACAGTCAATACATTCCTAGTCAATTCCATCATCCATTGAGGCATTTATACGACAAACAAGAGAGGCCACTCTGATTTTAAGTCTTGACTAGCCCAGTCCTAGGTGTGTGTTAAGCATAGCAAGGCTCCAAAGTTGTTTTCTAAGTTATGATTAAGAATTGTATAATTTCCTTGCCAAGTCTGGATTCTTACAGATTTCAGGTGGACACTCACATCCCACTCCTCACCAATGCAGTTTTTTTTCAGTTTCCACTGACATGATAAAAATCAAAGGGATGTGCCCCCACCCACACCAGGTATGCAATTTTAGTAACGAGTTTTCTGCAAACATGTCAAAATCCTAGGAGGAAAGCTCAATTAAAACACAAGTACAATCTTTAATGAAAGGTAAATGTTAAAAGCTCTTAAAGGAGGGCTTCCCTCTCTCTCAACCACTCTCTTTAGGTCCCAGTCTATGGAGGAGCTGGATTGCCATCACGTGAGCCAGAGGAAATATTTGAAGATGGAGAAAACTGTAGCTGGTAAATGTTATTGCTAGCTCCGGGAGGTGAGGCCTGCAAGGCTAATACCGCTCTTCTGGAGCTTGGCAGGCCCCTGAGGGAGCACAGACACTCAGGCGAACTGATCACACGAGCCCAGTCCAAATGTCACCCTAACATTTGCGGAGCTGCATGAACTGCTTAAGGAGGGGGTTCCAATGAGAAGGTCAAGGATGGAAAAGCTGTTTGGGGAGCTGAAGGATGTATCTGGGAAGGTGTAACCATTTTGTGGAGTATTCTTTTCCCTTCACATGAGCAGGTTTTGCTTTATTCTGGTTTATATTACCCTGCAGGGTATTTCAGGCTGGCAGCCACTCATATAGACAGATAATCCTTCAGGAGGGCGAACGCCAATTCTCTAGTCTGATTTTAGGGGGGAAGGAGAGAATGCAGAATCTTCTGAACTCTATTATCAAACAGCATTTATTTTATTTTAATTTGTATCCTTTTAGTTCTCGGTTCGTTTTGCATGTCTGGAGTTGGCCCTTGCCATTTCAGAATTTAACATTCACAATTTAACATTTTCTCAAAGAGTCTGAATAGTTATGCTTTTCGGTCATATAGAATTTTAATCAGTCCCATTGACAGCAGGAAATGCAGGAACTTAATGAATAAACCTGATCACTCAGCATCCATGGGCTCAGTGGCACTAAGTGGTCTTTATTTAATTTTGAAATGTTTCATTCAAACAAATAGAAATAATAATAAATATCCATGTACCTAAATTTAGTTTTTACCCCCCTAATATTCTACTGTATTTGTTTCAGATTCTTTTTGAAGAAATAAAATATTACAAACACAGGTAAGACCCCTTATAGCAGTCCCATTTCCCTCTCTTACCAGAAGTAGCATTTGTCCTGGGAAGTTCATCATATCCAGGCTTGTTTTAATTTGTTATGTATGTGGATCTTTACATAGGACTTCCCAGGTGGCTCAGTGGTAAAGAATCTGCCTGCCGGTGCAGGAGACACAGGTTTGATCCCTGGGTCAGGAAGATTCCCTGGAGGAGGGCATGGCAACCCACTCCAGTAGTCTTGCCTGGAGAATCCCACGGACAGAGGAGCCTGGAATACTACAGTCCATGGGGTCGCAAAGAGTCAGACATGACCGAGTGCACACATACATCTTTACGTAAAGTATTTTGGATTATAGAACATGTTTATAAATTTTATATAAAGGTATCATTCTGTTACCTCTGAACTGTGTGCTCAGTTGAGTCTGATTCTTTGTAGCCCTATGGACTATAACCCATTAGGCTTCTCTGTCCAGGGGATTTTTCAGGCAAGAATACTGGAGTAGGTTGCCATTTCCTCCTCCAAGGGATCTTTCCAACCCAGATATTGAAACTTCAACTCCTGTGTCTCCTGCATTGCAGGCAGAGTCTTTACTGTTGAGCCATTGAGGAAGTCCCTGATTGTATCACTTGCTTTTTTCAGTTGATGCTATGACTTTGAGGATCAGCAATGTTGCGTGCAGCTCTAGTTTGTTTTGTTCCACTGCTGAATGGGATTCAATTGTACTGAGATCTACTATTCATTTATGTTCTCTCACGTTGATTTAGATTGCTTTTTTTTTTTTTTTTTTTTTTTACATTGCAAGCAATGTTCCAATGTACCTTCTCGTAACTACCTAAAGAAAGAAAGAAAGTGAAGTCACTCAGTCGTGTCCAACTCTTTGTGACCCCATGGGCACCAGGCTCCTTTGTCCATGGGATTTTCTAGACAAGAGTACTGGAGTGGGTTGCCATTTCCTTCTCCAGGGAATCTTCCCCACCCAGGGATTGAACCCAGGTCTCCCGCATTGTAGACAGATGCTTTACCATCTGAGCCACCAGGGAAGTCCAACTATCTGAACATGCACTTATTTGAAAGTCTCTCTAAAGCATTTATGTGGATGTACACTAATTAAGGCAAATGTCTTGCTTAATTTCAATGCTAAACTGCGCTCCACAGTGGTTGCCTATTTCTCACTCCCACTGTTTAGGATATGAAGATTCTCAATGTTCCTCCTCTTTGCCAACCTTTAATATTAGAATTATTAATTTTTGCTACTCTGCCATATTCAATGGACATGGGTTTGGGTGGACTCTGAAAGTTAGTGATGGACAGGGAGGCCTGGTATGCTGTGGTTCGTAGGATCACAAAGAGTCATACACAACTGAGCGACTGAACTGGACTGAGTCTGCCATATGATTCAGCAGTCCCATTCCTGGGCATATATCCAGAGAAATCCATACTTTGAAAAGATGAAGGCACCCCAATGTTCACTGCAGCACTATTTAAAATAACCAGGACATGAAAGCAATCTAAATGTCCATCAACATAGGAATGAATAAAGAAGTTGTGGTATATGTGTACACATGGTTGCTGTTGTTTAGTCACTAAGTTCTGTCCGACTCTTTGCAACTCCGTGGCCTATACAGCCTGCTGGGCTCCTCTGTCCATGGGATTTCCTAGGCAAGAAGACTGGAGTGGGTTACATTTCCTTCTCTAATACATATACATATACAATGGAATATTACTCAATCTTAAACAAGAATGAAATAATGCCATTTGCAGCAACATGGATAGACCCAGAGATTGTCATCCTGAGTGAAGTCAGTCAAATAGAGAAAAATATGATTTCACTTGTGAAATCTAAAAACAGGGTCTAAATGAACTTACCTATAAAATAGAAAACAGTTACAGATGTAGAAAATAAACATATGGTGACCAGCGGGTAATATAGGGAGGGATCAACTGGGATATTGGGATTGACATATACGCAACTACTACTTACAAAAGAGCTAGCTGGTAAGAATCTAATGAGTAGCACAGGGAACTCTGCTCACTACTCTGTAATGGCCCACAGGGGAAAAGAATTTTAAAAAGAGCGGATACATGTATATGTATAACTGATTTACTTGGCTGTACACCCGAAACCCATTTTAAACCAATTATATGCCAATAAAATGTTTTTGCTAATCTGGTGGTTTGCAGTGATATCACAACTGGACATCCCTTTATAGATTTACCATCTATTTTGGTTCAGCATCTGTGATTTGCTTTACTTATATCCCTTATCAGTGTTTCTGTTGGGTTCCTTTTCTTTTGATGACCTGTAGAGGTTCATTATAGAACTTACAATAACAATCCTTTGTATATTACCACATGTGCTGTCCTAAGTCACTTGAGTCATGTCCAATTCTTTGTGACCTTACAGATTGTTGCCCTCCAAACTCCTCTGTCCATAAGGATTCTCCAGATAAGAATACAGAAGTGGGTTGCCATACCCTCCTCCAGAGGATGTTACTGACCCATGGATCAAACCGACATTCTTCCGCCTCCTGCACTGGCAGCCAAGCTCTTTACAACGAGCACCAGCTGGGAAGCCCATATTACAATATATACACTGCCAACAGTTTCTCCCAGTCACTCCTTTTTAATTTTTTATCATGTTTTTCCTTGAACATAAGATTTACATTAAACTGCAGTGAAATTTATGAATATTTTCTTTATGGTCTATGCTTTGTTTCTGCTCTTTTCAAAGAAATCTTTTCCACACATAGATCATAAAGCTATTCACCTGTATTTTCTTCTAAAAATGCTAAAGCTTTGCATTCTAAATTTAACTTTTGGGTACTTAATTTATTTTCATGTAAAGATGAAGACTGATTTTATTTTTTTCCATATAGGTAACCAGTTATCTCAGTGCCATGTCTGACTAGCTTGTCCACTGACCACTGATTTGTACCATCAATCTGGTCATGTATGAATTTCCTATATTTCATGAGACAGTTACTGAGCTCTATTCTTTCCCACATGTCTATATGCCTATGTCCCACTCACATAATTATTACAGTTATAAATTATGTCTTGATATCTGGTAGGGCAAGCCTTTTCTATTATTTATTTCTACTTGTTCCCCCAGAAATATCTTGCCTATTTGGACACCTAGCATGTACACATGAGTTTTATGAGATCATCTGTGTCAAGTTACATAAAAAATTGTTGGAATTCCCTGGTGGTCCAGTGGTTAAGAATTTGCCTGCCAAAGCAGAGGACACGGGCTCAATCCCTGGTCCAGGAAGACTCCATATGCCACAACTAAGCCTGTCTGCCATAACTCCTGAGCTTGCACCCTAAAATCCTGTGTTCCACAGGAAGCCACAGCAATAAGAAGCTCGTGCACCACAACTAGAGTATCTCCCACTTGCCGCAGCTAAAGAAAGCCTGTGCACAGTAACTAAGACACAGAACAGCTAAAAAAAATTAATTTTGAAAATTTGTTGGAATTTTGGGTAAAGTTGTATTGCATACATTCATGATCAGGTGTGTCCAACTCTTTGCAACCCCATGGACGATAGCCCGCTAGGCTACTCTGTCCTTGGAATTCTCCAGGCAAGAGTACTGGAGTAGGTAGCCATTCCCTTCTCCAGGGGATCTTCCCAACCCAGGGATCAAACCCAGGTCTCTGACATTGCAGGCAGATTCTTTAAAGCCAGAAGAATACTGGAATGGGTTGCCATATCCTACTCCAGGGGATCTTCCCAACCCAGGTATCAAATACATGTCTCCTGAGTCTCCTGCAATGGCAGGTGGATTTTCACCATTGCACCACCTGGGGAGCCCAGTTGTATTAGATTTATGGAATAATTTAGGGAGAATTGGCATCTTTATATTATTGAGTATACTCATGAAATGCTATCGATGATTTTTTTCAGAACTTTATTATCTTCAATGATATTCTGTCAATTGATATCAATTGATATCTTCAAATGATATTTGTCAATTTTTTCATAAAGGTCATGCTTCTTTTTAGATTGATTCATAGTGTCTTTATATTTTTGTAGCTATTGTATACAAAATTTCTGTTCTACATTGTAATTGGTAATTATAACTGATAGAAAAGCTAATTAGGTTCTTATGTTTATCTTCTAATCAGCAAACTTACTGAAATCACTTTTAGTTCTAATAGTTTACCTATGGACCTTCATGGGCTTTTCACCAATTAGGAAATTTCAGTATATTCCTCACCAATCTTTATGCATCTGATTTTCTTTTCTTATTTTATTGGTTTCTCTATTTCAACAATAACTAGGAATGATAATGAGCATCCTTGCTTTTTGTCTAACCTGAATAAATATGATATTTGCTGTAGGTTCTTGATAACTTCCTACTATGAAGATTAAAAGTTCTAATCTAAGCTTATTTTGATTATTTTAAATAATAAATATATAGACTATCAAATATTTCTGTGATTATTTTTCCTCCTTTATCTTTAATATAATTATCAGTATTTTATATTAAATTTAATTAATTTATTTGTTATATCATCTTTACATTGCTAAAGAAGTCTCTCCTTGTTTATGATGTATTTCTTTAAATATGAAATTATATTTGCTGGCTTTTTTATTTGGAAATTGTGTGGAGACGGGAATGGCAACCCACTCCAGTATTCTTGCCTAGAGAACCCCATGGACAGAGGAGCCTGGTGGGCTACATTCCATGGGGTCACAAGGAGTCAGACATGACTGAGCAACCAAGCATACTTAGAAATTGTATTAAAAGCATATATTTCATGCACATAGTTGTGCTTTGGAATGGAAGATTATTATAATGATATAAAACTGAGCCTGCGTTGGTTTCCATTCACGCTGATTCAGTTTCTGATTTACATCAAAGTCTTTAGGATAGGAAATAAAGACCTCTACAAAGGTCTAATGTATAGACTTCAGTTGTAATGGGTTTAATATTTAAAACAAATATATGCAGGCACAAAATACGTGTGAAGAAACAATGTGTAGAATGCATAAAGAAATTCATGTTTAAATTAAATAAGAAGAGAAAAGAAACAAGAAAGGAAAGAAGGCAGAAGGTCTCATGGCAAAATTGCAAAAAGTGCTGATACTTTGCAGTAAAGTAGTTAGTTAAGAGAAAACAGATGAAAAACACTGAAGGAATTTGCTTCTGTAAAACTTATCTTATTTCAGACTAACTTCAGATTGCTCCAATATTTTTCTGACCCTTCAGAAATAGAGCATTTGTTTATTTGACCAATGATTAAGTCCTGATCACAAATAACTTTTTGAGGGAAATAGTGTTTGTCTGATGTCTTTCTGTAACTTCAGACTAAAGGAGGTTCTATGGTTCTCAGCCTATGGGCCATTGCTTCTGAAAAGCCTTTAGCTTTAAAAGCAGTCTCAGTGTATTAGGTTTTTGCAATACTGAGAATGTATGAGGGATAAACCACTCTCAAAAACAGTTGAGATATAGCCTGTAAAGTAGACCAAATGTCTTTCTTCTATTGACTCACACATAAACTCTTCAATTATCGAGATAAAAGGCATGACACTTTGAGGTACTGAGCTTTGTTTTAATATGACCATGCTGCTGCTGCTGCTGCTGTTAAGTCGCTTCAGTCGTGTCCTACTCTGTGAGACCTCATAGACAGCAGCCCACCAGGCTCCCCCGTCCCTGGGATTCTCCAGGCAAGAACACTGGAGTGGGTTGCCATTTCCTGATCCAGTGCATGAAAGTGAAAAGTGAAAGTGAAGTCACTCAGTCATGTCCGACTCTTAGCAACCCCATGGACTGCAGCCTACCAGGCTCCTCCATCCATGGGATTTGTCAGGCAAGAGTACTGGAGTGGGGTGCCATTGCCTTCCCCGTAATATGACCATACTTAACCCCAATTTAATTATTTTAGTATGTCTTTGTAAAGTCCCTTTCAAGCTAAAAGTTCCCTTTCTCCTTCCGAAGGCATAACCTGATTTTAATATTTTTTTTTACCTTTTCATTCTACACTGGAGTACAGTCAATTCAATCAATGTTGTGATAATTTCAGGTGGACAGAAAAGGAATTCAACCATACATATACATATATTCATTCTCCCCCAAACTCCCCTCCCATCCAGGCTGCCACATAACATTGAGCAGAGTTCCCTGTGCTATACAATGGGTTCTTGTGGTTACCCATTTAAAATACAGCAGTGTGTACATGTCCATCCTCAACTCCCTAACCATCCCTTCCCTCCACTCTCCCCTCCTAGTACCATCTGCTTTTCTGATAAAAGAGCATCCAGAAGAACAGGTTGTCATCATTTGACCAGTTGAGGCTCTTTAGACAGACACAGTGGTTATTTCACTATGTAATTGAGGCAGTATAGTTCACAGTCCAAGAATGGAGATTCTAGACAGAGAAATGAGTCTAAATCTCAATACTGCTCTTATTAGCTTCGTGACATTCAAAAAGTTACTTAACCCTCTAAGTCTCAGTTCCCTCACTAGTAAAACAGATATGAGTAATACCTACTTTGTATGGCTTTTATGAAGATAGAATATGATAAAGTTTGTTATATATGTTGCATGGTATATGGCACACAACCAATAAATATTAGCCATTATTATAATGCAAATCAACTTCTCTGTCAAATTAAACCTATAGAAAAATCAAGATGGACCCATTGCATGGAAGTGAAGACCAAAAAACCACTAAGCATGTGGCTAATATTACTTACATTTGGAGCCCCAAGGAAACGGTAAGCATTTAAAAATCGTATCGAAAGCCTCTACATATCAAACCTCCACTCTTTGTTCTGTGCCATGTTGCTATATTAGCTGCTTTTTATGCTGAAATAGTACTCTTGCCTAGAAAATCCCATGGACAGAGGAGCCTGGTAGGCTGCAGTCCACGGGGTCGCTAAGAGTCCAACACAACTGAGCGACTTTACTTTCACTTTTCATGCACTGGAGAAGGAAATGGCAACCCACTCCAGTGTTCTTGACTGGAGAATCGCAGAGATGAAGGAGGCTGGTGGGCTGCCGTCTATGGGGTCGCACAGAGTCGGACACGACTGAAGCAACTTAGCAGCAGCAGCAGCAGCATGCTGAAATAAGAACATGGTCCTTGAATAACTGGAATGAAGTGCAGTCTCTATACAGACCAAGGTGTGGAGAGAGAGGCAGGAACCAGGAATGACGGATATTCTGGATAATAAAGACAGGGAATTTTATTCCAGGTACAACAAGAAACCACAGGAAGGGTTTCTTGAAATCACTGGAGGGTCCCATTTAGGAGCAAAGGGACAGGATCTGATTTATACATGTACATGGATGACCTCTCTTGCGTTGTCAACTTTCTCATTGGTGAAAAGAAAGCCTTAAACTAGAACAGTGGTTCTTATAGTTCCTAAATCAGCAACATCAGCCTCACCCGGAAACATGTTAGAATGCATATTCTCAGGCCTCACCCAAATCAGAAGCTTTGAGGGGGAATCCAGCAAGCTGTGTTTGGCTAAGTTCTTTAGGCAAATTCATACACAGAAGTTTGAGAACCACACTTGACCAAGCTCAGATATTTTTTTTCAGCTCCAAAGCTCAGTGTTCCTAATACAGTTAAGTCCTTCACAATGCAGGTCATGAACTGCCTAACCATCTAGGCAAACGAGACTAACCATCTAGCTCTTCAACAACAACTTTTTGTTTTACAGAAGAGCATTCAAAGAAAAATAAATAACTACATAATGCACAGATATCATGTCAGTACATGTTTTATATCCTGAGGCAAGTTGGTAATAAGATGAAAATGGATTAAATATAATGCCACACTGATCTAGAATTTTTTTTTTCTCATAACTATTGGAATGAATTTCCTTAAAACCTATACCCACTATGTGATTATCTGGTTGGGTTTACATAAAATTGTAAGACCATTAGAAAGATTATATCTTTCTCTGTGCTATATAAGCATCTATACAAAAAAGATATTTAATCAGAAGCAGAATAGAGTGATGAAAGGGAATTCTGATTTCAGTACTGGTCTGAGAATCAGAATTAAAATGTGGAAGGTCTGGCAGATAACTGGTGCACTCAAAAAGAACTGGCATTATATTTACATGTGCTTGAAGAACTATTCATAAAACAAAGGCACATGACTAAGTTCCATAAAAAAATGTTCAGGCTACACTTTACCAGAATCTGCAATCTTAGATGTAAGTACCTCACTAGCTAAAATGGACTATTGGATTATATACATATTGGTTGTAAATTAATCCCCAGAAATTAACACAATCTAATAACTCGCCAACAGAATCATTTTAAAATAAAGACACCAAATATGATCTTGTTTAACAAATCTAGGAATACCAAAGTTAAAGGAGCATGTCTTCACATTTTAAAAATTTATTCTATTTTTTACCAGCAAAAATCTTTTCTCTGCATCATAGATACTTATTCACCCAGTAGAATATTCCAGGCTATTCTGTCCTACAATGATATATCATTCCTCTAAACCACAATACCAACTTGGAAATTATTTCTATACTACTATGGGATAGCTCTTATCCTACTAACTTGTAAGGATACTTAAGTATTTTATGAGTCTAAAACTTGCACATATACAGACAGTACACTCCTAAAGAGATTTTGAAGCTCTTCAGTAAGTACTATGACTTTTGCTTCTGTGTATTTCATAGCAGAACTGAGCATAGTACATACACATTAGGTTAGAATAAAAATACTGATGAAAAATCATGTTATTTGGGACGTACATGGGGTGAAAATACATACATTCAGGAAAGGAACAAATGAATCTACTGCTAATATTAAAAGCGCACACTGTAGTAGCTAAGAGCATAGATGGCAGAATTAGACATAGATAGTTCTTTGGAAGGAATGATGCTAAAGCTGAAACTCCAGTACTTTGGCCACCTCATGCGAAGAGTTGACTCTTCGCATGGAAAAGACTCTGATGCTGGGAGGGATTGGGGGCAGGAGGAGAAGGGGACGACAGAGGATGAGATGGCTGGATGGCATCACCAACTCAATGGACATGAGTTTGAGTGAACTCCAGGAGTTGGTGATGGACAGGGAGGCCTGGCATGCTGTGATTCATGGGGTCGCAAAGAGTTGGACACAACTGAGCGACTGAACTGAACTGAACTGAGTTGGAATTTAAGCTTAGCCACTCATGAGTTACTTTTTTTTTTTTTTTTTTTTGACTTTGGTTCCTTAACTATGAAGCAGAGACAACAGTATCCATCTCAAAAAGTTGTAAATATTGACCAGAAAATGTACTTGTTGCTTAATACTTAGAGATCAATAAGTGATAGCTATTGATAATGATAATTAGAGCAAAGGATCTGTTTAAGATATATTTTGATATTTGAGTCACACAACTTGAAAAGAACTATGATATCCCTCAAACTCTCAAACTATTCTTTGTTCAGACGTAGACATGAGCTGAATGAACTATAACTCATTTGTGGTTGCTATTGTTCAGTCGCTAAGTCAAGTCTGACTCTTTGTGACTCCATGGACTGCAGCACACCAAGCTTCCCTGTCCTTCATACTTTCCTGTAGTTTGCTCAAACTCATGTCCATTGAATCAGTGATACCATCCAAACATCTCATCCTCTGTCGTCCCCTTCTCCTCCTGCCTTCAATCTTTCCCAGCATCAGGATCTTTCCAAAGAATTGGCTCTTTGCATCAGGTAACCAAAGCATTGGAGCTTCAGCTTCAGGATCAAGCCTTCCAATGAGTATTCAGGGTTGATTTCCTTTAAGATTGACTACTTTGATCTACTTGTTGTCCAAGAGACTCTGAAGAGTCTTCTCCAGCACCATAGTTCAAAAGCATCAATTCTTCAGCGCTCAGCCATCACTACGGTCCAACTTTCACATCCATACATGACTACGGGAAAAAACATAGCTTTGACTCTATGGACCTTTGTCAGCAAAGGGATGTCGCTGCTTTTTAATATGCTATCTAGGTTTGTTTTGACTCTTTTTTCCAAGGAGCAAGCGTTTTTTAGTTCCATGGCTACAGTCACCATCTGCAGTGATTTTGGAGCTGAAAAAAATAAAGCCTGTCACAGTTTCCATTGTTTCCCCATCTATTTACCAGCATGAGACCAGATGCTATGATCTTAGTATTTTGAATGTAGAGTTTAAACCAGCTTTTTCACTCTCCTCTTTCACCTTCCTCAAGAAGCTCTTTAGTTCTTCTTCCTTTCTGCCATAAGGGTGGTGTCATCTGCATATCTGAGGCTTATGATATTTCTCCCACAATCTTGATCCCAGTTTGAGCTTCACCCAGCCTGGAATTTCGCATGATGTACTCTGCATATAAGTTAAATAAGCAGGGTGACAATATACAGCCTTGATGTACTCTTTTCCCAATGTGGCTGCTGCTGCTGCTAAGTCGCTTCAATTGTGTCCAACTCTGTGCAACCCCACAGAAGGCAGCCCACCAGGATCCCACATCCCTGAGATTCTCCAGGCAAGAACACTGGAGTGGGTTGCCATTTCCTTCTCCAATGCATGAAAGTGAAAAGTGAAAGTGAAGTCGCACAGTCATGTCTGACTCTTCGCGACCCCATGGACTGCAGCCTACCAGGCTCAGACATCCATGGGATTTTCCAGGCAAGAGTACTGGAGTGGGTTGCCATTGCCTTCTCTGTTCCCAATTTGGAACCAGTCCCAATTTGACTGGTTCTAACTGTTGCTTTTTGACCTGCACACAGATTTCTCAGGAGGCAGATAAGTTGGTCTCGTATTCCCATCTCTATAAGAATTTTCCACAGTTTGTTATGATCCACACAAAAGTTTTTGTATAGGCAGTGAAGCAAAAGTATATGTTTTCCTAGAATTCCTGTGTTTTTTCTATGATCCAGTGGATGTTGGCAATTTGATCTCTGGTTCCTCTGCCTTTTCTAAATCCAGTTTAAACATCTGGAAGTTCTTGGTTCACACACTGTTGAAGCCTAGCTTGAAGGATTTTGAGCATTACTGTGGTAGTACATGAAATGTGTGCTATTGTGCGGTAGTTTGAACATTTTTCAGCATTGTCTTTCTTTGGGATTGGAATGAAAACTGACCTTTTCCAGTTCTGTGGCCACTGCTGAGTTTTCCAAATTTGCTGGCATATTGAGGGCAGCACTTTAACAGCACCATATTTTAGGATTTGAAATAGTTCAGCTGGAATTATATCACCTGCACTAGCTTTGTTCATTGGGTATTAGAACCTTATGATTTACTAGTAACACATGTTGGAATATTATGCATTTAAAATCATTTTAAAGAATGCTTATGAACATGAGGAAAGATGCTTAAAATTAAGTGGAAAAGATAAAGTAATATGTAATATGATTCAGTTGTTAGAAATGATTAAATTTTATTTACTTCATTTATATGTGACAGATTTACTGAGCATGGCCCTGCCCATCAGAACAAGACCCAGTTTCCTCCTCCATCAGTCTCTTCCATTAGGAAGCTTCTATAAACCTTTTATCATTCTCCATCAAAGGGCAGATAGACTGAAAAACACAATCACAGAAAACTAACCAGACTGATCACATGGACCACAGCCTTATCTAACTCAGTGAAACTATGATCCATGCCAAGTAGGGCCACCAAAGACAGACAGGTCATGGTGGAGAGTTCTGACAAAATGTGGTCCACTGGAGAAGGGAATGGCAAACCACTCCAGTATTTGTGCCTTGAGAACCCCGTGAAAAGTATGAAAAGGCAAAAAGATAGGACACTGAAAAGATGAACTCCCCAGGTCAGTAGGTGCCCAATATTCTACTGGAGATCAGTGGAGAAGTAACTCCAGAAAGAATGAAGGGATGGAGCCAAAGCAAAAACAACACCCAGTTGTGGATGGGACTGCTGATGGAAGTAGTCAGATGCTGTAAAGAGCAATATTGCATAGGAACCTGGAATGTTAGGTCTATGAATCCAGACAAATAGGAAGTGGTCGAACAGGAGATAACAAGAGTGAACATCAACATTTTAGGAATCAGTGAACTAAAATGGACTGGAATGGGTGAATTTAACTCAGATGACCATTATATCTACTCCTGTGGGCAAGAGTCCCTTAGAAGAAATGGAGTAGCCTTCATAGTCAAGAAAAGAGTCCAAAATGCAGTACTTGGATGCAATCTCAAAAATTACAAAATGATCTATATCCGTTTCCAAGGCAAACCATTCAATATTACAGTAATCCAAGTCTATACCCCAACCAGTAATACTAAAGAAGCTGAAGTTGAATGGTTCTACGAAGACCTACAAGACCTTCTAGAACACCCCCCAAAAATGTCCTTTTCATTATAGGTGACTGGAATGCAAAAATAGGAAGTCAAGAAATACCTGGAGTAACAGGCGACAGTGGCTGTGGAGTACAGAATGAAGCAGGGTAAAGGCTAATAGAGTTTTGCCAAGAGAACACACTGGCCATAACAAACACCCTCTTCCAACAACATAAGAGAAGATTCGACACAGGACATCACCAGATGGTCAATACCAAAATTAGACTGATTATATTCTTTGCAGCCAAAGATGGAGAAGCTCTATATAGTCAGGAAAACAAGACTGGGGGCTGACTGTGGCTCAGATCATGAACTCCTTATTGCCAAATTCAGACTGAAATTGAAGAAAGTGGGGAAACCACTAGACCATTCAGGTATAACCTAAATCAAATCCCTTGCAATTATACAGTGGAAGTGAAAAATAGATTCAAGGGATTAGATCTGACAGACAGAGTGCCTGAAGAACTATGGATGGAGGTTCATGACATAGTACAGGAGGCATGGATCAAGACCATTCCCAAGAAAAAGAAATGCAAAAAGGCAAAATGGTTGTCAGAGGAGGCCTTACAAACAGCTATGAAAAGAAGAGAAGTGAAAGGAAAAAGAGAAAAGGAAAAATATACCTATTTGAATGCAGAGTTCAAAGAACAGCAAGGAGAGATAAGAAAGCCTTCCTCAGTGATCTATGCAAAGAAATAGAGAGGGGGGGAAAAGGCTGGGAAAGACTAGAGATCTCAAGAAAATGAGAGATACCAAGGGAACATTCATGCAAAGATGGGCACAATAAAGGACAGAAATGGTATGGACTGAACAGAAGAAGAAGATATCAAGAGGTGGCAAGAATATACAGAACTATACAAAAAAGATCTTCGTGATGCAGATAATCATGATGGTGTGATCACTCACCTAGAGCCAGACATCCTAGAATGCAAACTCAAGTGGGCCTTAGGAAGCATCACTATGAACAAAGCTAATGGAGGTGATGGAATTCCAGTTGAACTATTTCAAATCCTAAAAGATAATGTCGTGAAAGTGGTGCACTCAATATGTCAGCAAATTTGGAAAACTCAGCAGTGGCCACAGGACTGGAAAAGGTCAGTTTTCATTCCAATCCCAAAGAATGTTCAAACTACCATACAATTGCACTCATCTCACATGCTACCAAAGTAATGCTTAAAATTCTCCAAGCCAGGCTTCAACAGTATGTGAACCATAAACTCCCAGATGTTCAAGCTGGATTTACAAAAGGCAGAGGAACCAGAGATCAAATTGCCAAGATCTGTTGGATCATCAAAAAAGCAAGAAAAACATCTACTTCTGCTTTATTGACTATGCCAAAGCTTTTGACTGTGTTGATCACAACAAACTGTGGGAAATTCTGAAAGAGATGGGAATACCAGACCACCTGACCTGCCTCCTGAGAAATCTGTATGCAGGTCAGGAAGCAACAGTTAGAACTAGTTATGAAACAACAGACTGGTTCCAAATTGGGAAAGGAGTACATCAAAGCTATATATTGTCACCTTCCTTATTTAACTTATATGCAGAGTACATCATGAGAAATGCTGGGCTGGATGAAACACAAGCTGGAATCAAGATTGCCAGGAGAAATATCAATAACCTCAGATATGCAGATAACATCACCCTTATGGCAGAAAGTGAAGGAGAACTAAAGAGCCTCTTGTTGAAAGTGAAAGAGGAGAGTGAAAAAGTTGGCTTAAAATTCAACACTCTCTCCCAAGGGAATTCAGGTCCTGATCCTTTCTCACAAATTATCTCTAAACCAGCAAGGTTAGGTTCCAGTCCTGGTATTTAACCACTATAATGCTGTGTGACATACTAAATCTTCTGAACCTAGTATCTGGCATAGCTAATTTCACATTTCTGAGAAACACCACAAAAATTAAGTAACAACAGACATAAAACATGCAAATAAGAAATTAAGAAATAACAGTGCATGGATTATTAAAATTAACTGAAGAAAACCAACCTAAAACAAATAAACGTGTTTTGGTTTTTCAGGCTGGTGAAGACGTCAATGTTGGGGAAGGATGTTGAGTGGTAATTACTGCCTAGTGACAGCATAGGAGCCGGAAGACTGTGGTACACAACTTAATTTGTGGTTCTTGACTGAAGCTGCTAAACCTAAAATAAAAATGTAAAAAGAAAAGAAAAAGCCAAGTAAGGTCTGTAACCAAGGGGGAGGGAGGGAACTGGATTCTGTGTTTGTTACTTTAGCCTGCTGTCAGGGATCTGCCCATCCCCAAAATAATCACCAAGTTCTGGCAGGAAGGCAGCCCCCAGCAGCAGGGGAGTGCCTGGTTGACACTGCATAGGGTCTCTTCCCTCTGCTCCTGGGGAGGAAGGACAGAGAATGAGGGGAGAAGAAGTCTTATCCCTGTGCCAGGGTCCAGCCCCGGTGGAGTCAGGGGTTTCGAAGGGGAGATCAGGAAACAACAGCTTATTTAAATGCTAATTAAAGATATATAGAGTGGTTAAATAAGGATAGCTCAGTGAGAAAATTTAGTGGAGAAAAGAGGCTGAATAATTCAGCCAGAAGGTGAGAGAAAGAACGACATGGGGAGACCAAGTTTCGGTGAACAAGGCCCCGCACTTTATTTTCCAAAGTAGTCTTTATACCTTAAGTTATGCATAGAGGATAATGGGGAAAGGGGTAGAATCATGCAGTAAGCCAGGCTTTCTTCCTGCAAACTTATCATATGCAAAAGTTTAGGTGATTTGCGTCATCTTCTGGCCTGGAGGCCTGTTAACATTTTAAGACCCTTTCTTCAGAAAACTTATTTTTCTCTAAAGGTGGTTAGTCAGGCGCCACCCTCCAAAAGCATTAGATAAAATTGCATTCCTACAGGGCAAAGGTGTGGTGGGCTATAACAAGAAAAATAATTAACTCAAGGGTCCAAGGTTACGAACATTCAAGCTACTACTTACACCAATTATATTAATCAATACACTGCCAAGGACACAGCAGGTAAGGGATATGGAAACTTAGCAGCAAACATTGGCCCAACAAGTGAAAAACCCTTCACCAATACAATTTCTAATCAATCTTTTAACTGCTCAAATGAATCTGTATTCAGAAAGTTTAGAACATCTCATGCCTCTCACGGTTGTGAACTAAAACACTCTTGTCAAGCCCAGGAACTTTAACTGGAGCTGTAATTTAACTCTTTTTCAGAGAGGGGTGGTGGGGGACGGTCCCCGTAAAGTCAGAGGTGTGGGTGAGAGCACAAAGCAGTAAAGTAGGCAGACTCTGGTTTTGGGGGTAGATGCTCGAGAATTTCCAGGGAGACTCCTGAGGCTCGATCCCACCTTTGTGTATGCCGAGCCTCCTTCCTCATGACCTTTGCCACGGGCGGAGTTCCTCACGCTGGCTCCCGGCACCCCTGCAACACTCAAATGGCCTTGACCCACAGAGTCTCCACCGTGACCCACAGAGCCTCCACCGTGACCCACAGAGCCTCCACCATGACCCACAGAGTCTCCACGGTGACCCACAGAATTTCCACCGTGACCCACACAGTCTCCATCGTGACCTACAGAGTCTCCACCTTGACCCACAGAATCTCCCACCAACAGTCCCAGGAGCTAGAGGAACAATTCAGGTTGAGAGCTTTTGTTACTGGATGGCAACAAGTGAAGAGGGGAAAAGTGCCCGTGTAGAGGACCTGAGTTTGTGGAAGAGCTTTGCCCTTTATTGCATTACCCTGGGTAACTGCACTCAAGTGCAAACAAGCTTGCTTTACTGAGATCATGATTATGCAATACTTCACAGCGTTCCCCTGCTCAGTGGTTATTATGGGCCAATCAGGCCTCTACACGTAGGAGAAACAAGGACAAAACATGACCAACAATGAGTTACAGAAGTAAAACAGGAGACTGTAGAATTGAAAAACATGGTGAACGTTTACAGGAAAAAAGAATCTCCCTGAATGTTTAGGAGGTTTTCTTTCACACTTCATCTTTAAAATAGTATTTGTTTTCTTTTTTAAATTTAAGTACCACAAGAGAGACTTTCCTGGTCATCCAGTGGTTGAGAATCTTGTGATGTAAGGGACATGGGTTAGATCCCTGGTCGGGGAACTAAGATCCCACATGCCAGGGGGCAACTAAACCCGCATGCCTTCTGAGCTTGTCCACTGTAAGAAAGACCCATAACTCAATGAAGATCACACATGTGCAACTAAGACCCGATGAAGCCAAATCAGTAAATAAACTAATATTAAAAACAGGAGTTCATTACCCACCCCTCTAATATCACTAAAACTTCACAGCTCAACATATATCCACCCACCAGCAACATCAGCATCCCTGGGGAGCCCGTTAGGAATACAGAACCTCAGGCCTCACGCCAGACCTCCTGAATCAGTATCTGCATTTCCACAAGATGCCCACATGCCTGGTGTGCAGAGTCAAGTCTAAGGAGCAGTGACCTAAATCTGATCCCTTACTTCTCAAGTGTCACCTGGATTGGCCCTTGCTCTTGCTTTTCACTGCCATTACTCTAGTTCAGATCCTATCACAAGACAATTTTTTTCAAAAGTCACATCTGATTTATTTATGGACTCCTTCTTACATTCATTTATTTGTCAAATATTTACTGGTGCGTACTTAGTTCTAGGCCAGTTTGAGTGCTCCAAAGAAAACATTTTCACTTGGAAGACAGACAGACAGCAGGGATAAGTAAAGGGGAAAGTACGGATGGTTTATGGGGAACAAACAGCAGTTCCATTTTGCTGGAATATCCATGATGAGTAACAGAAAGAGGATGAGAAACTGAAAGACCAGGATCAACTTCCCACAACGGCCCCTTGTCAACAGTGCCCTTCCCAAACTCTGGTCAATGATACAGCACTGGCACACATTTATCTATCTATACGGTGGTTTAGTCACTAAGCTGTGTCCGACTCTTGCGACTGCATAGACTATAGCCTGCCAGGCTCTTCTGTACATGGATTCTCCAGGCAAGAACACTGGAGTGGGTTGCCATTTCCTTCTCTAGGGGATATTCCCCACCCAGGGATTGAACTCCAGTCTCCTGCATTGCAGGCAGATTCTTTGAGCTATGGGAGAAGCCCAAATCCAGACACATCCTGAATTCTTATTTACTTTAGCTTTTTCTGTGAACTGCCTCACTTCTTTTTACTCCACATATTTGTATTTGAAAAGAACTTTATACTAGTACTAAAAGTGGAAAATGAGTTATCATTTGCCTATAGAAGTTAGCCATAAAAATAAAATGGAAATAAAATAATGTTAATAACAGCTCTAAAAACTGAGCCTGAGGCTTAATATCTTTTTTTGCAAATAAAGGAAATTAGTAAGAGATAGGGTGTGTTAAAGACAAACTAAAACAGTTTGATATAATCAAATGGAACACACATTTCCTATTCCACTCAAGCCATTGTGTGTGCACTCCCATTGCCCCTGCAGGCTGCTCTCAAGCCTTGGAATCCATCCTGATGCCAACTGTCGACTTCTCCAGAGCAAGCCAAGTGCCTTCAAGTTCTGCCACTCTCCCCTCCTCAGTTCTAAGCACTGTCATGCGCTTTGATCTCTTCTCTCTCTGTACTTTGAATAGGCCATCAAAGGTATGCAACCCAGCAGTGAATGCTCACTCATCACGTGGTGTGTTGGTCCTACCCCTAAAACTTGGCGCTGAGCTCTCATAAGAGAAGGACGGGCCCCTATTCAGAGAGAGGTAAATTTATGCGGATGATGGTTAGACTTGTACTCCTTGGGGAGCCACCTAGAATCCATCTGAGGTGTCAGGAGCCATTGAAAAGCTTAGACATCGACCCTTCAAATTGCAGCACTAAATCTTCCTACCAAGCTTCCCAATAGCTGTCTTGCAGAAGCTTTTGAGAGACGGCTTTTCACTCCAGAGACCACAATCAAGCCCATTAGGCCTGGGGTTGCCCAGTCTTGCTCCATGATGCCACCTCTGAATGAGTTCAGCTCAATTAGCAACCATGCTTTCCTTAAGTGGTGCAAACCATTTACGAAGCCCAGTCCCATGGGAGGGTTCTGTAAAGGGTCATCCCTGAGACTGCACTGTTCTGATTGCTACTGCCCTTCTAAAGCACTGCCTCCAATGACTAAAGTCACTGCACTTTTTAGAGTGGATTTACCAGGATTCAGAATAGCTCTCTTCAGCACCTCGCTCCCCAAAGGTGTACATCAACAGACATCTCCCTCCATCTCTCTGTCTCACCTGTCCTCACCTTACTTTGCTCCTTCTCTCCAAATCTTGCCAATTTCCTTTTTTAAAAAATATAGTAGAAAATAAACTGAACTTGGAGTGAAAAAGCTTCAAATAGTCTTTATCTGGCCACTAATTTTCCTTTTGATTTGTACATTTATTTTTTTATTTAAAAATTACTGATCAACAACTAAATGTCATACACTAAAGAAAAATCACTTTGAGTCTCTTAATTTCTTATTCTTTATCTAGAAAACAAACAATGTAAAAGTCTCTAAGGCATTTTGTTTTTTACTCTCAAATTATCTTATCTACTGGAGTCATTTGGCCATTATTTCCCTTGTCAGCAAATTCGCCAATTTTTATAAACAAGAATGGAGAAGCAAGAGCCATCTTTGTACATCTTTGTTCCAAGACACATTTCATCTAAAGTGCACGGATATTATTGCTATCTTCAAAAGTCTCCCTATACACAGGCATTAGTCCCAAGATGATACGGAGAGAACTCACTCTGAGAACACATACAGCTAAGTGCATAGCACCAAAGTGCTGGTTTCCCCAAACCCAACCACAAGCTATGCTGTGCAGTTAACAGTGCGTGCTCTCAGTTCAGCTCAGTCACTCAGTCGTGTCCGACTCTTTGTGACCCCATGAACCGCAGCACTCCAGGCCTCCCTGTCCATCACCAACTCCCGGAGTCCACCCAAACCCATGTCATTGAGTCAGTGATGCCATCCAACCATCTCATCCTCTGTTGTCCCTTCTCCTCCTGCCCTCAAACTTTCCCAGCATCAGGGTGTTTTCCAATGATTCAGCTCTTCGCATTAGGTGGCCAAAGTACTGGAGTTTCAGCTTCAACATCAGTCCTTCCAATGAACACCCAGCGCTGATTTTCTTTAGAATGGACTGCTTGGATCTCCTTGCAGTCCAAGGGACTCTCAAGAGTCTTCTCCAATACCATAGTTCAAAAGCATCAATTCTTCGGTGCTCAGCTTTCTTTACAGTCCAACTCTCACATTCATACATGACTACTGGAAAAACCATAGCCTTGACTAGACGGACCTCTGTTGGCAAAGTAATATCTCTGCTTTTTAATATGCTGTCTAGGTTGGTCATAACTTTCCTTCCAAGGAGTAAGCGTCTTTTAATTTCATGGCTGCAGTCACCATCTGCAGTGATTTTGGAGCCCAGCACACTGTGTGTGCTCTGGGACCAGCCAAAATGGGGTTCAGTTCCTGGTCTGTAATGATTAATTTTGTGTGAACTTTTGATTGGGCTTAGGAATCCCCGAACAGCTGGTAAAACATCATTTCAGGGTGTGTCTGAGACAGGGTTTCTAGAAGAGGTTAGTATTTGAATTGGTGAACCAAATAAAGTAGATGAACCTCCCCAGGATGGGTGGGTTTCATTCCACCCACTGAGGGCCCAAACATAACAAAAAGGCAGAGCGGGGCAATTTGCTCTCTCTGCCTGAACTGGTGCATCCATCCTCTCCTGCCCTTGGACATCAGCTCTCTGTTTCTCTGACCTTTTGGTCTCAGACTGAATTACACTGCCAGCTTTCCAGTTCTCTGACATGCAGACGGTAAATCATGACACTTCTTGGACTCCACAGTCATAGTATGAGCCAATTCCTAAAATAAATCTCTCTGGGTATATGTGTTTATATATGTGTGTATCTCTCCTATGGGTTCTGCTTTTCTGGAGAACCGTAATACATACACCCAACACTTAGGGTTGTGCAACCCTGAATTCATTTCTTACTGTTTTAAGTCACAGTTTAGTTATCAGAAAAAATGAGGATATCAACACAATCCAAATCACAGTGTTGCTTTAAGAGTTAACATCTTAATACTAAAGCCCACTATCCAGTGGTGTTAATCCATCCTATTATCACACCTGTACACATATAGATCCCTTAGCAACACAGATGCACACGTGGACCTGGAGACACCCTGCCTGGCTAGCAATAAAACAGACAGGAAAATCTCATGAAGTTCATTTTCTTTTTCTGAAACAATGAAGACCTACAGTCCAAAACCTGTGATTCCGTATTCTGGACACTAATCAGCATGTCCTTAGGTTTTGTTTGTTGTTGTTGTTATTGTTGTTTTTAAATCTCTGAGCATCTGCTAACACTGTTTCTGCCCCCAAATTGCCACTGCCCTCCCACGATCACCTTCTCAGTAGCTTGGTCATCTCCCTATTCTAGATCTCCACCTAACTTCCTCTGTGTTGTACTCGTTCTGTTCTGCCTTTGGGTGTAATCATGCGTGTCCTTCTCACTGCTTTCTGAAGTTCTCTGGAGTTATGCCTTGAGTTCAGTATAATGCATGGAGGTGAACTCTACTAAAGTGAGTAGACTAGACCTAAAAGCAACTGGAGCATTCTGATTATAGCCTCTATCTTCAAAGTGCTTCTCCCTAGAGAGAATGACTAAGTTTCAATCACAGGGTAGCTCAGAAGAAGAGAAGCCAATTAGTGATTGCTGTGGGTTTAACTGTCTTTTAAAAATATATGTTCAAGTCCAAATTCCCAGTACCTATAAATGTGACTTTACTTGGAGATGAGTTCTTTATAGATGTAAGTTAAAGTTAAGTTAACCTCAAGTTAACTTAAGTTATACTGGATACTGTTCGGCCCTAAAGCGGGAATCTTGACACAGGATAGCCACACACAGAGGAAGACAGCTCTATGATGATGGAGGCAGAAACTGCAGTGAAGCCTCTACCAGCCAAGAAATGCCAAGGATTCCTGGAAACTAGCAGATGCTAGGAAGGAGCAAGAAAGGATGCTCTTCTAGATCTTCCAAGACAGTATGGCCCTGCCAGTGCCAGGAGTGGCTTACTTCTAGCCTCCAGAACTGGGAGATAATTGACTTCTGTTGTTTTAAGTCACCCACTTTATTAACTTTAAATATTATATTACAACTGCCATATGTAACTGGTAGGTAGTCACTCAGACATGTCTGACTCTTTGTGATGCTATGACTATAGCCTGCCAGGCTCCTCTGGAGTTCTCCAGGCAAGAATTCTGGATTGGGTTGCCATTTCCTTCTCCAGAGGATCTTCCCGACCCAGGGATCAAACCCAGGTCTCCCTCATGGCAGGCAGATTCTTTACCACCTGAGCCACCAACATTTACCATATCCCACATGCTCAAAAGACAATATCCTCCTTGAAGTGTATTTTTCTAAAGTTACCTCAGTATTACATCATTATATTTTTGAGACGAGATGAAACATCTAACAGTTCATCTCTTATTCATAGTTAGATCCTGAGAAACATTCCATCACTCTTACCCTTGAAATTATATAAAATAAGTTCATAAATATTTATTTATAAACCCTTTATACATTCTGTTCCATAGAATAGACTGTAGAGTCACTATCCATAGTCTCCAGGGTTAAAATAAGGCTATAGATTTAACAGCACTGGTTGGGAAGCTTTCTGACCATTTACATTCCCCTGATTCAAATGATTATAGACAAATACTGTCATTTCAGCGCCAAACCCTGTTCCTGAAATATGTAAATGTTAATTACATGCTTACTAAGTACCTGCAGTGTGTCAGCTCTTTAAAGGTAGAAAATATATTCCAGCTTGGTTGCTCTCCATAATGACCTATTTACATATGTTTCTATGTACTTATATCTAAATAGATCTATATATATTTCTTCTATTTTTGCCAGTAAAATAACCTTTTCTTCTTTCTTATTCTGTAGAGATCCCTTATGCAACTATAAGAATAAGGTCTTGCTAAAATTGCACTTACTATATAATGCTTTCCACTGATAATCCATGACTAAGGTTCTCTATTAAAATAAATGAGCCTTAGATCAATAGTATGGCTCTGCCATCATATAAGAACTTTTTCTTGTACAGAGAATTTTGTTTTTCTCTAACTTAAATTGAGCCCAAGGACAGGTACAGGATGGGTGCTCTTTTATCTCTTATAAGGCTTAAAATATAATGAAACTAATGGTATTCCTAGTAATTCACTCATACAATCA
Source organism: Bison bison bison (assembly GCF_000754665.1). Taxonomy (NCBI): domain Eukaryota; kingdom Metazoa; phylum Chordata; class Mammalia; order Artiodactyla; family Bovidae; genus Bison; species Bison bison. The sequence continues at coordinate 3,147,210 of NW_011494773.1, read as the reverse complement.
TGAAAGCAAGATAAGGAAACTCTCAGCACATGGAGATGCACACAAAGAAAAGCAAATACTGCCAGAGGAATAAACTTATTTATAGATACATTTCTCCTTCCCAAGGGACTCAAACTCATATACTTTCTTAACTGTTGTGTTAACAATTTCTCTAGTTACACAACCTATACTTTTTTTCCACCTTTGCAAGCATAATTGTGTTCTATTGCATTGTCATCTAGTTAGTTTTAAGGTTTTTCTCTGATGTTTCCTGTTAGGGAACAGAGTAAAAGACACACTTTATATGTGGAAATTTCTGTTAGTTCCACATGAATTATCGTTGTCCTTACTAAATGTGTGTTAAGGACCGCAGGCGCCAGGCTGACATCACTTCCCTTTATATGATGCTGGGCAAACCCATGTCCCTAGCTCATCAGGATGTACAGTCTAGTTCAAGGTGGCAAATGTGTTTCATAACATCTCCCAACACTGATCAAACTGTAGTTTCTCTCTTCTGCACTGTCCTTCAAAGAATGTTGAGACTGAGTCTGGAGTCTCAGGAAACAAAAACGCTGCATCAGCTATCTTTTTCTACACTGGGGAGAAATGAGAAAACAGCTCTCACGTTCCCAAGTGTCTGCCAATTCGGATTTCTTTGGGAAGATGAAACAAATTTCACTGAAACAATTAGCAACCAACACAGACACAGACGGGACGCACTGTGGCTTGCTGGACTTTGAAAGTATGATGGGCAGGTCCTGTGGTGACCCTCAATGCTCCTCCTCGCCTCCAGATGGTCACAGCTTTGTGTAATTTCCTCTCTTTGCATGTGACTTGCTTCTCAACAACAAATTACAGCAAAGGTGATGAGGCCTAACTCATGTGATTATGTTAATAAATACATAAAAACTGGGCTTTCTTTACTGGGCTTCAAACGAGCAGGTTGGTTTGGAACTGTGAACCACCTATGGAAAGTTCCACATGTCAAGGGACTGTAATGTTCCACATGTCAAGGGACTCAGTTGTGTCCGACTTTTCGTGACCTGATGGACTGTATAGTCCATGGAATTCTCCAGGCCCGAATACTAGAGTGGGTAGCCTTTCCTTCTCCAGGGGATCTTCCCAACCCAGGGATAGAACCCAGGTCTCCTGCATTGCAGGCAGATTCTTTACCAGCTGAGCCACAAGGGAAACCCAGGGGACTGTGGGCAACCTCTAAAAACCTCACTCCTAAAACCGCAAGGAACGGAATACTGGCAACAACCACATGAGTTCAGGGGACGATTCCAAGTCTCACATGAGATCACAGCCCTCGCTGACACCTTGACTGAGCCTTGTGAGCACTTAAAGCAGTTGGGTTCCAACCAACCCGTGACTGGACTTAAGGCCTCCAGACACTGTGAGGTGATAAACCTGTGTTGGGTTAAGCAGTTAGGTCCATGGTAATTAGTTATGCAACAAGGGAGCTAATAAGAGAGTTGCTAGGAAATTATGTTGGAAGATAAGTACAATTTGAGTGTGGAGGATCTTTTCTTAGACAGCCATCATGGCAGCCCAAGGAGGAACGACAGATGAGGAGAGTTGGGAAGACAGCACTCACAAATCCTGCCCAAGATAAGAAGGGAAGGAGTGACAAGCTGGGTTTCAAACTCAACTAGGTCTACCTGACTGCAAAGCCCATGTTCTTTCTAAGACTCTACATGCTGCTGACCTGAAATCACAAAACTGTGTTGGATAATGAGCTCCCTTTATTGGGGCCCTGGCTCCTCTCGTGTGACTGCTCCTCTACATTTCAGAACCTACAGAGACAAGGCATTGAAGCCAAAGAAGAAGACAGTGAGAGGGATGTGGGAGCTCAAGAGCTGGTTCATCACATGGAACTAAATTTGATTCAGAAATCGGCAGTCAACTCTGGAGACCCCTATCTTTCAGACCTAGGCCTCAAGGTAGAAATTGTCCATAAGGGTGATGGCAATGGATAGGGTAAGACACTTGGAAGGTTTTTTTGTTTGTTTTTTTTAAGTAAATTTTTTTGCAATGTAATTGGTTAGGTAGACTACTGTAAATATTTTGCTTTTGCAAATTAAATTATAGGTGTATAAGCTAGATAAATATTTTGCTTATGCAGCTCAATACACTTTTTCCCTTCCCATCGCTGGTTTTTGCTCTTATTCTGGTTTAACAGAAGCTGTTCTGTTAAGTAAAGACAACTAGAGGTCCTAGAGCAACAGATATTTGTCAAAGAACATTACTAATGACAAAATCCTTTATATTAAGATGGTATCTTTAGCTGGGGAAGAACATCTCAAACCCAAAACTGAGTTACCTCTCACTGGAAGTTCCTCTGGCACTAAACCAAACCAAGCACTGTTTCATGGACTGGGTCCTGAGTCTCTGTGTAAATACTACCTCCTTCAGCTAGAGGTATTTCAGGCAGCGTCATGGCTCCCAGGCAATAGTTCAGTTCAGTTCAGTTCAGTCGCTCACTTGTGTCTGACTCTTTCCGACCCCATGAATTGTAGCATGCCAGGCCTCCCTGTCCATCACCAACTCCCAGCGTTCACTCAAACTCGCGTCCGTTGAGTCAGTGATGCCATCTAGCCATCTCATCCTCTGTCGTCCCCTTTTCCTCCTGCCCCCAATCCCTGCCAGCATCAGAGTCTTTTCCAATGAGTCAACACTTCCCATGAGGTGGCCAAAGTACTGGAATTTCAGCTTTAGCATCATTCCTTCCAAAGAACACCCAGGACAGATCTCCTTTAGAATGGGCTGCTTGGATATCCTTGCAGTCCATGGGACTTGCAAGAGTCTTGTCCAGCACCACAGTTCAAAAGCACCAATTCTTCGGCACTCAGCTTTCTTCACAGTTCAACTCTCACATCCATATATGACCACTGGAAAAACCATAGCCTTGACCAGACAGACCTTTGTTGGCAAAAGTAATGTCTCTGCTTTTGAATATGCTATCTAGGTTGGTCATAACTTTCCTTCCAAGGAGTAAGCATCTTTTAATTTCATGGCTGCAATCACCATCTGCAGTGATTTTGGAGCCCCCAAAAATAAAGTCTGCCACTGTTTCCACTGTTTCCCCATCTATTTGCCATGAAGTGATGGGACCAGATGCCATGGTCTAAGTTTTCTGAATGTTGAGCTTTACACAAACTTTTTCACTCTCCTCTTTCACTTTCATAGTTACAGACTGTTAAAGTTTTTTTTTTTAATAAAAATTATTCATGATTTAATTTCATTTTTTCAGGCTGTTAAACTTATTTTCATCATAATCACTGAGACATTCAGAGAACACTTCAACTACTGATACAGCCTAGTAGGTAAGAGGTCTCAGCAGGCTACAGATATGCAGACCAAAACAAAGAAAAGTCAGGTGAGCTTGTGCAAAGAATCAATGAGTGGAGTAAAGGCAATAGCTTTCAATATTTATTCATCCAGTAAACATTTATTGAAAACACTTTTGTCAATAAATGCACTTTACTAGTGAGTAGCAGTACAAAGCAGAGAAGGCAATGGCACCCTACTCCAATACTCTTGCCCGGAAAATCCTAAGGATGGAGGAGCCTGGTGGGCTGTCTATGGGGTCGCACAGAGTCAGACACGACTGAGTGACTTCACTTTCAATTCTCACTTTCCACTTTCGTGCACTGGAGAAGGAAATGGCAACCCACTCCAGTGTTCTTGCCTGGAGAATCCCAGGGATGGAGGAGCCTGGTGGGCTGTCTATGGGGTCGCACAGAGTTGGACACCTCTGAAGCAACTTAGCAGCAGCAGCAGTACAAAGATGAGGAAACCACTGTTCCCCATCCCACACTGACTCTGGTAGGGGAAATCGACTTGTCAGGGAATCACTGTAACACATGGAGTCCACTTAAGGACTAATGTGGGAGCTATGGTCTTCCCCGCTAGCTCAGCGGTAAAGAATCCACCTGCAATGCAGGAGACCTGGGTTCGATCCCTGGATTGGAAACATCCCCTGGAGGAGGGCATGGCAACCCATTCCACTATTCTTGACTGGAAAATCCCACAGACAGTGGAGTCTGACGGGCTATAATCCATGGGGTCACAAAGAGTCAGACACAACTTAAGTGACTGAGCATGCACACATGCATGCAGGAACTATGATGTATGCCTGAGGAAGACCATTTCCAAGAGGAGCAGTTACTTGGCTCTTTATGGCTGATTAAATGTATGCTAGGCAAACAGAAGGGGGAGAGTAATCAGGAAGAAGGTACAGTGTATCACCCTTTCTTTCCCAGTGGAGGTGACCTTAGCATGAATTCAGTTCCCTCTCTCTAGCTGGACAGCCAGGTGAGCAGCCAACTGAAGGCTGAATAATCTTCCACCCAGTCCCTTCAGTCAGTCAGTTTAGTTGCTCAGTCATGTCCAACTCTTTCTGACCTCATGGACTGCCACACGCCAGGCTTCCCTCACCAACTCCCAGAGTTTACTCAAACTCATGTCCATTGAGTCAGTGATGTCATCCAACCATCTCATGTTCTGTCATCCCCTTCTCCTCCAGCCTTCAATCTTTCCCAGCATCAGGGTCTTTTCCAATGAGTTAATTCTTTGCATCAGGTGGTCAAAGTATTGGAGTTTCAGCTTCAGCATCAGAACTTCCAATCAATATTCAGGACTGATTTCCTTTAGGACGGACTGGTTTGATCTTCTTGTAGTCCAAGGGACTCTCAAGAGTCTTCTCCAACACCACACTTCAAAAGCATCAATTCTTTGGCGCTCAGCTTTCTTCATAGTCCAACTCTCACATCCATACATGACTACTGGAAAAATCATAGCTTTGACTAGATGTACCTTTGCTGGTAAAGTAATGTCTCTGCTTTTCAGTATGCTGTCCAGGTGGATCATAGCTTTTCTTCCAAGGAGCACGTGTCTTTTAATTTCATGGCCGCAGTCACCATCTGAAGTGATTTTGTAGCCCCCCTGCCCCCCCCCAAAAAGTCTCTCAGTGTCTCCACTGTTTCCCCATCTATTTGCCATGAAGTGATGGGACCAGATGCCAGGTAGCAAAAACACATTTTGTGTTTCAGTAGCAAAACACATTTCGTCTTACTCCTAGTTTGGGAGTCATGATGGGATTATACAGGTACCTCCCGGGTGTTGACTGTTCAGCCCTTTGTTAGAGCGGGGCAGACTGGTACAATCACCTGGATGCCAGTCAGTCAGTCAAGGGACCATGGAAGGCAGCTGGCTGAATGAGGTCTTATGGTGTGCTCCTCAGGAAAGCTTTTGGGAGCCTGATCTAATTCACCACCTCTTTTTTTGTATTATCTCAACCCTGAGTATTTTCTCACAATCTTCTATGCTCAGGAAATGACAACGTCCTCCTCTGTAAGTTGCTTCTCAGCACTCATTCTAAACTTTTCCCCAAGCCAGCAGTCACTTTGGCAAAGCGGGAGAAAAATTCCTCACATTCTTACAGCATGTCTTAGGCTTAGCACTTGTTATTCTTTATGGAGCCAGAGCAAATCAATTGCATACAGCTAAACTAAACAATAAAAGATAAATGAAGAAAAAAGTGAAAAGTTGCTGTTGTTTCCCATATGTTGTTTTGAAATCTGATAGGCAGCTTCATGCTCAGAGGACTATGAGCTCAGAGGACATTTCAGCTGGGACACAGGAAGCCTGGTGGTGTCAGGAAGGCAGTAAGCCCTCCTGAAAGGAGTTGTTGGCCTCCCTGGAAGGTACCTTCTGCTCAGCAGTTACTCCAGCCCCTGGTCAGCTCTCTTCTTTAACAATTTGGATCCTTACTTCTAACACCACCAGGAAATACATGATTTTCTTATAGAATATCTAATTTCTGTTGTTTTTGATGTTTTTGCTTCCCTCCTTTTGCTCTTCATTAATTTGCAAATTATATGCACAATCCATATCTTAACTGTGAATAGGAGTGATCATTAGGAGCACCCAGGAGTCTCACAGATCCCCTGGGAGCTCTAATTTTCCCATGCACTGATTGTATGATCTTGGGCAAGCTCTACAGTAGGGCATGGATCCTCAACCTCCAGGACCTAATGCCTGATGACCTGAGGTGGAGCTGATGTAATAATAATAGAAATAAAGCACAAAAATAAATGCAATACACTTAAATCATTCCAAAACCATCCCAACGTTCTCCTGCTCCATGGAAAAGTTGTCTTCCATGAAACCAGTCCCCGGTGCCAAAAAGGTTGGGGACTGCTGCAGTAGTAAACTTTAGATGGATCTAATGCCCATTCCCCACAGGAATGCTCCTGGGGAACTGACATCTAGTGTCACAGTCAACTCTGAGAAACGTTCTGGAGTTGCTTGACACTCATTACTCGAAGCTGGTGAACAGGCCAGCCAGGAGGTCGACAGAATTTATTTCAAGAACAGGGAGATGTAGAGGCAGAAGTGCCTGGAAATGAACCCCCACCTGGAGAACTGTAAGGCAGCGTCTTGTACCCAGCAGAATCCTTGTCTCAGACAGGTAATGCGTCCACAGCTGCCTGCCCCATGGGGCGCACTGGGAGACCTGAGAATCCACACCTCTCTCTTGGAGCTGCTGCTTTAAGAGCTGTCCACTATACCACTTCTGTGTGCTGCTGCGTCCTTTGTTATTAAAGACACTTAATATCCTCGACTGAGCCTACTGGCATCTTTCCATCAATCATGTCACTATCCCATTGTGACAGCCATACACTTTCTAAGCTTAAATTTTCTTTCCTGCAAAACAAGGATAATATCCCCATGTACTCATGTATTATTTTTTACCCATGTACTTACTGAGAAGAGTAAGAGAGACAATTCCTATAGAGTCCTCAGCACAGTTCTAGGCACTTAGCTATAATTATAAATAGAAGTACGACTATATTATGTATCATATATTATGGCCTTCCCTGGTGACTCAGATGGTAAACAATCTGCCTGCAATGCAGGAGACCCAAATTCAGGAAGATCCCCTGGAGAAGGAAATGGCAACCCACTCCAGTATTCTTACCTGGAGAATTATAAGAATGGACAGTGGAGCCTGGTGGGTTACAGTCCATGGGGTCACAAAGAGTTGGACATGACTAAGTGACTAACACACACAGATCATATATTATGTAAGTGTATAACTACATATTTATATGCAAAAATAAATTATAATTCTATGTATAAGTACATAAATAAATAACATTTTTCTTTTTGCTGAGAATCTACCAATATGCCAAGATCAAGATTGTGGGGAGAAATATCAACAACCTCAGATATGCAGATGATACCACTCTAAAGGCAGAAAGTGAAGAGGTGCTAAAGAACCTCTTGATGAAGGTGAAAGAAGAGAGTGAAAAAACTGGCTAAAACTCAGCATTAAAAAAACTAAGATCATGGCATCCAGTCCCATCACTTCATGGCAAATGGGGAAAAAGTGAAACAGGGACAATTTTCTTGGGCTCCAAAGTCAATGTGGACAGTGATCGCAGCCATGAAATTAAAAGATGCTTGCTGCTTGGAAGGAAAGCTGTGACAAATCTACACAGCATGTTAAAAAGCAAAGATATCATTTTGCCAACAAAAGTCTGTATAGTCAAAGCTATTGTTTTTCCAGTAGTCATGTATGGATGTGAGAGTTGGACCATAAAGAAGGGTGAACACTGAAGAATTGATGCTTTTGAATTGTGGTGTTGGAGAAGACTCCTGAGAGTCCACTGGACAGTCAATCCTAAAGAAAATCAGCCCTGAATATTCATTGGGAAGACTGATGCTGAAGGTCCAATACTTTGGCCACCTGCTGCAAAGAGCCGATTCATTGGAAAACACACTGACACTGGGAAAAATTGAGAGCAGGAAGAGAAAGGGGCGACAGGATGAGATTCCCGGATGGCATCACTGAGTCAATACACATGAGTTTGAGCAAACTCCGGAAGATAGTGAAGGACAGGGAAGCCTGGCATGCTGCAGTCCATGGGGTTGCAAAGAGTTAGACATGACTGAGCGACTGGACAACAATAACAACAAATACATCGCACACTGTATGTGTATTATCCCAAATGTTTACAACAATACTTCAAGGTATGTAATCATTACTTCCTTTGAAGATTTGGGGAAGTGAAGCCTCAGAAAGGCATGTAATTATTTCAAGATCACCCAGTTAGTAAGTCATAAACCAAGATCTGACTGCTTTTGTTCTATTATATCTATTTTCTTTACAATTAAAACCCAAAGAATATTGCTCCTAAACATGTGCTAAGGTTCCTGTTTATGTAGTGGGTTAGCAGCAAAGGGATCAGTGTTGTCTTTAATCTGCATTTTTCTGTATATTTTGTTTTCATAAATTTCAAGACTGCTTGCAATGACACCACATTTCCTTCTACCCTTAAACCAACACATGTGGACACTCCTGTTTTACCAACTTTCACTCCACTTAACCACAGCTTATTTAGAAAATGAATCATTAGGAAGCAAAATATTAGACAGTGTAGCAAGCTCTTAGACAGTCATCAAAACATCAGTTCAGGTGTTACTGTTTTTATAAAGCCTCCTGTGCTTGACCTGACAATGTGGCCCTCTTCTGAACAACCATAACACTGGTGCAAGACTATGTTAGCTTTAACAATAATTAGTATAGCTAGAATTTACTGAACACTGACTACATAGTCAGGCAATATTCGAAGTGTTCTCCATGCCTTATCCCATCTAACCATTACCCTAACAGATAAACAGTATCATTTCCTTCATTTTTCATCTAAGGAAAGTGGACTGATATTGATTAGGTGTCTGTTTCCCTGTCCCTTGGACAATGAGTTCTTAACTTTCTTAAGACACAGAGACTGTGTCTTACTCATCTCTCTTTTCATCCAATAGCCACTTGTTGACATCTCCGATGGCCTAGGTTGTAGACATTACCACACTTATAATTACAAAAAATATGTGGTTTGTATTAGTGTAGGCTCCATCATTCAAATGAGGAAGCTGAGGCTCAAAAAGATGAGGTTAACTTTCTCAGAGGCAGAGTCAGTTGGCCTATGCCTGTCCACTCCCTTATCCAACTCTGTCCCTCATGTTGGATATTTTTATTCCTAAATTGGAATGTTTTCCAATTTTAAAGACTGCAAGAATAAAATGAATGAATAGTACATTTTGCAGTGGGTGGCAGGCTCAGGGAGATATGTTAATATACTAGAAGTTAGGAGCCATCAACCCATCACGACTTCCTGAGAAGCAAGGCTTGGTCCATCACAGACAATGATGCTTTTATAGGAAACAAACCTTTGAGAACCACTATTTATCAATAGTTCAGTAGTTAAGAAAACGGTCTTTGGAGAAAGATAGATCTGGCCTTGACTCCCTGCTCCTACTTTCTCTATGTGTGACTGAAGGCTAGGCATATAACCCATCTGAACTTCAATTTCCTCATATGAAAATGAAGATAACAACCCCCCAATTTGATGTGAATTTTTATGAGGGTTCCAATGGAATAATGTACACAAACATATCTGAATAAACTCTACAAGCCATTACATCCTTGTTATTTCATTTCTCTCCCAGGGTTTATATCAAACGCTGTCCAAAAAATACCCATGGGCCCTCGTGTCTCACATGCTTACACACAGATATTCCTGAGAGTAGTTTCTATGAAGGGCAATTTTTCCTTAATCCTGGGTAATTCTTCAAATGAGGTCCCATTGTGTATTTTTCACCAGCCACAGACTTTCATTAACAAAATGATTATTTTTTTTCTCTAACTGCTAGGTTTCATTCACAATTTGATCACCCTGATAAGAGTTTACAGATGGGAAAACACAACAGAATAAAGGTCCAACCTCAGTATTGTTCAGAACTGATATGGTCTCCTCTGGCTGAGCTGGGAAATAAAAGCAGGATGAGTGAAAATGTCATTGAGTTAAACAAGCCAAATATCTTCAGAGAGATTGATTGCCCGCACAATCCCCCTGGAAACCAAAGCCACCCATGCATTCACAAAGCCACCTTCTTTCATGGACAATCCCCCTGTTCTGTTTCGTTTTTAATGGATTTTAACTTCTACACTCTCAGCCTATTGGTAACCCAAGAATCATTTCTCTTGACTTTAATATCAGCAAGAATTCAAATACTAGCTGGATTAATTTCCATTTTCTCAGACAGAGGACTTTTCTTAGGATACCCAGGACTTAAGAAGAAATACACCTCGTAAACAGTCAGGAGGGAGAAGAAAGATATGTTGAAGGATTTGGGTTCATTTTTGTCCTTTCCTGCGGTTGAATTCTCAGGGAAGATTCTCTTTGATTATTAACATTCCCCTAGTTCCAGATACGGCATTCTAGGGTAATATCATAATGAAATGCATTGAAATACCTTCAATTTACATGAAACAGAAAGCTGCTCGGAAAATTCCAAATATATTATTAAAGTGATCTAAACTGCTCTGGTTTGGTTATTAGAACTTTGAAAAGCAAAGGAAATAGAGGTCAACGAGTAACACCTTGTTGAAACAGACATTCACCTCCTCTTTTCCAGGCCAGGATGCCCCCCACTTCCTCATGCTGATATTCTCCTCAGAAAATTCTAACCCTTTCCACCTCCATAAGCACGTCATTCCTTTAGTCTTGACTTGCTAGTCAAAGAGCTTCTGAGAAAAAATTTGCAGATAGATTTTTTTTATTTAGACTGCATTTCACCATTAGGTAGTCACACAATATTCACCAGATGAATTTGTACAATATACGAGAGACAATATGTGCAAACCTGCACAGGGACAGAGCGATGACCTTGATAACAAGCAAACCAAGCAAAGCCCAAATGCCTTAGGCTGGCTTCAGTTGGCCTTGTCATTTGCATGGTCAATCCCTGCCCTACATAGAAACCTACTTATCACTACACATCATGGGTATTTCCTCCTCTGTGTCATTGCTTTTGCTCTCCCCTCTAACTGGAATGCCTTTCATCCCTTATTGAACCAAAGGAAAAAGGTACTCATTCATTCACTATATATTATGCACCTACTATGTGCCAGGCCAGTCCTGTGGCCACAGTGGCAATAGCAGTCTGCAGGGCCGCTGCGAGCTGCTAAGGACTCCACAGTCCACAGGACTGTAAAAGGTCAGTTTTCATTCCAATCCCAAAGAAAGACAAAGCCAAAGAAAGCTCAAACTACAGCACAATTGCACTCATTTCACATACTAGCAAGGTAATACTCAAAATCCTTCAAGCTAGGCTTCAATAGTATGTGAACTGAGAACTTTCATATGTTCAAGCTGGATTTAGAAAAAGCAGAGGAACCAGAGATCAAATACCAACATCTCCTGGATCATAGAAAAAGCAAGAAAATTCCAGAAAAAAACATCTACTTCTGCTTTATTGACTACACCAAAGCCTTTAACTGTCTGAATCACAACAAACTGTGGAAAATTCTGAAAGAGATGGGAATACCAGACCACCTTACCCGCCTCCTGAGAAACCTGTATGCAGGACAAGAAGAAACAGTTAAAGCCATACATGGAACAACAGACTGATTCGAAATTGGGAAAGGAGTACATCAAGGTTGTATATTGTCACCTTGTTTATTTAACTTATATGTAGAATACATCATGCGAAATGCCAGGCTGGATGAATCACAGACTGGAATCAAGATTGCTGGGAGAAATATCAATAACTTCAGATATGCAGATGAGGCAGAAAGTGAAAAGGAACTAAAGGGGCTCTTGATGAGGGTAAAAGAGGACAGTGAAGAAGCTAGCTTAAAACTCCACATTCAAAAAACTAAGATCATGGCATCTGGTCCCATCATTACATGGCAAATAGATGGGAAAACAATGGAAAGAGTGACAGATTTTATTTTCTTGAACTCTAAAATCACTGCAGACAGTGACTGCAGCTGTGAAATTAAAAGATGTTTAGCCTTGGAAGAAAAGCTATTTCAATTCTAGACAGCATATTGAAAAGCAGAGAAATTCCTTTGCCAACAAGGGTCCATCTAGCCAAAACTATGTTTTTTTCCAGTAGTCATGTACAGATGTGAGAGTTAGACCATAAAGAAAGCTAAGAATTGATGCTTTTGAACTTTGATGTTGGAGAAGACTCTGGAGAGTCCCTTGGATTCCAAGAAGATCAAACCAGTCAACCCTAAAGGAAATCACCAGCAAATATTCATCGGAAGGACTGACACTAAAGCTGAAACTCCAATACTTTGGACACCTGATGCGAAGAACGGACTCACTGGAAAAGACTCTGATGCTGAGAAGGATTGAAGGCAAGAGGAGAAGGGGATGACAGAGGATGAGATGGTTGGATGGCATCACCAATTCAATGGACATGAGTTTGAGTAAACTCTGGGAGATGGTGAAGGACGGGGAAGCCTGGTGTGCTACAGTCCATGGGTCGCAAAGAGTCAGACACGGCTGAGCGACTGAACAATAACAACTCTGTGCCATACACTAAGGATACACCAGTAATTAGGTAATTCTGCTCACTTACAAAAGGACAGGCTCCAGATCCACACCACCTGGGTGGGAATTCTGGCCTTGATTTCAGTGGACTCTGGGATCTTTTGCAAGCTTCCTCATCTTTCTATGCTTTAGTTTCTCCTCTGTGAAGTGGGGATTCTATTGGTAAGCATCTTCCAGAAACGCCATGGGTTGTAAGTGACTTAACAGCAGCCGTGGGCAAGAGCTGACAGCCAGTAAGCACTCAATAATTAAACTACTATCATAATTAACTACTCATCCAGGTCCTAACTTTCCTTCCAAGACTGAGCTGAACTTCTGCTCCTCTGTGAAGATCTTCCTTGACTACTTCCACCCAGGTATTTGTATGCTCCTTCCTTTCAACAAACATTTACTTCCTGGATGGAAAATAGGATTTATCTTCTATGTCAACCCTGATCAATAAATGACAGTTGCCTAGAGTCAGGCTTAAGAAACAATGTGAGGTCAATTCTAGAATCTTTGGCAGGGGGGGTGGGGAGGGGTGGGCGGTGGATTGCATGTGAAGATTGATGAGTGATGTGCGATATGAATTAGGAAAAGCAGCATGTCAGTGAGCATCTATGTATTCGCTAAACCAAAATCATGTTCTCTTCTGCTTCCTATAAGCTTAGGGTTATATTTGGCTAAGTTATGTAACTTAGTCCCAGTTTCCTCATTTGTAAATAATACTTTTAAGAGTAGTATCTTCCAGTATTATTGGGAATACCAAATATTACCTATAAAAAGACCTAGTTAGAAACTGGCTCGCAATAAGAATTTATTTAATGGCTTTAATATTAAATTATTAAATATTATATTAATAATATTAAACTATTAATATCATTAGCTGCTGCTGCTGCTAAGTCGCTTCAGTCATGTCCAACTCTGTGCAACCCCACAGACGGCAGCCCACCAGGTTCCCCCATCCCTGGGATTCTCCAGGCAAGAACACTGGAGTGAGTTGCCATTTCCTTCTCCAATGCATGAAAGTGAAAAGTGAAAGTGAAGTCGCCCAGTCATGTCCGACTCTTAGCGACCCCATGGACTGTAGCCCACCAGGCTCCTCCGTCCATGGGATTTTCCAGGCGAGAGTACTGGAGTGGGGTGCCATATCACCAATTGGTAATAATACCAACTGGGCACTGATTTACATATGCCTGACAGTGTGCGAAGGTGGAATGCATGACCCCTGTCTCCCCAGGTAATGACTGTCATGTGGGCAGCAACCCACTGACCCTCCAGTGCTGGACACTGCCACCCCGACTCTACAGAAGCAGGCCCTCACAGTGCACCTGTGGTGCAGGTGAAGCTGACCAACACCAGGAGTTTCTCCTACATCAGGAAATTCAAAACTGGAGGGTGGGGCGAGAAATGAACTGCTGGGAGGTTCCTCTTTCCTGAGCCGGCGTTGCTGCTTTGCTGGTACACAGACAGCAAAGTGAAAGAAACCACAACTGCACATTAGATGGGTTTCTCCTCAAGGGAAAGTCCAGGGCTATCCCTCCTTGTGAAGGACGCTGCTCAGGCCACAGGTCAACTAAGTGAAGTCTCTGCACCCCACGGCTACAGGCTTTATGCTAAGTATGCTGAAACAAGGCAAAAAGGGATGGAGTGATAAAGTGAGCCCTGGAGGCATAAGGTAGGAGAGCCCTGGAGCATTCTCAGACAAGGACACATTTAACAGTACAGCACAGTGACGAGACCCTTTGAGGCACTGAAAGGAAAATAAAGGGATGGAGCTGCCCCAAGGTGGAACTTCCAGAGCAGAGCTACTGAAATGCGTAAGACCGCTGTCCGGAACTGCCCTCCGCAGGCACGCCAAAGGTGGACAGAAGGCGGTGATACTTATGCAATCCCCAGGAGAGAATAAGGCACACACCATTTTCCCAAGGAAGGCCTTGTCTATCATCGATAAAGAATCAGCTTTCAGGCTGTTGAAGGTGCAAGTCTGGGAAGTACCACTCTCGTCTGTCATTAGACAGCTGTGCCACGGCTGGACGGTCTTCCAATACCTCTCCCACATTTCCAGAGCACAGTAACGAGAGCACTTTCGAGGCACTACTTCATTTTAAATTTACTGTTTAAGGGCTGCCCTGGTGGTCCAGTGGTTAAGAATCAGCCTGCGGATGCAGGAAACATGGGTTCAATGTCTGGTCCAGGAAGATCCCACATACTGCTGGGCACCTAAGCCCATGCACCACAACCACTGAGCCCGCATACCCTGGAGCCTGCGCTCCACAAAAGAGGCCACCTCCGTGAGAAGCCCACGCGCTGCAGTTAGAGTAGCGCCTGCTCCACGCAACTAGATAAAGCCCGTGTGCAGCAGCAAAGAGCCAGGACAATCATAAATAAATTTTTTTTTTTTAATTCACTACGCACAGTAGTCCCAACATCCTCACTACACACAGTAGTCCCAGCATCCACACAAGCAAAATGGTATGTTCATTATACAGACCAAAAGCCCAAGCCTCAGATGGACTCACTGCCCCTAGATTACACAGAGTGGCAAAGAGGTGTCAGGGTCATGAAGTCAAGCCTTAGTGTTGCTTCCCAAGACCACGATCACTTTGCTCAACCCTGACCTACAAAAGGCCAGTTCATTCCCCAATGGTCAGTCAATTCTTCACACATCTTCTAAGACCCTGGGGAAGAGGGAACAAGAATAGGGTGCTATGATATCCCACAAATATCACAGGAATTTTCACTTAAGTTCCTACTAAAACCCCAGTGCAAGTGTTAGTCACGCAGTCATGTTTGACTCTTCACAGCCCCATGGACTGTATCCCCCCAGGCTCCTCCTCTGTCCATGGAATTCTCCAGGCAAGAATACTGGAGTGCATGGTCATTCCTTTCTCCAGGGGATCTTCCCTACCCAGGGATTGAACCCAGGTTTCCTGCATTGCAGACAGATTCTTTCCTGTGTGAGCCACCAGGGAAGCCCAGAATCCTAGTACTTTTATTTAAACATAAACATTTTATTTTGGAATAATTTTAGACCTATAAAACAAACTACAAATCTAGTGCAGCCAGTTCTCCTGGTTTTGCCTAACGTTCACGTCTTTGTCAAAACGGAGATACTAACACTGGCCCGTTACCACAAACCAAACTTCAGGCTTTATTCAGATTTCGGCAGTTTTCCACTAATGGCCTCCTTCTGTTCCAGGATACATCCTAGGACACCGCAGAGCGTTGAAAGCTCCACTACATGGACCACGTTATTTAGCGATTGTCCTCTGTGCCTTCTTTGTGCCACTGAGAGGCTCACTGCTTTGAAGACAAACCCCATGCCTCTCGCGGTGCCTAGTTCTGCCCAGAACGCTGGAGGTGCGTGATGTCTGTGAATGACTTTAGCTACACAAAACCCCAATTTAATCATCATTATGAAAATCTGAGCCATCAACCTTAAAATCTAGGTGAGTATATATATATTTTTAAAAGGTAGAGTGGCAGCATGTTCAAAGACACAGCAACACCTTTGGCTGACACAGCAAAACTAATTTCCAAATGCAGAGTAAATGCAAAATATAACAGACATCAGCTGGAAAGAGAAAACAGTCCGTTAAACACTAAACTGCATCAGCTTTCCGTTCCACCAAATCTGACAACCCACCAAATGAAAAATTAAGGAAGAAAAACAGGCGTTGTAAGAACGTAGAAGAAATGTAAATAAGATTTTAATCAGTCTATCTTACAGACCAGAGAGGGTGGCACACGGTTAAACAGTCTCATCCTGGAGCTGGGATCTATTTATAGCTCTGAATTGTGCAAATTCCCCAGTTCCTCAACGCCATGAGTCCATACCAGCTGCCAAGTACAGCTGTTTTATTTTTTTTCCCTTAAACAAAGGCAATTTTTTAAAATGGGAGCAAGGGAGAAATGGCATAAATGATTTAGACCAGCAAGTACAACCAAACTCTCATTCTATGTCCAATCAGTTTGAAGTGTTAAATGAGGAAATTGTTTCCCTTGGATATTATATTTCCCACCCAAAATGCATAAATATTGTCCAGGGTATCCAACGGCATACAGCAAATAATTCAACGAGAAACAGAATATTTCTAACATCTTTTTATTTGCTGAAATCAGCCTTGTGAGAAATTTCTCTCATCATTTCCATGTCCAAAAACATCATGCAAATCCATAAGGCAAACTACATTTTTTAATTGAAAATATTTTGTCCTCTGCTTATCATTCTCTAGAGCACTGGCTCAGATGGTAGAGAAACTGCCTGCTATGCAGGAGACCCAGGTTCGATCCCTGGGTTGGGAAGTTCCCCTGGAGAAGGGAATGGCTACCCACTTCTGTATCTTTGCTGGCAGAATTCCATGGATAGAGGAGGTCAGAAACAGACACAACTGAGCAACTAACATTTTCACTTTTTTCAGAGCACAACACTACCTACCAGTTTAATATAAAAATATGCATGCAGAGCGTATATAAACACAATAGACAGGTAGACACACGGACAACAGAGGCTCTTTTAGCACAGCACTCTATTGGGTAACCCCAAGAGCACCAAGTACAGTGCAGTCAAACACTTGAGTAAGGAAGGAAGAAAGCACGTTCATTTCAGTCTGGGCACCGTCATCTCTTCCTTACTGTATCCCTTAAATATCAATGGAATCTGCTTGAAGTTTTGTACCTAAAGCTGCCACATCTTTGATATTTCTTCCAAAGGGAAAACTTGCAAATTCACTGGACAAGTCTAGCAGCCACTAGAATTGCAAAGCTTCAGTTTTTATCTGTAAAGTTGAAAATACCACCACTTTTAAATGTTAGTACAAAAATCAAATGTGGTCCTTCATTTACCCACTAAACAACTCTTAACTCAATAGCTAATATGGGCCATACAGAAAGTGAAGAAAAACAATAACAACTCAAGTTCTAGTCTGATGGAGCCTATGAGGCTCCCCATAAAGACAATGATTAAAAAAGGACACCGAAACACTGCTTCCAGAATCATCCAGACACTTAGAGAAACGTGGACTGGTGGGCCCCATCCTCAGAGTCTCTGGGGGTTGGTGGGAGAATCTGCACTTCTAACAAGTTCCCAGATGGTGACGCTGCCGCTGATGTGAAGATGGTATTTTGAGAACTGCTGTACTAGTGGATATGAGACGGCGATTTCCCTAAGTGTTGCAATGCAGAGGGACGTGGGATTAACAGAAATGGTAACAGGGGGCGTTTGATCTAGTTAGGGAAGGGCCTCTGAACTGAGATCTAAGTTGGTGTCAGAGAAAATACACGACAATGAAAAGAGTGAAGAAGACAATTCTAGGCACCAGGAGTAGCCTGTGCAAAGGCCCTGAGGGCAAAGGACCAGGGGAAGAACCATGGACTGAAAAAAAGGAGGTCTGTATGGCCCAGAGGGGAAAGAGTGGGAGGCATGCCCAGGATCAGGGCTGAAGAGAGAAACAGGGGCTATTGGGTGCAGGGCCTCAGAGGCCCACTGCAGGGACATCTTACTCTGAGAGCCTTGGGAAGCCCAGGAAGGCTGTTGGTGCGCTGTGCAGTGACAATGAGATCACTCAATCCTGAGACATTTTCCTGACTTCCTCCGGGGATCACTGCCCACCGTCAGTACTCAACGTCTCTCATTTCGACCTCAGCTCTGCCATTACAGCTTGGGTGGGTCACAGATTCTTCTAAGCATCAGTTTCCTCACCTGGAAAATGCTGGCAACTCCTTTCTAGTAAATTTTGTGTGAATGACTGAATTAAAGTACGACACTTAGACCCATGTCGGGCACAGAGTAAACATTCAGATGTTAGCTGCCATGATCACCATTCCTCACTGAGGACACCTCCTCCCAAATGTTACATCCACAGGACAGGAGAAAATACAGTTCACTTTCTTAAAAGCCCTTGCAGGTAACTTATCTCACTGCAAAGGTGACAGCAGCTTAAACCACAAAGGAAGAGGAGAGTCTCTAAACAGCCCTAAACCCAAGCAGCTTCAGCATCCACGAAATTAAGAATTTAATGGCAGAAATCGATATCGTTCCCCACCCCGCCCTCAAATACAAGTTCCAGAGATACTGAATTTTTATTTGTTCTGTTTTGCTCACTGCCACACCCCAGGTACCTAGAAGAGTGTCTCTAACTCATCTCTTATCTGCTGAGTGAGAATGAGAACCCTTCAGTGTTGCTACGGTCAATCGCAGGCAGTTCATTCCATCACCATCACGAAAACTCACGGCTCTGTTTCTCCTCCATTTCCCTCCCATCACTTAAGGAGTGAGGAATGTGTGAGCATGCTGCTTGTGAATTGATGGCTGGGGTCATTGTACCTAACAGCACAATCAGTGGGACACTGTCTCCCTGAAAGCTACAGTGACCACACCACTCCCTGTAGCCCAGGAGGCCTGGGTGCCTCGAATGCTGAGTTGATGGCCAACCTGGGGACTACACTCAGGACATTCTCTCACTGGCTCCCCTCCTGCTCAAAATTCTGTTCCAACCCCCTCAACAACTTCCCAGCATGCTCAGAATAAAGCTGTAAATGACCAAGCTTACAAACCCCTGTACCAAGTGACCTGGCCCACCCCTCCGGTCTCTTCTCACCTTCCCCTGATGGGCTCCACATTCCAGCCAACCTCAGCTGGCCCTGAATACGGGGCTCCTCCAAGTCTCTGGGCCTCTGTCCGCTGCCTCCTCTGCCTGGTACACCCTTCTGACCCCTACCCTTGTCCATCTACCAAGTCTCAGCTTAACACCTCTTTTTCTTAGAAGTGAGCTCAGTGTTTAAGAATCCCCCCAGAGCCCAGAACAGGGATACTTATTCAGTATACATTTTCCCTGTAAATTCCTTAAGAGGGGCACCAGGTTTGCTCGGGGCTCTAAATAAATATTCCTCCAATGACATTATTATTCTTTCACAAGGCCAAGACACATGCATACATGTGCACACACACACACAGTTCCTAAGGAATGTCATGAATACCTACTCTTTATTAGTCAGTGATTTCAGTTTCTACAGAGACGAGTTCTTTCTACAGAGTAGCTCATGATTTTCCTAACACCTGGGATTCTCCTAATTTAAGTCCCAGGTGACTTAAAC
>NW_011494773.1:3067879-3127638 GCF_000754665.1 Bison bison bison | reverse complement strand
ACTAGGTGACTTAAACAACAAACATTTATTTTTCACAGTTCTATAGACTGAAAGTCCCAAATCAAGGTGCCAACAGATTCAGTGTCTGGTGAGAGCCTGCTTCTATAGACAGCTGTCTTCTGACTGTGTTCTCACAGGGCAAAGGGGCAAGGGAGCTCTCTAGTACCTTTTCTGGAAGGACACTAATCCCATTCAAGTCATGACTGGCTCCTCCCTCATGACCCAGTCACCTCCCAAAGCCTCAACGTCCTAGTACTGCGGGTTAGGATTTCACCTCTGAGTTTTGGAGGGACACAAACATGTATCCCATAACACCCATCTATTTATTTCCTGCCCACTGCTTCCCAAACAGTGTTTATGAATCACCTGGAAATCTTATCAAACTACAAAACACAACCAAATAGGCCTTATGTGGGGCCCAGAGTCTGCATTTCTGACCAGTTCCCAGGTGCTGCAGTGGCTCAGGGGGCCGTGCTTTTAGACAAGGTCCTCATCCATGGAGAAGCTTCCACAGCACCCTCCTCACCCACTTCCATTCCCCCAGGGCAGGCGCACACTCCCCAGAAACAGCCAGGGGTAGAGGAAGAGAGAAGATCCCTTAAATAGAGGACAGGGGTGGCAGGACCATCCAGGACTTCATGAGACACTCACAGCCACTCCACCGACTCTCAGAAGCTTAATGTGGCCTAATAACTGTGATTTTTAGATTAGCACTGGTTGTAAAAACAGAGCGACAGGAGACACAGTCTACATGAATGAAGAGGGTGAAGAAGGAGGTGGCACCAGGAGGCACACAGAGGGAAAAACAGGAGCTAAGCAGGAGCCAGACTCACACTCTGAGCTAGTCTACCCCCAAACGTGCATCACCACACTGAGGGAAACTTACAATTAATTAGCTGAAAGGGAATTTATCTGCAGGTGAAAAATCTGTCCTATTTCCTTTGCTCTGAACACCAGGGATGCCCTGGAGAGTAGCTGACTTCCCTTTAACACCTAAACCCATCAAATTAACTCAAGCTTCCGCTAAATTCCTGTCTGCAGGGTGTTCTGGGTCACAGAGACCACAGTGTAGACATTAACTGTGAAACTGTGAAGAATGTATTACCAAAAAAAAAGGCAAAAGCAGAACTAGAATTATACACAAAGCTGAGGATTTCTGTTTTTTTTAAGAGGCTTCGGAGAGCCTAATAGCTTTCGTTCTCTCCCCTATGCTAAGCTGCAGGACAGAACAGTGTGCCCCTCCTTGGTAGGAACTGTCACTCTGAGTCTCAGTTTAAAATATACTCAACATAGTGAAGCTGTCATGGTAGGATTCTGGAAGACTGCTCCTCTGGGGTTCTTGAGTAATGAGCTATCAAAAAAAAATTAGAGGGTCAGCGCTGGTTACTTGAGCTCTGGGAACTCTGGTCCTCAGAGAGAGAGGAAGCAACCTATGCTTTTAATGTCCCTGGCCTTTATCAACATGGAGAGACATGAAAATACAATGAGGCAACTGAAAAAGTTGCTTTTTGGATTGTGCCTACACAAGCGCCTTAATGATTAAGGCCAGCATGCCTGGCCAGGTGCTAACAGCAGAGATGGAGAGTCTGGGATGGGGCCTGTGTTCTTTCTTGGTAGAGATCAGAAGGGGAAGAAAACAGGGGAACATTTTCTTCTTCTTTGTCTAGCTCCGCTGGGTATCTCAAGGCCTAGTTTTAATACAGGTTCCTCAATCGCTTTACCACTGTAGTTTTAATGACATGGAGTCAGCATATTACCCTCTAAAAATATGGGGAGAACACACCCACCAGACTTTATTCCAACATCTCACTGTGGCTGCCTTTCTTCCAGCATCACACCAGGCATTAAGCATAGCAAGGTCACCTGCACTTCTATATTTGCAACCTCCTCCTCTAAACTTGAGATTCGTGATGTTGGCCCTTCTTGGCATAAGGAAAGGTTGGCTAATTCATGCACCCAGGATGCATCAGCTGTATCTACTCTGCAAATGTTTGGAGCTAAAGGTGTCATTCTGCAAGAAACTTGGTGGGTCTCTTAAAAGGCATGCCATATCACAACACAGAGACCCTGGGGCTAGCGGACAAGACTGAGGGAGTGATGCGCAGAGTACGTATGCACATAGATGGACACCAGAGAGGAAAGCTTAGAAAAACAGGGGATAAAACCCACCTTCATCAAAAACTGATCCAACCTGAAACATAGATTTGTAAACACTCCTCAGATCAACTGATTGGTGACCGCCAGGTAGAGAAGGAAGCATTAACTGAAGCTGGATTCACGAAGCCTTCCATGACATTCCAGACAAAGAATTCCTCTGATCCATCTACAAAGGGGCTGTTCTCAAAAACCAAGGACCGGGCAGGGCTTTTGGAAGTGGAAGTAGCGAGAGGTCAGTACTTCAACCTAACTTAAGTGCAGAGAAGATGACAAGGGGAGTTCATACCTACAGAAGATTTTCTTGGTGAGACAGGATAGGAGAATCCTAGAAACAGCACTGGCACAACAGTGATGGGGAAATGAACGTACAGGAGCGGGGTGCCATGCAGCTGTGTTTCTGGTAAACTCTGCACCAGCTCCCAAGCCCAAAGGAACAGAAAGTTGGGGAAGAAAGGAAACCCAGAAAGATGGAACCCCAGAGGGGTGGGGCTTGCATGCTTTTTCCTCCTTCCTATTCCTACATCTGCTTGGAAACCATCTCACATTCCAATCAGAACTGAGAGGTATACACACTAGGATTCAAAGTGAACCAACGAAATAAAAGCAGTCCAATGAACTAAACTAATGGCTCCGATTTTCCCAGACCATCAGCTTCAGATTTGTGATTTGTTAAAACAGCACCTCTTACTTTTCCCTATTTCTTGAACTACAGCAAACTACACCTCACACATGCAAACCAAACTAACAAGCTGTCTCAACAAATCAGCTGAGGGGTCGATTTGTTTTACCAAATCAGGACTTCACTGAAAATGTAATCAAGAGAAACCAGAGACCTTGGATGAAGGGCACTGAAGGTGAAATAAGCATAAAAGCTTTTCTTAATAATAGCGCCAAGCACTCTAGGTATTGTTTGGGGACAAACGACAAGTTCTGATTGGCTGCTTAGATTGGATTTCTTCCTCGTTTGTCAACTTGGAATCAATAGCTTCTGTGCATTTCTAGAGCCATCTCTTTACCACAGGGCCCACGTACATCCATCAGGAGGTCCGCGGCAGAGCCAGGAAGGAGTCGCTGCTCAGCCCACCTGACAATGTAATTGGTTCACTTCCTCTGGGAAATTATTTTCCTCCCCATCTCTAGGTTTCTAAGAGAAATCAACAGAATGTGGCCTGACTCTCTCACTTGGGTTTTGTGAGCAAAGAGCAACCACTTCTAGCGGAGAGAAGACATTTCTGAGCTGGGCGGTTATGCCTTGCATGCTGCCCTTTATGTGAGCAGAATTAGAATCTGTGGTTCCAGGAAGTTCTGCCCACCTGCTTCCGGCCTTTGGTTCTACTGTGGTGTCTGATATTCCCAGCACAGTTGCTACCTCAGAAGAGTGGGCCAAGGCTACCATTAGTTACTAGTTACAGCCGCTCCAGCCACAGCATCTGCGTGTTCACATTTTAGCTCAATCCTGCCTTGTCCCCAAGGATAGGAAGAAATGTGGCTCCCTTTCTGGCCCTCATCTCCTATCGCTGCGGCATCAGCATGGTATCCCACTTCAACCCCTGCTTTTCCAATCCATTTACTGTATCTAGCTCTCCTACCTCTATCTGAGACGAAGCTGGTTTCTTAACCGTGTTTCTCGTCTTTCTCTGCTTGCCGCCCTTACTGGGACACTGCACCAAGGATAGTCATTTTAAAGTTCAGTTCAGTTCAGTGGCTCAGTCGTGTCCAACTCTTTGTGACCCCATGGAATGCAGCACATAAGGCCTCCCTGTCCATCACCAACTCCCAGAGTTTACTCAAACTCATGTCCATTGAGTTGGTGATGCCATCCAACCATCTCATCCTCTGTCATCCCCTTCTCCTTCTGCCCTCAATCTTTCCCAGCATCAGGGTCTTCTACAATGAGTCAGTTCTTCACCTCAGGTAGCCAAAGTATTGTAGTTTCAGCTTCAACATCAGTCCTTCCAATGAACACTCAGGACTGATCTATTTTAGGATGGACTGGTTGGATCTCCTTGCAGTCCAAGGGACTCTCAAGAGTCTACTCCAACACCACACTTCAAAAGCATCAATTCTTCAGTGCTCAGCTTTCTTTATAGTCCAACTCTCACATCCATACATGACTACTGGAAAAACCACAGCCTTGGCTAGATGGACCTTTGTTGGCAAAGTAATGTCTCTGCTTTATAATATGCTGTCTAGGTTGGTCACAACTTTCCTTCCAAGGAGCAAGTGTCTTTTAATTTCATGGCTGCAGTCACCATCTGC
The DNA here is from genome assembly GCF_000754665.1 of Bison bison bison. NCBI lineage: Eukaryota > Metazoa > Chordata > Mammalia > Artiodactyla > Bovidae > Bison > Bison bison. The sequence continues at coordinate 3,123,222 of NW_011494773.1, read as the reverse complement.
AGTGATTTTGGAGCCCCCCAAAATAAAGAATGACACTGTTTCCACTGTTCCCCCATCTATTTGCCATGAAGTGATGGGACCAGATGCCATGATCTTAGTTTTCTGAATGTTGAGCTTTAAGCCAACTTTTGCACTCTCCTCTTTCACTTTCATCAAGAAGCTCTTTAGTTCTTCTTCACTTTCTGCCATAAGGGTGGTGTCACCTGCATATCTGAGGTTATTGATATTTCTCCCAGCAATCTTGATTCCAGCTTGTGCTTCATCCAGCCCAGTGTTTCTTATGATGTACTCTGCATAAATTTGAACTTTTCATTTAAACCTTTCAGTGTTTTGTATCGTCTTTAGGATGAAAAGCCCCAACTTCCTCCCAGACTCTTGTCCACCTTTCCTACCTTATCCCTGTGTCCGTCTCCCTCCCTTGACCTCAATCCTCAGGTTATACTTTTTTCTATTTTCCAAATGTGCTATGCCCTTTCTTGGCTTTGGGTTGGTGACCATTTTATTCTCTTTGCTCTGAATACTCCCCTCTCCTCTAGCTCCTTCCCACAGCTGTTACTAGCCTTCACACCTCACTTTATACCCAGGTAGATCTGCTCTGACCCCCACATTCCACCTGTGGTAATACCATCACAATTGTTAAGAAAAGGACTATGTCTTATTCAGTTATATAATATAATCCCTGAATGGGCCACAGCATCTCCAGCCCAGAGTAAGTGCTCAACAAACATTTGTTATATGAAATTAAATTGTAAAGAGTGAGAGGGAAAGATAAGATGTACAATACCCCCTCATTTGTGTCTTCCCAGAGTGTGGGCTTTATCATTTCCCTGCTACCAGAAGCTTTCTTACTGTGAAAAATGAAAGTGTTTACATAAGTACATGTATAGTAGAAAAGTGCCTGACTCTGAAGCAGACTGGGAGAAAGTCCCCCAACATACAGGACAAGGTACAAGGAGAAGAGACCGGGATGTATCAGGAGGGAAACTAAAGGAGGCAGGAGAGCTCTCCAAGCAGAAGGGGAAACGGTCTGCAAGCTGGGAGAGGGTCACAGTGTGAGAGTGTTTCAGGAGATGACTGGGAAAGATGACAGTTATCATGCAGAAAGTCAAAGAGCCCTCAAAACTATAATTAAGCCCAGATGTAAGGCCCATTCTCACTAGAACTCATGATAAAAGAACTTGAAAGTTCAGAGACTGGAAGGAGAGAAGCAGGGTCTCTGGTTTGAGTTTAAGGAGGAATCTTATAAAAAGAAAATCTACTCCAAGAACAAGAGAAACTCATGCACTGGGTTCTATCACCACCATATATAAAATTGGGCTCAGCAAAATCAGGTTGAATCTTGATCTTCTCTCTTACTACATACAGTCATGTGGCCTCATCAGATCACTGAAGCTCAATGCACCTTGGTTTCCTTGGTGAGGAAACAGGAAGGGCAAAGGAACTATAATAACAATTATTGGATACCTCACTTGCATATGTTATTTCACTTCATCTACCTTAAAAGTAGATTTACGATACTCACATCAGAGATGAGAAAAGTGAGGCTTGTGGGGGGAGGAGGGAGGGTTAAGAAACTGACGTTTAAATAAGGGTTTGAGCTCATTTGTTGATCTCTGAAGTTCACCCACAACACGGGCCCAAGAGGCCATGGTGGGGGAGTGTGGAACACCGGATTCTCAACCCCTAGTCCTAGCTCTGCCATTTATGAGTTTTGGTGTCTTGACAACTCACTGAACATCATTCCTGGCACTGGCTTTCCTCTTCTCTACAATGGGAATGCCCACACCTACCCTGCCTGCCCACATATACTCCTTATAAGCAGAGACACAACCAGATTTTAACATTCAGGGACCATGACATGAGTGAAGGTCAGGATTTATCTACTTTGCAAGTGAATCTAGGTCTGGATTCTTCAATTATAGTCTTAACAGCAGCATTAGTTGGAAGATGCTTTGAGCAGGCATTCCTATTGGAAAATATGCTCCCTCATTTCCCTTCCTCACTAAGCTCTGGAGAATAAAAAGCGTATGAGGAGCAAAAGTGATGGGCTTGTGCAAGTACGCTGCACAAGTGTAATAAAAGTAAGCACACCCATGAGCAGTCAAGCAGCTCTATACCGTAGACTTCCCTATTTAGTTCATGTTTCCTATGTTTCTTAAATTGAAAGGACTCCTTCCATTGTCTTTTAGATAAGGTCATCAGGTACAAATACTTAGGGTGTGACATATTTCCTGTCTTCAAAGATTCCCACTTTGACAAATCGTTTCCCAGAGTGGACTGGTAAAGTCAATCAACGGTGCAATCTTGCTAAAGTTAATAAAGTCATGAGGTTTTGTCCCCAGAGTAGCTCCATTGTAAGAACTTGTCCTGCTAAAGGTCAACACACACAGAGCTACACGCTCCAGGCAAAGAGCATGCCTTTGTGAGATTTGTAAAGGTTTCTGCGTGTTCTCACTTAGAGCAACCCAACATGATCTGATGGGTGTCCTGGGAATCCTGTGGCACAGAGACGGTGCCATCAACCTAAGTCATTTCTGACCCCATTAGAAACCAACCTTCAGAAATGTGGGCAAAAAGCAGCTTACAGCTTAGAAGATACCAGCAGCCTTTTAATCTAATGAGCCTTGGGCACCGTTTCATTTTCTCTAGCATGTACTGGCCTATGGTTTGAGCTGTCAGAATCAGAGCCTATCAATACCTTTCCTTTTCCACAATGCACTTAATCCGTTTTCATAAATCAGTATCTGAGTTTAAGTAGGAATAAACTAACATTGATTGAGTTCCTACAAAATATATTAAACCCTGGAGTAGGAAATGGCAACCCACTCCAGTATTCTTGTCTGGAAAACCCCATGGACAGAGAAGCCCTACAGTCCATGGGGTCACATAGAGTCGGACAAAACTGAGTACACACACACACACACACACACACACTAAGGCAGTTAAATCAATCTTTACAGAGAAGTTGAGGAAATCCTAGAACTACGATCTGAACCCAGGTCCAACTGACTCAATAACTTCTGCTAATTTCACTCTAACATAAACATTCTTGGAAAACAAGTATGTTTTCATCTAAACAAAACAAAATCAATTGCTGAGAAGAGCTCCTAAGTGCCCCTGTTACTCTGGATGAGAATAAAGCATATCATTTGAAGAAAACACTGTGCCTGGCACCAAACCCTGTAGAGTCCTATAAAACAGGTGGGGGGGGGGTAAAAGCAGAGGGCTCCTGATAAACATGGACACATAGATAAAACGGAAATAAGATTCTTTATGAAAAAACCAACTATAAATTAACGCACAAAGACTCAATGCAGAGACAGACCAAGTAGATCAAAGAAACAGAATGATTCCCAGTCTAATAGACTCAATGATAATATTATGGAGCTTATTAATGTATCCACAGAAATGATGCGTCAATCAGAAAGGGAGGTAGTCAGCAATGGAAGATGGAGCGGGTGGAGGGAGAGTCAGCAAAGTCAGCTCTGATGGACTTTCTCTCCTCGGAGGAGAGAGCATCTTGATGAGCAGAATGAGTATTCTGGCACTATTGACAAAGTGCAGAAAGACAGCAGCGATAAGCTATTTTAGCAGAAGAAAGCTGCTCAAGAAGACCTAAACTCCTTTTCTGAATTCCAAGTTCACCAAGCAAATTTGTGATTAAAATTTAGCTTCTCGACAGAAAAAGAAAGTACAATTAAAGTATAAGTCATGCCAACAGGTGCGCTTAGGTCTATCTGAGATTCTATTTCTCATTATACTTTAGTAAAAGTACATTATAGTTTTCTACATCAGTCTCTTGGAGCTTGACTAATATGAGTCAACGGCTTGGAAGTGAAGTCTCTCTTGTTGATGTACTAACCAAGACTGTTAATCAGAACAGTTGTTGGGACTTTGCAAGGCTGCTGACCGGGCCAAAGCCACAAGGCAGGCATCATGATAAGGCATCCTATGGACATCCTATATCTCCCAGGTGGCCCTTTAACTCAATGCCTCTCATATTCCATTCAGTCTGCAGGCCTCTGTGCAGTTGTAGCACAGAAGAGAGGGAACTTACCTCAGTGCAGTAATATGGAAAATGCACAGGAGGTTATATTAAGAGATTGGAGTTCATTAAGTGACAGGTTTGCCAATTCACTGTGTGACATTAGAAAAGTCTTATCTCCTCAAGCCTAAAACCCCACATCTGTAAAACAGGCAGTATAATGTTGCCAAAATAAAGTTGTTCAAATTTTGGTCCTTTCAAAAAAAAAAAAAATACCTGCCATATAAAAATGTATGAAGATAGACAATTGAAACTCTCTTTTTCTCCAGGACAAACCCACAAAACTCTCTCTCAGGACCACAGGATGCCAGTCTGGTGTTTGCCATCTGCCAGCAGAGTGACCTTGACCAAGCTGAGAAACTCTGGGGGTATCTATTACTTTGCCTGTAAAAGAAAATATTACATCTTACATAAGAAGGCTCTGCCAACTCTGAGGTGTTGAATCTAACGTAATCAGGATTTCATTGTCCAGAATGAACTGTGCTTGTCTAATGCTCAGACCACAGCCAACAGCTTTCTCTCTGCTTTGCCTGAACCCAGCAATGCTAATGCTAAGTCCACTCCCCTGATGGCTCAGCTGGTAAAGAATCTGCCTGCAATGCAGGAGACACAGGAGACATGGGTTCAATCCCTGGGTCAAGAAGATTCCCTGGAGAAGGAAATGGCAACCCACTCTAGTATTCTTACCTAGAAAATCCCATGGACAAAGGAGCCTCGTGGACTACCGTCCACGGGGTCATGTTGAACACGACTGAGCAAGTAACACTAAGTCACTTCAGTCGTGTCTGACTCTTTACGACCCTATGGATTGTAGCCCGCCAGGCTCCTCTATCGATAAGATTTTCCAGGCAAGAATCCAGTCAAGCTCTCTTCAAACCATATTCTGTATGATTCTCAGAGCAACTGTAACATAATTTAAGTCTGACCATGTTACATATTTTCTAAGAAGGCTTACATTGAAAGAGCCTTTCACTGCCTTCAAAATAAAAATAAATATGTTCTGCTTGTCTCATAAAGCTTCCTCCCGCCACAATCTGGCTTTTGCCTTCTTTCTCCTATCTCTCCCCCATACATACTTAGTGATTTATTCTTATGAAATGATATTCTGCTACAGATGGTCCCCAGATATCTGGTGTTGAGGCCTTGATATGTGCAGAGAATTCTCTTTTGAGTTGACTGTGAAATATCTAGTTAGAAATGTCAGGTAAGCAGGCAGACCTGTGTGTCTGAGGCTCATGGGAAATTTCAGCTACAGAAATAAACTCTGAAGTCAGCTGAATAGACAAAAGTTAACCCCATGATGCGAGTGGAGGTGATCACCTAGGAAGCTATGCAGAGAGCAAACAGTGACAGGCTGATGGCAGAATGTTGGTTAAACAAATACCAACATTTAAAGACTTCACACATTTTAGCCCAATTCGTGAAACATTCTACAGGGTGAACACCGGACAGGGCAGAAAGGCTGGAAAGATCATCTTTCCATGTCGGTAATGACTGTACACAGAAGAGATAACCCATTTTTCAGAAAAAGAAATTAAGACTTTAAGAAGCTGTAATCATTTGAGAAAGGTGGTCAGGCTGGTAAATGATGAAGCTGGGGCTTATATCCAAACATTTTTTTTTTTCTTTTTAACATAAGCTCATCATCTTAAAATTACACTCTCCTGAATAAGCCTGATGACAAAACACCTGTCATCTCTTGCAGGCAATGCTAGAAGCAATAAATTAAATAAAGCTCAATGTAAATAAAGAAGTGATTATGACTGATAATAAAAGGACTATTACACTTTAATTAATGAATCGGTTGGATTTCCCAAGTGACACTAGTAATAAAGAATCCACCTGCCTTTGCAGGAAATGTAAGAGATCCAAGTTCAATCCCTGGGTCAGAAGATTCTCTAGAGAAGGCAATGGCAACCTACTCCAGTATTCTTGCCTGGAGAATCCCATGGACAGAGGAGCTTGATGGGCTACAGTCCATAGGGTCACGAAGAGTCGGACACAATTGAAGCGACTTAGCATACACACGCAATGAATTGGTTAATGGTGGTTCCTTAAGTTTAGTTAACTAAATGGTTTATTTGCAAGAAGTAAAATATTAAGGAGTTAGAGCTAAAAGAAGAGTGCATCATCCCAGAGTCTGTGGGCAAGCAGTTCCCATGGTAATTAAGCATAGAGTAAAGCTTAAAATTTCATTTGCCTATAAACTTTCATTACCTGTAAAATGAAATAAGTGTAGTATTACATAGTTAAAGGCAAGCCTTCATTATAAAAGTCATAATTCCACTTTTGAGAGACATCAGAAATTTGCAATGAACCTGTCAGCCATACCCTAGCCAGAATTCCTCTTCCACCAGACAGAAAGCCTGGTCAAATCTGTAATAATCACTGTGTCACCCAGCACATACCTTTGGCTAATGGAAACACCTTCAAATTTAATGTTGCTTAACTAATGTTTAACTAAAACAAGCTCTTTATGCAGTTTACATGCAGCAGGTGATATGGCTTATTCCCTTTCTTATTTATAGTCATCAAGTTTTCTAGCTCTGAAGTCATTTCTAATTGAATTTGCTCATTATTATCATTTAGTGTCTAATGCAAGCTCTTGGGGACAAATACTGAAACTGTCAGAATGTAACGTGCAGCATTTTGTTGGACTGTGGCGTGACTACCTTCTGCCACGTTCAGAGCCAAGTCCTGGAGAAAGCTCATGGGCTTGGGATGGCTGCCCGCCAATGTGCGTGTGTGTGTGTGTGTGTGGTCTTGGTCTCTCCAAAAATGTTCTTCCCCCAGACACTCCTGCACCATTCTATTGCTAGATGAAGACTTAGAAGTAAATAAGAGCCAGATGCCATCGTTCCTAAAAAAAAAAGATAATTCTCACAGGGAAAAATTAACACGAGAAAACAAAAAACAATTAGCCTCTTTGACAACCTGGTGTGTTGAAAGGAGGCCACAGCACATACATCCAGGGGCGTCCTGTGTTTCTGTAGAGATCAACGTAAGATGTGAGATGTACAAAGTAAGATGTAACAACACTTACATCACTTCCTTGAAATCCTGGTCAGCTTCTCACCCTCTGCCCTGCCTTCCAAAACAAATTAAGTACTGATGCTTCTCCACTGAGGAAAAGGGTTCATTCCCTTCCATCACATTTTGCCACTTACTGTTAAAGAGTAGAGAGGGCAGAGGAACAAGGCCTCTAGAACTTGGGAAGGGAATTCTGCCCTAGAACTCTTCAGTATGGATGGAAAATAAGGATTCCCAGATTTCTAAGCTGAAAACACTGCATCTCCTTCCTCCTGCTGTGAAATCCACAGCAGCCACTGCCAATTGCTAAGTGTAGCCTGGTTATCCTGGTGGGGGACACAGATTCCCAGTGCTTTTCTATACAAGCAAATGCTTTGTCACTACCTGTTAGGAGAAAAGAATGAAGAACTGTCCATGTTCTGAAGCCCCAAGACATGGAGTGATGTTCATTCAAGCAAATGGGGTCAGTTTAACCAGTGAGAGATGATCCATTCAAACACAGCCACAAAAATCAGATGGTTTCCTCTGGAAAAGCAAGCTTAAAGAAGCTTCCAAATCTAGAATTGCAATTCAGAGGCCAAGGCAGGGCTCTGAGGATTCCAAACTGCAATGGTATGTCAGAAAGCACACATGAGCCTCTTCTGGACATTAAAAATACCTGCATTAACAAACACCCCTTCCAACATCTACCCTCAAATTCAGAGACTCCAGGCCACCAAAGTTAGGCAAAAGGAGGACTTCAGAAAAGAAGGGTGGCAGAAGTCATCCAAGAGCCATCACCTCACTTCTTTCCTGACAACAGAACCCTGGTTTGTTCAGGCAGGGCGGAGGACCCTTGTTCTCAGAGAAAGTAGGCCCCTACTTCCACATCCCCATGAGAAGATGAAGCATGGTTGGTTTAAACCAGGCAGAGTAATTGCATCCCCTCCTCCAATTATTGGTCTTGGGATGAGCAGGTGGGCTCATCAGATATGAGAGGTTTGCCATGAAGGACCACTAATGCCTCACTCAGAGAAGGCTCTTTGTCCTCCTTCCTTCCTCCAGCCTGGAATGAGGGTGCGATGCCTGGATGTGCAGGAGCCATAGTGAGACCATGAGGCAACAAACCTGAGGATAAAAGTCAACATATGATGGAATGGACTGAAAACAATGTATTTCCTAATGGCTTTGTCAGACTGTGGGAGCATCCCTGGACTGCCGAGCTTGGAATTCATGGATACGTAAGAAAAAAGCTTCCTTATTTGTCCAAATCACCATTTTTCTACCACTTTTAGCTGGAGGCATTTCTAAATTCATACAGGAGGAAAGCAGAAAGAAGCAAAGGTCCTGGCAGAAGGAAAATGATGAAAAAGGACAATGCCTGCCTCCTTTGTTAAGCCAGATGGGAATGGAAGAAGTGAGGATCTAACGGAGAATTCCTGACTGAGAACAGGATCTGGGGAGGAGAGCGGAGGCTTGGTGTCTGCAAGCAGACTCCAGGAGAGGAATGGACAGGATGTAGTAAGCGCATCGTGGTGCTACTGCAACTGCACGTCTTTTAACTTCTAATCTGTATTCGCAGTTGGCAGGGCTTTCGCTCTGTGGCTGCACGCTTTCGCTTCTTCCGTGGGACCATTAGCCCCGTGAGCATGGCACAGTCCACGCTGATTCCACCCAGCACATTGCTTTACTCAGAGCTCCTTCATCCGTCTGCCTTCTCATTATTCTCCTGATACAACGCCTGGGTGTTTCTGGCTCTGACTTAAAAGCCCACCTATGATGTTAAAATGAAAAATAAAACCACAAAATACATAAAACAAAAATCAAAGAAGGAGAAAGCCATAAGGAAGAAGAGAAGAGGAGGCAAAGGGTGTTTCTTTTGGCCCCTGTCTTCCAGCCACTCTCTGCATGCAATGTGGGAAACCCGGGTTCGATCCCTGGGTTAGGAAGAACCCCAGAGAAGTGAATGGCAACCCGCTTCAGGATTCTTGCCTGGAGAATCCCATGGACAGAGGAACCTGGCGGGCTGCAGTCCATGGGGTTGGAAGAGTTGGACACGACTTGGCAACGAAGCCACCACCGCCATCATGTAAGCAACATCAATTGTCATGTGGCTCCTTACTGCTGTTATTGTGGTGGTGGAGACAGAAGACAGACAGTTCCTTCCCGAATCCGCAATCCTTAAAAATCAAGAAGCCCATTTGGTGCTTGAAGGCGACGCAGAAGCATGGCTTTTCCTGGCCCCTTTAGTCTCCCTTGTGAGAGACGGTACCTCCCACCCTCCTCAGTGACAGACCTATCAGAGCAATCCTCAGAGATGCGGGATTAGGGGGATGGCCCAACACAGGGGGTACTGCGACACTCAGGTCACTGTAACAAAGGGACTCGTCCCCTCCTTTCCCAGCAGACTGCCTACCAGCCCTAGAGAAGCCTCTAACGACTTAACTGCTGGATAATAGCGCCCCTCCGCAGGGGACACAGGCTGCTCCAGAATGGAAAGAGTTTCAGTGATTAAACGCACAGCTGTCGTTAATAACTAAGACTGGATTTCTGAAAATAATTTGAAAATGTTCCTAACCTTATGCCCTTTTCTACCGTATCCTGGTCAGTCCTTTCCCTCTCTCTCCTGGGGGTCGAGATGGGTGGATGTTGGGAGCAAAGCTCTCCCAGGATGCGGCTACAGCTCCAAACCTCAAGACTACCTACAGTCTGAATGAGGGCACTCACCATCTGCAAAGAACACAGGCTGGGTCAGCTCGACAGGAGGCCCACAATGGGCCAGGCAGATTTTTTAGGGATCATCCCAGGGGTGTAAGCAAAGGTACAGACTAGCGCCATCAACAGTGTCCTACAGTGCCCTTGAGAAACGCACTGGCACCCTGGGTACCAATGGGACAATTCAGCTCCCAGATCCCAAACCATGCCAGCAGATCTTTAGGAACTAAAAGATGAGACCACGTCCTATTTATTTATCTTAAACCTCTGTAGAACAAATTGGGGGTTAAGTGTGTAAAAGGGTAGGTGGAGACAGGAATAAAAGAAACATTCATCTTCATTTCCCTAGGGACTAACTAGGTAATACCACAGATGCTCAATGCATTAAGGGATGAAGCGAAGTAGGGAGAGGGAAGCGGGCAAGGGAAGGAAGGGGAAACCTACCAACTGGTATATTGCACCAAAAAGCAAATTAGCTCAACTGTGCCTACAGTCTCCACAGGCACCACGACCGACCCCCTGCTACACCACACTCAGCAACCCCCAGGCACTTTCCCATCCCCTTTCTGTTTTACTTTTCTCCAGAGCACTTAACTGACAAAAACATACACATATTTTAATGTGTTCTGCTTCAAATTTAACTAGATTGCCCTGGGGGCAAGAGATTTATCAGATTTTTTTTCTCTGTGTCCTTAGAAGGATACCTAGAACATACTATGCACTTAATAAGTGAATAAAAAAGATAATTCTGTAAAGCACTGTGCACGATGCCTGACACATATTACAAGCCCAAAAAAACGACGGCTAACATTACCACACCCCATCGAGTTCTTGCAACAATCGAGTGAGGCGACTGTATTATCTGACTCTACAAATGAAAAAAATAAGGCTCAGAGAACATAAATAACTTGACCTAGGTGACAACAGCTGGCGAATGGCAGACATAGGTTTCCAACCAGGTTCTGCCTGCCTCCAAAGTCTACAGTCTACTTGCCACATCGTATCAGTCTATCATGCCAAAGTCATACCTGCCTTTCAGGTCCATCCTGAATTCCAGGACAGTCAAGCTAAGCACAGAACAGAACATGATGACAGGAACTGAAAACTCGAGTAAGCAAATTTCAAAGTGAGGTCATGGATCCTTCAGATTAAGATATGTGTGTATGTAGTAAATATCTGTGGATATAGCAGTGTAGCAGATGGGGAAGGCAGAAAGCACTTCAGTTTACTCCCTGGGAGGAATCTGCAATGCTCCACTGACGTGAAGTGAAGCAGGCCCATAAAGAAGGATCATTCCCAGATTGGGTGTTGGAAGTTTTGGGTCCAGTTCACAGCCTTTCTACCATCTAGCTGTGATGCCTTGGGTAAGTCAATTTCCCTCTCTAGACTATGGTTTCTCTTCTGAAAAAGAGGCAGACAGGAAGACTGCTAATCCAATCCTCCCCATTCTAACACACTTACTTCTTTGGGTGTTATGAGGGTAAATGAACTCAGGGCTATGAAAAGCCAACCCCTAACATAAAATGAACACATGACTCTCCCCTAGAGAGGGGCGAAAGGATTCACTGACCCACTGAGCAGCTTCAGCCTCTCCCATATGCCCCTCACTGGCTCTTGGGTCATGGTGGCACTCTCGAGCCAAGCCTTCACAATTGCCATTCCTTATACCCTGCTTTGTCTTGACCAAAATTAATCACTCCTATAGGTCTCTGACCTGGAATTCTGCTTGTCTCTAAGCCTGACTACAGACACCAAAAGTGGAACATAGCCCCTTGTCAGCTTCTCCTGGGAATTAGCCAAGTATAGTGAGACCTTGTTGCTCTCAGACCCAATGGTTATTTCCCACTGCTTGTCCAACATCCCCTCCAAAGACTGTGCTTATTCCTGCTTGTCTTTTTTACCCTAGAAAAGAAAACCTCTTATTTTGTTTTATTTGATTTTCCAATGCTTTCAGAACTTACTGCCATAGCATTCTCTCTATTGAAGAGTGCATTCCCGTCCCTTGCAATAATCCTTTTGAACAAGTCTCTCCTTACTAAGCCTTATTTTTTTTTTTTTTGACATCTCAACTGCTATGAATATACAACTTTCTAAATATATCTCAAATTCCCTCACTTCCCTTCACATTCACAGCCACTGCCCTAGGCCAAATTTAGTCCACCATTGACTCTTTCCTGGAGAATGAAAATTTTAGCATCGATTGTTATTCCCCTCCAATCCATTCTCCATCCCACGGCCAAAGTGATCTTTATAAGTCATGGTCACGTTACTTCTCTGCTTACCACTGTTCAACAATTTGCCTTTAGGATAAAGTTTAAATCAGTAGTAGTAGCAGTATTAGACCAGGCTTCCCTGGTAGCTCAGCTGGTAAAGAATCTGCCTGCAAGGCAGGAGACCTCGGTTTGATTCCTGGGTTGGGAAGATTCCCTGGAGAAGGGATAGGCTACCCACTCCAGTATTCTTGGTCTTCCCTAATGGCTATTGGTAAAGAATCCACCAGCAATGTGGGAGACCTGGGTTCAATCCCTGGGTTGGGAAGATTCCCTGGAGGAAGGCATGGCAACCCACTCTGTGGGGTCCATGGGGTCGCAAACAGTCAGACACAACTGAGTGACTGGGCACAGGACAGCAAGTTAGTCACTCAGTCACGTCCAACTCTTTGCAACCCCTGGACTGACTGTACAGACCAGGCTCCTCTGTCCATAGAATTCTCCAGGAAAGAATACTTGAGTGGGTTGCCATTTCCTCCTCCAGAGGATCTTTCTGACCCAGGGATCGAACCCAAGTCTCCTGTATTGCAGGCAGATTCTTTACCATCTGAGCCACCAGGGAAGCATAGGACAATACCGCTGACTTCCCCTCCAGACTCTCCCTCTCTGCACTCCAGCCCCATCAACCCAGCTTCTGTTCCATAAACTCTAATTTGACATTCTCCTTTTCAGCCCTTGGGCTAGCAACAACCTTCTGCCTGGAAGACTACATCTACCCCTGCCTAGCTGCTTCTTGCTTATCTTTCAAATACCAGCTCAAGCATCACGACTTCAGGAAAATATTTCTGCTCCCCACCCCCAACGAGGACAGGCTTTTCACACCTCTCAAGTTTAAGAAAGTTTGAAATTCTAGGTTTAGTTGATGATTATTTGATGTCTCTCTTGTCTCCAGAACATAAGTTCTATGATGCCAAGAATGGGTCAATTTTTGCCTACCACTGTCCTACTCAGAGGCTGTCAGATTCTCTCTGGCATATTATAGGCACTAAGCAATATATGAATGAATATCATTTTAAATGACAGTATCAAGAACAATATAACATGCAAGAGCTCTCTTTATATATCAGGATACAATCTTGAAATGGTGCATCTTTGGAATAAATGACTTTTCCCAGTTTTACTGAGATATATGTGATATATAACACTGTAGGAATATAAGCATAATGAATTTAATTACACATTGTGAAATGACCACAGTAAGTTAACATACATCATGTTATATAGATACCCTCCCCAAAAAGAAAAAGTGTTTTTTCCCTTGTTATGAGAAATCTTAAGATCTACTGCCCTCATTTTCAAATATACCATACAGAAGTATTAACTACTGTTGTTGTTGTGCAGTCTCCAAGTCGTGCCCAACTCTTTGTGACCCCATGGACTGCAGCACGCCAGGCTTCTCTGTGCATCACTGTCTCCCTAACTATCTCAAACTCATGCCCACTGAGTGATACCATACAGCCATCTCATCCTCTGTCACCCTTTTCTGCTCCTGCCTTCAATCTTTCCCAGCATCAGGGTCTTTTCAAATGAGTCAGTTCTTCGCATCAGGTGGCCAAAGTATTGGAGCTTCAGCTTCAGCGTCAGTCCTTCCAATGAATATGCAGGACTGATTTCCTTTAGGATGGACTGGTTGGATCTCCTTGTAGTCCAAGGGACTCTGAAGAGTCTTCTCCAACACCACAGTTCAAAAGCATCAATTCTTTAGCACTCAGCCTTCTTTACGGTCCATCTCTCACATCTAGACATGACTACTGGAAAAACCATAGCTCTGATGTATTAAATATAGTCATATTAAAATAACTTTATTTTGATTCTGCATCTGTGACTATTTTATCAGCCAAGAAATAACATATAAATGAACTAGTAACCTGGAAAGGGTGTGTGTGTGCTTCACTGATCTTTACAGATGTGTATTATATGAGTCTCTTTTAATATTTTACACTAATACCCTGATCCTAACCTAGCATAAGTCTTTCTGCCACCTTAGAGAAAAGTCTTACCATACTCACTGATTCTGGGAGTAGAGAAATTGGAATTCTGTTCTGACTCAGATCTAGGCTCATTCTCTCCCCTCTCCACCTCCAATCCATCCTAAATAAGATCTTAAAGAAGATCATTCTTAAATAAGACCTTAAATAAGACCTTAAATAAGACCGTTCATGCAACAGTAAAAATGAGATCTTGGTTGTATGTGCTTTATGTCTGATCTGTCTTCCTGGAAGCCGTCACCTATTATCGTGGTGACCTTGAGCTTCCTGAAGACTGGAGACATCTTTTACCCTCTGCATCCTTTGTTCTTAACCTAGTGGCTGTCATGTGATAGGGTCTCAATCAATATTTGCTGAATGATAGTAAACCACAGTGGTAATAGATGGTTTTCTGCTAACGTTCTATGGCACTAGCCTTAACCACACAATATCCCTTCCACTCCCCTTCACCCAAATCAATATCTCCTTTCCTTCACACGCACACGTCCTGATGTCATATAGCTGACTTAGGGCAACGAGCTCCTGATGAAATTCTGGCTAGGAAATTTTCTCTTTGGAGAGAAAACAAGTTATTAAGCCTCATCAATTTAATGAGTCTCTTTGTTACCACTGACCATCTAGTTCTTCTAGCACTGACTGATGCCTTGACACTGTCAAATTTTGCTTATATAATCCTGCTCCTTCTTTAGAAAATTATATTTGAAATAAACACCTAAACTAGGTTTTATACAGGCACTTTTTGGTTTTAAGCATGAAATATAAGCCTAGAGCAAGACAGTGTGCACAGGAGGAAGAATATATGGATAAAAAAAAGATCCATCAAGTCTTTTAATGGAAAGATTGAGGGTACCTGTGCCTTGAATCTACCATTATCAACAAGCGTGTGTTGAGCACACACTACACACCAGGCCCTGAGCAGTGGAGAAGGCATGGTCTGGCCTTCCCAGAGCATGTTATCTAATGTGCAAAATGGAGTATGTATTTCAAGAAATACATACCAACTAAAAGCAGAAGGTCAGATACAAAAGAAACAAAATTAAGAGGTCCATCAGGAGAGAACCAGGATACCAAGCATTAAGGGCAGAGCAGTACCAGAAACAGCAGCCTGAATACCAGAACCCTAAGCAGCACACATTCAGAGCCCTGACGAAACCTCAAGCATGAAAAGAATTCTAGATATAAAAAAGGAAACCGGCACAGATCACAAGAGCATAAATTCAGTGATTCTGAATTTTAAAAACTAAAAACAAAAATGAGATTTTATCATTTCTTACTATTCCTAGAGAGCCCACACCCCGGAGCACCTTACCCTGTCCTGGCCTCCATCATGTTTTGTAGAACCACATTCAAAGTGAAAAGTGAAAGTGTTAGTCGCTCAGTCATGTCTGACTCTTTGCAACCCCATGGACTGTAGCCTGCCAGGCTCCTGTGTCCATGGAATTCTCCAGGCAAGAATATTGGACTGGGTAATTATTCCCTTCTCCAGGGGATCTTCCTGACCCAGGGATCAAAACCAGGTCTCCTGCATTGCAAGCATATTCTTTACCATCTGAGTCACCAGGGAAGTTAAGAACCACCCTTAAAGCAGATACCAAATCTTACTGCCTCACCTGTAAGGCTGAAGCTGATGGTTTTCCTGAACTGACCTTGCTAGGTCTCAGGCTTCTTCTCCTTAAGCCCATCTGCAATAATGGTCATAAATATTATCCCGCCAAGAATATATTCCCTGGGTAGCTTCTGGTCCAAGGACAATGTGGAGACCATGGAGCAGACTCAAATCTAATTTCAAAACCTGTGGCTGTGTCCAGTCATTTCACAGCTCAGAGGAGAGCCACCCCAACCTAGCTACAGATCCATAATTATAAAATTTAAATGCTGTTTGTTGTAAGCCACTACATTCTGGACTGACTTGTTAACAAGACCTGGCAAATATAGCTACTGTAAAGTCATCCAAAAAAACATCATATTTTTAAGATTTTTTAAATAATTTGAGACAGAAGTTATAATACTAAATTGAAATTACGATATAATTTTTAAATTACGATATAATTGAATTTATGAATACTAACTGAAAAACTGAGGATAGAAAATTACTTTTAAAATGACATTAAGGGAAATCCCTGGCAGTCCACTGGTTAAGGCTTTGCTTCTGTCACTGCCAAGGACCCAGGCTTTAATCCTCAGTCTGGGAACTAAGATTTCACAAGCCACATGGCAAAAAAAAATTAAAATTAAAATTAATTAAATAAAATGATGTTAAAATATATTTTATATACATTTCCCAAAGGAATAAAATAAAGTATACCAATCTGTTAACAATGACCATTTTTACTTGGTATAGCTATGCTTGATTTTACTTTTTATTATCTGTCATGGAAATAGGTACTCGATATTATCCAGGTAAAAAATTGAACAAGTAAACTTCCATATATTCATGTTTTCTACAGTGACTGTATATAACTTTTGTAATCATAAAAGTGTTTCGTTTTTAAAAATGGAGATCCACTACCTAGCATATTGGTGATAATCCAGTGGGGACAATTCTTTATGAGGCTTCTTCCCAACAGTGGTAAATGCTCCTGACGGAACTACGACCTAGAGATGGTTTACTGATCAGCATTTTATAAAGACAGAATAAGAGTTCTACCAAAGTCAAGGTTCACTTTATCAACTGTCCCAGCAGAGCCCCCAGAACACTTCTCTATGAAAAGAAACGGGACAGGTCAAGCAAGTCACACAGAGGGGACAAAGGACGAGCGTTCTGAAGGGACTGAGGGCCAGGAAAGCAGGAGGTGAAAGAAAGGTGAGCACAGAGCGAGAGAATTGAGGGAACAAGGAAGAAAGGGGGAGAGAAAACTTACGAAGAAACCACTCTGATCAGCCTCCCATGAGGACATGTTACTTCACCATCACACCACTGCCAATCTCCATTTATAGACAGTCCCAGGGGGCAAAGCCACCATGAGGCAGAAAGGACCTCTCCTGCAGCAGCTAAGTCAGATCCTCAAGTAGGGATTGATATCTCAGTGCACTGCTCTGCATTCCCCATGAACATCTTAGCCATTTGGTTTTGCAGAGTCATGGTTCCCTCTTGCCAAGACCCCTGCTCATTATCACAGTTCAAAAGGAGAAGCCTTTCAGGCTAGACAACATGCTTGCAGAGGCTCTGGGTGATGGTTCTTCCCTTCTGCCTCTGGCACCTGCCTCTAGGCAGCCCCTAGGAGCCAGTCCACGTTTTATGGCAGCTCCCATGCCAATCATTCTGAATAAACAAGGGTCAATTTCATCCCTCTGGGAGGGAACTGTCTATTAAAAGGTAGACATGATTGCTGCCCTTCCCCAGTGGCTCAGCAGTTAAAGAATCTACCTGCAATGCAGATGTGGGTTTGATCCCTGAGTTAAGAAGATCCCCTGGAGGAGCGCATGGCTACCCATGCCAGTACTCTTGCCTGGAGAATGTCATGGACTGAGAAGCCTGGTGGGTTACAGTCCATAGAACCACCAAGAGTCAGACAAGACTGAAGTGACTGAGCATGCACACATTGCTGTATCAAGCCTACAAGATGGATAGACAAGGGAAGAAAAGACTGTGAGACTGATTCCGGAAGAAATGAAGAAGAGAGATAAAGGAGAATAGAAGGGTAAGGGCGACAGAGGAGGGCCAGGGACAAGAGAGTGGGAGGGAGCAAAAGGACATCACCCATCAGCAGCTCTTCTCACCAAGACAGCGGCAAGGTCAGCACCCTGTTTGAGATGGCAGAAGTGCCTGCCCAGGCCTGCTTCTCCTTCCGTCTGAGCTTCATTCTTTCCACGCCCATCAGTCCACTTTAAGCCAACACTGACTCTTGCCTCTCTACAGATAATACAAGCTTGTAGGGGGAAGACACTAGGGCCCAGTCTAAGGGAGCTGCTAGATGATTCTCCTCCAGGTGTATCTCCACCTCCGCCCACCAGAAAATCCCAACCTGTGTGCATCTGAGGGTAGAGGGGAGGGACATTCAGGCCCCAAGTTTCTCAACGTTTGTCAGATAGTAAGCCAGAATTCTAGGCTCCGTAGAATAACAGGGTTAGACCCACTCATTTATGTGTTTATTCAGCCTTTCCTCTTCTTTCTTCCACAGTCACAGCCTGAGCTTCTTTTCTCTCCTTGGCAGTGGGATACTCAATACATGCGTGATGGCAGGGGGCAGATAAAGAAAACAAAATACAGCAAGGTCCAGGTTTATGACTGAAGAGTGAAGCGTGTCTGTACATGTGTGTGTATGCGTGGGTATGAATGTAGGTGTGAATTTGGGTACATGGTGGCCCTGGATTTACTGTCATATGGCAAAGTCTATCTCACTGGTCCTAAGTGTAAAGACTTTGTGTTTTTTGGACCAGAGGAACTTAAAGAGTTCCTCTCCTTTACTTAGGAATCAAGAATGTAGGCAAGAGCACATGGAAGATGCTGATGACTCTTCTAAATTCTGAATTTTACCTCAAACGCACAGCTTCCATCTCTGCTTATTCCTTAGATTCACCTCCAGAATGTCCTGAAGTAGAGAACAGACAGGGCTGGAAGATAAACAAGGATCTCTCCATTTCCCACAGCTCTATCCCTTCCTGGGATCCCGGACCCCACCTCCATGACCTCCTATTTTAAGGAATGGAAAAGTAGAATAGAAAATCTGATACAATGGGTTTTAAAAGTACTACCTCCACTACTCACTAATTTTATGACTATGACAAGTTATTTAATCTATGTGAGCCTTAGTTTCATCATCTAAAAATATGAGTTCAGTTTAGTCGCTCAGTCATGACCAACTCTTTGCGACCCCATGGACTGCAGCATGCCAGGCCTCCCTGTCCATCGCCAACTCCTAGAGTTTACACAAACTCCTGTCCATCGAGTCAGTGATGCCACAAACTTCAGAAACCACAAACTTCATAAACTTATTCTAAAATGTAAATGAGAATACTCCTCCTCCAGGTATTAAACACTTAGAAAGTTACAGGTGTTGTGCTAAATTTTTTACATAATCATGTTCTTAAAGCCTCACAAAAACCTCAAAGAGGTTTGTTTTACAGATCAGAAAGCAGAGATTCAAAGAGGTTAAAAACACAGCAAAGGTCATATAAAAATCACTGACGGAATTGGGATTTCTATCAGCTCTGTTGGACATCAAAGCCTCTGCACCTTAAGCATCAAGTTACACCTGGTGTATAATAGATACTCAATAAATGTGAATTACCTTTTTATACCCCCTTATGTCAGTGTCAGCACTCGTCAGTGAGTTTGATAATCTTGGCACAACCCTACACCCTACACTTCTCCAAAGATGTCTTTCAGTAGTCTCCCCATTCTTGGAGATGACCAGGAATCTGAATATTTAGAGCATTTCTTTAAACATTGCTTTTTAAACAGATGTGTTGATAATGTATGGTTTGGGTAATGAGATTTTCCAGGTCATAAGTTGCTAATTGTGAATTAACTATCTAGCCTATTTGCAATAAATAAAGGGACTAGTACATGCACACACACACACACAAAAAAAAATCACAAAGGACCTACTGAGCTCATGCAAAAAGATTCTCAGCTGCGTTGCACAAGGATCCAGCTGTCAGACCACCCCAAAGGCACAAAGCTAGAGTATCTCCTGACACTGCTTTAGGACACAGCACTCTGGTCCAGGATTCAAAATATTGAGTTATGAGTCCATCATGACTACTTGTGTGACTTTGAACCATTTAGACACATAACCATATAAACTTAAGTTTTTCCTTTTAAATTATCAGCACAAGAATATATAACTTGTATGTTTCCGACCAATTCTAGCATCCAATGATTCTATATCAGCTGATATTTGGCAAAACTATGGTTTTCCTGTCAAGTGATGCCCTGAGATGGTCCTACTGCCAAAGATAAATGCAGGCTTGCTTTTGAAATAATTGATTTAACCACACTCAGTCTAGGACTGTTTTCAGTGATAAGATTAAGAAGTAAATGTGATGCTGCCTATTGTGGGCTCAAGATATTTTTATCAGGATATGAAACTGCCATCAGTCCTCAGAAATATATCAGCAAATCCCACTGGCCTCACAAATCCATATTCCATATGAGGTCACAATGTTCAATAATCATATGGGTTACTACATTAGTAACAAATGCTTGCTGCTTAAAGGGACACCTTTACAAGGAACACCACAAATGTCTCTGGTCCTGGAAGTCATCCTTGCACTCAGCCCCTCCTCACCTTCCTCCATTCCCTTCAATGACCTCTAGATTATGGAGGAACTCAACATTTAGGTTCTCAACATTTAAGAACTCAACATCTTAGGAACTCACAACATTTTAGGAATCAGTGAACTAAAATGGATGGGAATGAGCAAATTTAATTCAGATGACCATATATACTACTGTGGACAAGAATCCCTCAGAAGAAATGTAGCCCTCACAGTCAACAAAAGAGTCCAAAATGAAGTACTTGGGTCCAGTCTCAAAAACGACAGAATGCTCTCGGTTGGTTTCCAAGGCAAACCACTCAACATCACAGTAATCCAAGTCAATGCCCCAACCACTAATGCCAAAGAAGTTGAAGTTGAATGGTTCTATGGATACCTATAAGATATCCATAGGTTAGATGGATATCTTATAGGTATCTTATGTGTGCATGTAAGTGAGTTTGATAATCTTGGGCCTCTAGAACTAACACCAAAAACAGATGTTGTTTTCGTCATGGGGGACTGGAATTCAAAAGCAGGAAGTCAAGAAATACCCAGAGTAACAGGCAAGTTTGGCCTTGGAGTACAAAATGAAGTGGGGCAAAGGCTATCAGAGTTTTCCCAAGAGAACGAACTGGTCATAGCAAACACCCTCTTCTAACAACACAAGACGACTCTACACATAGACATCACCAGATGGTCAATACCGAAATCAGATTGATTATGTTCTTTGCAGCCCAAGATGGAGAAGCTGTATACAGTCAGCAAAAACAAGACCTGGAGCTGACTGTAGCTCAGATCATGAGCTCCTTATTGCAAAATTCAAGCTTAAAATGAAGACAGAAGGGAAAATCACTAGACCATTCAAGGATGATCTAAATCAAATCCCTTATGATTTTACAGTGGAGGTGATGAAAAGCTTCAAGGGATCAGATCTGATAGACAGAGTGCCTGGAGAACTATGGACAGAGGTTTTATAAAATGGTACAGGAGGCAGTGACTAAAAGCATCCCCAAGAAAAAGAAATGCAAGAAGGCAAAGTGGTTGTCCGAGAGAGCCTTACAAAACCACAGCAGATGAGGACTAGTTCAAGAAACGAACAATGTTTATCCTGAGAATGACTCACCACATTTCACTGGGAAACTGACAGTCCTCTTTAGCTATCTAAAGGTCTACTATAGAAGAGGGTTTAGGTTTTGTACCTCTATATAACCCAGGTGTTCATGGCACAGTAAGTACCAAGTAAATATTAACTGAGAGATTAAATCTTGTATAGTTCCCAAAGCCAGAACCAAGATCAAAAGAAAGGTATTAGAAGAATAGAGAATTCAATTTATGGTAAAAGGGGGATTTTTAGAATAAAGGCACATCAGACAGTAAAGAATCTGCCTGCAATTCAGAAGACACGGGTTCAATCCCTGGGTGGGGAAGATCCCCTGGAGAAGGGAATGGCTACCCACTCCAGTATTCTTGGTTGGAGAATTCCATGGACAGAGGAGCCTGGTGAGCTACAGTCCATGGGGTCACAAAGAGTCAGACATGACTGAACGACTAACACTTTTAATTTTATTGCATTTTGTTTTATTATGCTTAGCAGATATTGAATGTTTTACAAATCAAAGATCTGTGGTAACCTTGTGTCAAGTAAGTCTATTAACACCGCTTTTTCCAACAGGATTTGCTTACTCCATGTCTCTGTGTCACATTTTGCAGTATTTCAAAACTTCCACCAGCAAAAAGATGACAATTCACCAAAGGCTCAGATGACGGTTAACATTTTTTTAGCAATAAAGTATTTTTAAATTACATCCCACAGACAGAGGAGCCAGAGAGGCTACAGTCCCCAAGGTCTCAAAGAGTCGGACATGACTTAGCAACCACACAGCACCGTATGCATTTTTTAGACTTAACACTATTGCACACCTAAGAGACCACAGAACAGAAACGTAGCTTTCACATGCACTGGAAAAAGGTCACGGGACTCAATGTACTGTGATAGTCACTATATTGAGGCGATCTGGAACCAAACCTACAGTATCTTCAAAACTGAATACATCTGCTTTTTGAAAAGTGAGCTTCCTTATCATGGGGAGCAGTAGAGTATACTGATCACAAAAGAGTAGGCCCTGGAGTGGAAGGTCTAGAAGAACTAGGTGACCTTGGGCAAGTTATTTAAGCTATCCGTGACCCCCATTCCTCAGATGTAAATTGAGAATGAAATAGTATCTATCGCATACAACTTTGCAGTGGTTAAATAAGCTATCCACTGCTATGCACAGAGCATAGCATATGGAGACAGGAGATGTTTCCATACAGTCCACATAACAGAGATTTTGTCAAAGGTATTTATGCATCAGATGTTGGATTAGATTCAAAAATCTCAGAGGTCTTTTCTAACTAAATATGAATCTATAAGTTCTGATAACAGAATCAACCCCACCATCATCCCAATAAATGTCTTTACCACCTGTACAGCTGGAAGAGATACACAGAAGAATTATACACAGAACTATATTAAAAAGGTCTTAATGACTCACATAACCACATGGTGTGATCACTCACCTAGAGCCAGACACCCTGGAATGTGAAGTCAAGAGGACCTTAGGAAGCATCACTATGATCAAAGCTAGTGGAGGTGATGGAATTCCAGCTGAGCTATTTCAAATCCTTAAAGAGGATGCTGTGAAACTGCTGCACTCAATATGCCAGCAAATTTGGAAAACTCAGCAGTGGCCACAGGACTGGAAAAGGCCAGTTTTCATTCCGATCCCAAAGGAGGGCAATGCCAAAGAATGTTCAAACTACCGGACAATCGTACTCATTTCATATGCTGGCGAGGTAATGCTCAAAATCCTTCAAGCTAGGCTTCAGCAGTATGTGAACTAAGAACTTCCAGATGTACAAGATGGATTTACAAAAGGCAGAGGAACAAGGGATCAAATTGCCAACATTTGCTGGATCATAGAAAAAGCAAGAAAATTCCAGAAAAACATCTACTTCTGCTTCATTGATTATGTTAAAGCCTTTGACTGTGTGGATCACAACAAACTATGGAAAATTCTTAAAGAGATGGGAATACCAGATCACTTTACCTTTCTTCTGAGAAACCTGTATGCAGGTTAAGAAGCAACAGTTAGAACCAGACTTGGAACAACAGACTGGTTCAAAATGAGGAAAGGAGTACATCAAGGCTGTATACTGTCACCCTGCTTATTTAACTTATATGCAGAGTATATCATGTAAAATGCCAAGCTGAATGAATCACAAGCTGGAATCAAGACTGCCAGGAGAAACAACAACAACCTTAGACATGCAGATTATACCATTCTAATGGCAGAAAGGGGCTTCCTTGGTGGCTTAGATGGTAAAGCATCTGCCTGCAAAGTAGGAGACCTGGGTTCGATTCCTGGCTTGGGAAGATCCCCTGGGGAAGGAAATAGCAATCCACTCCAGCACTCTTGTCTGGAAAATCCCATGGACAGAGGAGCCTGATAGGCTACAGTCCATGGGGTCGCAAAGAGTAGGACACGACTGAGTGACTTCATTTTCACTTTCACTGGCAGAAAACAAAGTGGACTAAAGAGCCTTTTGGTAAGGGTAAAAGAGGAGAGTGAAAAGGCTGGCTTAAACTCAACATTCAGAAAACTAAGATCATGGCATCTGGTCCCATCACTTCAAGGCAAAAGAAGGGGTAAAAGTAGAAACAGTGATTTTATTTTCTTGGGCTCAAAAATCACTGTGGATGGTGACTGCAGTCATCCAATTAAAAGACACTCGTTCCTTAAAAGGAAAGCTATGGCAAATCTAGGCACCATATTAAAAAAAAAATTTAGGCACCATATTAAAAAGCAGAGACACCCTTTTGCCGATAAAAGTTCATATAGTCAAGGCTATGATTTTTTTCCATATGGATGTGAGAGTTGGACAATAAAGAAGGCTGAGTGCTGAAGAATTGATGCCTTTGAACTGTGGTGTTGGGGAAGACTCTTGACAGTCCCCTGGACTGCAGGGAGATCAAACCAGTCCATCCTAAAGGAAACCAACCTTGACTATTCATTTGAAGGACTATTGCTGAAGCTGAAGCTCCAATACTTTGGCCACCTGATGTGAAGAGCTGACTCCCCGGAAAAGACCCTGATGCTGGGAAAGAAAGAGGGCAGGAGAAGAAGGTGGCAACAGAGGATGAGATGGCTGGATGGCATCACTGCCTCCATGGACATGAGTCTGAGCAAACTCTGGGAGACAGAGAAGGGCAGGGAAGCCTCGCGTGCTGCAGTCCATGGGGTCACAACGAGTCAGACACAACTTAGCGGCTGAAGAACAAGAAAACCTGTACAGACACATGACTTTTGCTCATCCATCCTTTCTCTTCCCACCTCTACTCTCAACATAGATTTGACTGTGGATTTCCACAAGAGGCTTCATATTACAGTAGCTGGAGAAACTGAGTTGCTTGTGAAATACGTTTCATGAAAGCCTGAGAAATGAGACAAGGGGAGCAGAGACAGTCAGCTGGAGATGGGGTGGCTGTCAGCAACAGCCTGCCACTAAATGTGGTAAGAATAAGAGTGAGCCACTATCACATTTAAAATGGGTAACCAACAAGGACCTCCTGTACAGCACATGGAACTTTACTCAAGGTTATGTGGCAGCCTAAATGGGAGGGGAGCCTGGGGAAAAGAGGATACATGTGTATGTACGGCTGAGGCCCTTTGCTGTTCACGGGAAATTATCACAGAATGGTTTGTTCATCGGCTATATTTTCAGATCCAGAAAGGAAGACTTCAGGAGTAGGGAGAATTCAACTAAGCAAATATCAGAGCAGTTATCTTTCCTTTACCATGTTGCTGATGGAGATAAAAAATGTGCTAGCCTTAGCTGGTGTCAGTCTGAGACCCTCGGAGGCCATATGAAAACAATATTCAAACACCACTGGGCCCCAGCAGGAAGCTCCAGACAAGGGGCTGGCAGAGAAGATTGAAATCTGAAAGGCACAGGGCTTTCTTTCCCTGGAGGAAAAAAAGAGAGGGGGCATGCTAATCCCACAGATTTCATGAGGTTTCTGATTTACTAGTCTCTCAGATGGCTCTGTGGGGGTTTGTCATTTTGATGAGAAAGCCTTGTTGTAAAGGTTAAACATGCTAAGCAGCATGAAGTGATCTCTAAGAAAGATTATATCTTCTTGCCAGGGAGACAGCTGCCCAATAGCCCACAGAAGGGGGCCTTTAAAGAGCTGCACACCCAGGGTTTTGGCCCCAAGTCCCAGTTGCACTTGTCACTTCAAAACTCTCACTATTGAGCTGGATTTATTTGTCGTATGGGGTAATGTGGATTGGTTGATGAAAGAAGAGAAATGTACATGCCTTTTCTCTCCATATTTCTTTCCTCCAAATCAATTGCCAACATTCTAAATAAATTTAGCAACAGGAATAAGACTGGAGACTAACCGAATGTTCGTGTTACAATGCATCATTCTATTGCTTAGTAATCCATGGGGACATTAGAGGGAAAATACACATTTTTTTTTTTTAATTCTTGAATCGCTGAATTCTAGATTCAGAAATGGACACACTGGCTTATGATCTCTGAGTACAACATACACTTTGACTCTATAATAGAGGCTCCCCCAAAGCTAATGAAACCGCCGTTGATAATTCTCAGGGGTAAATATGGGAACTGAGGCACAGAGAGAAAATAAATTACACATGTTCAGAGTGGGACCAGTATATGTAGGTGATTCCTAACTATATACCCTTCATTGCTACCTCACTCTTCCCCACTCGTCCTAAGTCCCTCCAACTCACTTGAGATGGTTGAGTAGCTCAGGGAAAACAAAACAAAACAGGCTTCTAAGACCAAACCTTTGTTCTTATCCAGTCTTGGTCACTCTTTAGCTGTGTATGATTGGTTAGGGTTAGGGTTAGTCCTATCAACACTGTCCCTTAAATATCTATTGGATGTATCCCCAAAATCCAACCTCCACTCTCCTATCACAGTTCAGACTCTTATTTCCCACCCTGAACTAATATAAATGCAAAAGTGAAAGTGAAGTCACTCAGTCGTGTCCGACTCTTGCGAGCCCATGGACTGTAGCCTACCAGGATCCTCAGTCCATGGACTTTTCCAGGCAAGAGTACTGGAGTGGGGTGTCATTGCCTTCTCCAGGGGTTCTTCCCAACCCAGGGATTGAACCCAGGTCTCCCGCATTGTAGGCAGACATTTTACCATCTGAGCCACCAAGGAAGCCCAATATAAATGCAAACTGAACTATTTTATACTGGTCTGTTGGCCTACTATCTCCCACATTTCATTCATCACTTGCCAGAGGGATCTGACTTTGTTGTTTAGTTGCTAAGTTGTGTCCAACTCTTTTGTGACCTGGTGGACTGCAGCCTGCCAGGCTCCTGTGTCCATGCAATTTCACAGGCAAGAATACTGGAATGGGTTGCCATTTTTTTCTCCAGGTCTTAGTTATCTGATTGCTAAAAATGGCATGCCCACTATAATGTAAGGTCCAAATTTGTGGGGAGAACAAAACAAGCTACTTTACAACTGGTCTTGCCACTCCTTCAGCCACACCTTCTAAAACATCCCCTCAAATCCCTTCTCTTCACTCCCTAAGTCTTAGATTTCATCCATGAGGAAAATGTACTGTTTCCAGAAGTCATCCCTACATATATGTTCCTTCTGCCTAGAATACTTACCCTGCCTAATCTTCCTAGGAGATTCCTGCTACACCACCAAGCCTCAGCACAAGTGTCGCCCAATCTCTAACACTGTGCATAATATTTCTCCTTGCATTATTGATATGTTTATGAAAAATATATTACGATCAATTCTCGTATCTCTAGTGATCCATGAAGTCACTGGCATACTGTACTCAATGGATGCCTCTGAATGAATGACTTGGGGCCTTCCTTATTTTCTTCATTGAGAAAATGAGGTTGAGATTATGCAGCTTGCAGAATGGATGTGAGGGTTAAATGGCCCAGTATATATTAAGAATACAGAGCAGGCATATATTAATAATCTCTCTCAATAAGGTTAATTTTCCTTTCCTTTTATCAGACTGGAGCAAGGAAGGATTCATCTATCTGTGAAAAGACACATGAAACCAGAGATGCTAAAAAGAAAAAAAAAAAAAGAAAAGTCTATGACAATCCCCTTGTGTTGTATTTTGAAGCACCTGTTTCTCATAATTTTGTGACATCTCAATTTATTGCTTCCATAATGGGCAGATGTCTTCTGGCAGTTAAGCAGCTTTTAGCAAAGGCAGTAATAAAGGTATGAAGTGGCAATGTAAGTGACCGCCGTGTATATCTCTGCATCTGACAGAATCCCAGCCAACAGCAGATGTGTCACACTGCTGAGCAGCTGTGATACGCGGCCTCAAAGTACTGACCCACACATTCTCAGGCTGCACACAGGCCTAGCTGTAGATTTTCTGAAGATCTCCAGAGTCCCCAGCCTGTCCTTCTGAGACTCCAGGAGTTTCAAGCTTCTAAAACAGCTAGAACTTTCTTTACTTGCTGTCTTCTTTAGAGTAACAGAAAGATCCATGATCAGGGGTATCTCAGATCCCAACCTGATAGAATAACACGTAAGGGTTCATGGACTCTGGGACAATTTCCTGGGATCATACAACGCTGCGCCTGTGGAAAGGGAAACTCGGAGAACAGGAAGAGAAACAAGAAGAGGCTGAATCTGAGCAGTGCTATCATCGCCACTCCAAAAATTGTCAGAAGACCTAAGACATATCTCCAAAGAAGACATACAGATGGCCAGGAAGCACATGAAGTGATGTGCAATACTGCTAATTCTTTGTTGTTGTTCAGTCGCTAAATCATATGCTAATTATTAGAGAAATGCAAATCAAAACTACAATGAGGTATCACCTCACACAGTTAGAATGGCCAACAAAAAGTCTACAAACAATAAAGGCTGGAGAGGGTGTGGAGAAAAGGGAACCCTCCTACACTGCTGGTGGGAATGTAAATTGGTACAGCTATTCTGGAGAATAGTATGGAGGGGCCTTCAGAAACTAATAGAGCTTCCATATGATCTAGCAATCCCATTC
This sequence comes from Bison bison bison, assembly GCF_000754665.1. Taxonomy (NCBI): domain Eukaryota; kingdom Metazoa; phylum Chordata; class Mammalia; order Artiodactyla; family Bovidae; genus Bison; species Bison bison. Next base: position 3,094,917 of record NW_011494773.1, on the reverse strand, counting down.
TCAGGGATATACCTGGAAAAAAACATGGTTCAAAAGGATATATGCACCACAGTGTTCACTACATCACTATTTACAGTACCCAAGACAATGCAAGCAACCTACTAGGTTTGTTAAAAAGTAACTGTGGTTTCAGCTTCTGGTTCAAGATGGTGGAGTAAAAGGACATGCACTCATCTCCTCCTGTGAGAGCACCGAAACTGCAACTAGCTGTTGAACAACCATCGACGGGAGGATACTGGAATCCACCAAAATAAGATACCCCATGTCCAAAGGCAAGGAAGAAGCTTCAGTGAGATGGTAGGAGGGGTGCAATTATGACAAAATCAAACCCCATACCCATTGCACAGGTGACCCACACACTGGAGAACAGAAATACCAAAGAAGTTCCAGCATTGTTGTGAAGGTTCTGAACTCCACATCAGGCTTCCCAGCCTGGGGATCTGACAGAGGGACTGGGGATCAACAGAGAATCTGACCTTGAGTGCCAGGGGGATTTGATTACAGGACTCCCAGAGGACTGGGAGAAACAGAGACTCCAGACTTGGAGTGGATAAACAAAATTTTGCTCTCATCATGACCCAGAGGAGAGGAGCAGTGACCCCACAGGAGACTGAATCAGAATCACCTGCTAGTGTTGGAGGGCCTTCTGTGGCGGTGTGGGCCAGCAGGGGCTCACCACAGGGACAGGGGCACTGGAACGTTCCCCTTGGCACAAGCCCTCTTGGAGTTCACCATCAACCCTACTATAGGGCCCCAGGGATGGGTATCCTCAGGCCAAACAACTACCATGGAGGCAGTACAACCCCACCCACCAGCAGATAATTGGATTAAAGCTTTACTGAGCAAGGCCCTGCCCACCAGAGCAAGATCCAGTTTTTTCCAGTCCTTCCCATCAAGAAGTTTACACAAGGCTTTTAGCTTCATCCATCAGACGGCAAAACAAGAAAAAGCAGTCTCACAGTGGCTAAAACAGAAATCATATTACAGAAAGTTAATCATGATGAAAAAGTAGAAAGTTATGTCCCAGATGAAAGGACAAGATAAAAACTCCAGAAAAACACCTACATGAAGTGGAGATAGGCAACCTTCCAGAAAAAGAATTCAGAATAATGATAGTGAAGATGATCCAGAAGCTGGGAAAAAGAATGGAGGCAAAGATTGGGAAGGTGCAAGAAATGTTTACCTAAAACCTAGAAGAACTAAAGAACAAACAAACAGAGATGAATAATACACTATCAGGAATCAACAGCAGAATAACTGAGGCAGAAGAACAGATAAATGATCTGGAGGACAGAATGGTGGAAATCACTGTTGCAGAACCGAATATAGGAAAAGAATGAAAAGAAATAAAGACAGCCTAAGAGACCTTTGGGACAACATTAAATGCACCAACATTCACATTAGAGGGATCCCAGAAGGAAAAGAGAGAGAGAAAGGACCTGAAAAAATATGTGAAGAGATAATAGCTGACAGCTTCCCAGTGATGGGAAGGGAAATAGTCAACCAAGTCCAGGAATCACAGAAAGTTCCAAGCAGGAGGAACCCAAGGAGGAACACACCAAGACACATAGTAATCAAACTGACAAAAATTAAAGACAGAGATAAAATATTAAAAGCAACAGAGAAAAATGACAAATAACATACAAGGGAACTCCCATCAGGTTATCAGCTGATTTCTCAACAGAAATTCTACAAACCAGAAGGGAATGGCATGATATATTTAAAGTGATGGAAGGGAAGAACCTACAACCAAGAACACTGTACCCAGCAAGACTCTCCTTCAGATCTGATGGAGAAATCAAAAGTTTTTCAGACAAGCAAAAGTTAAGAGAATTCAGCACCACCAAACCAGTTTTACAACAAACGCTAAAAGGAATTTCTCTAGGCAGGAAACACAAGAGAAGGAAAAGACCTACAGAAAGTAAACCCAAAACAATTAAGAAAACGGTAATAGGATCATACATATTGATAATTACTTTAAATGTAAATGGATTAAATGCACCAACCAAAAGACAAAGACTGGCTGGTGGATGAAAACATGTGCATGTATGCATTTCCATTTACCACATCATTCTGTTGACCTCCCCAAATTGTATGCAATTATTTTATATTGTTAAGTTAATTGTGTTTCCATTATGGCTTGCAATTGTAATTATCTTTTATTTTTGTCTGGTTATTGACTGCAAACTAATAAACATCTTTTATTCTTGTGATTAAGTTACTATTACTCACTTAATACTATTGTATCATGATTGGTCTACAGAAAAACAACAGAACTCTATATCACCAAAACTAGGATCTAATAGAGAAACCTGTAATCACTTTTTAAAATTCAGAAGCATATCAGAATTATCTTGAAATTTTTTGTAAAATACAAATGCTCGAGGGAGGTTCAAGAGGAAGGGGGAAAATGTATACCTATGGCTAATTCATGTTGATGTTTGGCAGAAACCAACAAAATTCTGTAAAGCAAATATCCTTCAGCTAAAAAAATAAATAAAATTCTCCCAATAATGAAAAAATAAAACAACAAATGCTTACGTATTGCTTTTTTTTCTCCAGAGCTCGAGATATGTTTCTAATGAGCAGTCATGTTTAAAACAAGTGGACTATATGATTATCTTTTACTTTTATTACCTGGTATGTTTCATCTTTTCTATTTTATATGCAGTGCTTCTATTTCATTTAGTTTATGTTCTCCAATTTCTCCATTTCTTTGTTTTTTTAATGTACTTTCTCAAGCCTTTATCAAGTGTAGTAGAAAAGCTTTAATATACATATATAAATATGTCTTAGAAAACATTAATTTTTGCTTAACTAAAAACAATTGACATTTTGATTCTACTTGTTTGATTTAGCATAAATAGAATGCTAGATTTCTAATTAAAAAATAGATATGCAACAAGCAACAAAGTTTTACTACATAGGGAACTATAGTCAATATCTTGTAATCATCTATGATGGAAATAATTTCAAAATTAATATATGTGTATTTGTATAACTGAATAAGCTTGCTGTGCACCTAAAACATTGTAAGTCAACTATACTTCAATAAAATATATATGTTTTAGAAAAAATGAATTCAGAGTGTGAATTTTAAATCATTATACTAAGCTCAGACACATCTTTATTAATCAAAGTAGGCACTATTACAATCAATACATTCTGGCCAATGAGAAATAAGTTGGTTTATTCCTGTAGCATAAAAATCCATGCTTCAGGATTTTATGAACTCTTAGAAAGCATTTTCTGCCTCCTGCTGGTTATGGAAGCATTTTCCCTGCAAAAAGTTGTTGAGATGCTGGAAGAAGTGGTAGTCAGTTGGCGAAAGGTCAGGTAAACATAGAGGATGAGGCAAAATTTTGTAGCCCCATTTGTTCAACATTCGAAGCATTGGTTGAGCGATGTGCACTTGGGCACCGTCATGGAGAACTGGGCCCTTTCCGGTGGGCTGACCAATGCTGGCTGTAGGCACTGCAGTTTTTGGTGCATCTCATACATACTTCTCAGATGTAACAGTTTTATTAGGACTCAGAAAAGTGTAGCGGATCAGACTGCTGGTAGACTACCAAACAGCGACCATGACCTTTTTTGGGTGCAAGTTTGGCTTTAGGAAGTGCTTTGGAGCTTCTTCTTGGTCTAGCCACTGATAGGTCATTTCAGGTGATGTATAAAATCCACTTTTTGTTGAAACCTGATCAAAAAATGGTTCATTGTTGTGTAGAATAAGAGAGGATGACACTTCAAAATAGCAATTTTTTAACTTGTGGTCAGTTCATGATGCAACCACTTATCGAGCTTTTTCACCTTTCCAATCTGTTTCAAATGCTAAATGACCACAGAATGGTAGACACTGAATTCTTCAGCAATTTATCATGTAGTTATAAAAGGATCAGCTTCAATGATCCTCTTAACTAGTCATTGTCAACTTCTGATGGCTGGCCACTGTGCTCCTCAACTTCAAGGCTCTCATCTCCTTTGCAAAACTTCTTGAACCACCACTGCACCGCACGCCTGTTAGCAGTTCCTGGACCAAGAGTGTTGTTGATGTTGCAAGTTGTTTCTGCTGCTTTATGACCCAATTTGAACCCAAGTAAGAAAACTGCTCAAATTTGCTTTTTGCCTAACATCATTTCCCTAATCTAAAATAAATATAAACAGCAAGTAATGAGTCATTAGTAAAAGAATGTAAAGGAAGAAATGCACATTAAAATTGTGTATAACATAACCACATTTATTAAAGAGTATTCCAATATAAAAGAGCAAAGTTCAACAATGCAAAACCATATTTACTTTTTCACCAACTTAAATAAATGTCCATTCACAGATGAATGGATAAAGAAGATCTGGTACATGTACACGATGGAATATTACTCAGCCACTTTTGCAAAAACTTGGATGGACCTGGAGATTATCATACTAAGTGAAGTTAGTGCAACAAAGACAAATATCATATGATATAGTTTATCTGCAAAATATTTAACACAATGATATAAATGAACACATTTACAAAACAGAAACAGACTCACAGACTTAGAGAAGGAACTTACTGTTACCCGGGGTGAAGTGTGTGGGATGGGCAGGGATAGATTGGGACTTTGGGATGAATATGTATTCATTGCTATATTTAAAACAGACCAACCAACAAGGACCTACCATATAGCACAGGGAACTCTGCTCAATACTCTGTAATAAGCTAAATGGGAAAAGAATTTGAAAAAGAATAGATACATGTAGGTGTATACCTGAATTGCTTTGCTATACAAACCTGAAAGTAATACAACATTGTTAATCAACTGTACTCTTAATATAAAATAAAAAATATAAAAAGCATCAATGGATTAAAAAATGGGGGGCCATGTTGGTTGATGAATTATATTTTGCATGGGGGCCTCCTTTCTCTAATACTTGTATTTACTCACTGAAAGGGGGTAAAAAATGAACTAGAAAAGAGACAGACTTTTAGTGATCTTAAGAAATCTAAGAGTCTATTCATTAATCCATCAATTAAAACTTTTAAGTTATAGACCTGAAGTATCCCCAGTATACCAAGGTACTTGTTTTCTTAGATGAATGAATCAGAGAGGTGACAACTTCATTGCAGTGCTGATATAACTAAACCTAGCCTCCTAACCCAGAAAGTACTGCAGACTGCAAGGAACAAGGACTAGCATCCCTGCTCTGCCCTTCATTCACCTTTACCCCTCTACTCAGGATAAGGGAAGACATTGCCAAGCTGATGACATTTGAGAATCACAGAGTTTTATAATTGAATGGGCCCTGGGAGAGCATGAAACACAATTGCCTCATTTTATTTTTTCAGAACAAGGAAGCCAGAGGATCCAAGTAAGAATCTCAAAGTCACAGATCTAAATAAAGGGCCTAGGTGTTCCTAGGGAAATAGAGCAGGGCCTCAATGGTACTGAAACAAGGGAAAGCAACAAACATGTTTATATTTGACCTTGGAGGCCAGGTTTTCTTCTGTTCCCACGTCAGTGAGTCAGTCTTAGCAGACCCCAATAGATCCAGAGCTGTTTTTAAAGTACTATATCATGTTGGACCTATTTTGCTTTCTAATTGTTATCTCATTCTTTCCTATGATTATTCCTGGATCATTGCCCTTGGTGAATTGATAACAATTTGCAGATTACTCCTCCAACCCCTCCATTAGACTGTAAGCTCATGAAGAAGTAAAACCAGGTCTTTTACAAACTTTTATCCTCACAACTTAACTCACTAAGCCTGGTGGAGACAAAAGGTATGGAATCATCATGTGAAAGTGAAGTGAAAGTGAAAGTTGCTCAGTTATGTCCAACTCTTTGCAACCCCATGGACTACACAGTCCACAGAATTCTCCAGGCCAGAATACTGGAGTGGATAGTATTTCCCTTCTCCAGGGGATCTTCCCAACTCAAGGATCAAGCCCAGGTCTCCCACATTGCAGGTGGATTATTTACCAGCTGAGCCACAAGGGAAGCCCAGGAATATTGGAGTGGGTAGCCTATCCCTTCTCCAGCAGATCTGCCCGGCCCAGGAATCAAACCGGGGTCTCCTGCATTGCAGGCAGATTCTTTACCAACTGAGCTGTCAGGAAGTCCTAACTACATGAATGTTGTAGTTCATTCCAAAGAAGTATCACAGCTACGTTTCCTATAACTTGAGGGACCAAAAGCCACTGGAACTAAAGCTACTTAAGAATGTGTTGAATATTTAAACATTTTAACAATCTCACTTCAATACTCTAAAGAAGGCACAAAATTAATTTGCGTTTTTCAAAACATATGACATGCTATCCAGTTTTCCAAAGAAGATATCAATGTAGGTTGACTTAAGATTATGGTGGTAGAGAGGGAGAGGAGTGGACGGATGTAGGATGGGTTTAGATGAGGAGATGAAAGGAACTTGCTGAGTCTGAATGAGATGGGAGAAGACAAAACCAAGGGAAAGGCCAAGGACAGTGGTGATGCCATTTACTGAGAAGGGAAAAACTACAAGGAAAAACAAGCAGTCTAAGTTAGGGAGGAGGAACTTAAGATTTCTATTTTTCAATGTTATGATTAAGATAGCTATCAGATATCCCAATGAAAACATCAAGGAGACAACTGGACATAGAAATCTGCAGTTCCAGAGAGAGTTCTAGGCTAGAGAACTTATTTGGGAATTACCAACATGTAGGTAACCATAGCAACAGATGAGGATACAAAGGGCAATGTGCAGATCAGGAGACCCAGGATAGGGAACTGGGACCCTCCCTCCAGTATTTAATAACCTCGTGGTATGTGTGTGACACAGTGCTGGAAACCATGGCAAACAAAAATGCCCAATGCACTGTTTTTCCTTCAATGACCTTATAATACATCCTCTTTCACGTGTAAGAAAAGGAAAGCCTACTCAACGTAATGGAAAGTACAGAGAGTTAGGAGTCAGGAACCATGAACTTTAACCATTCTACAGCTGTCCCAAGTTAAAATGACTAACTTCTCAGGGTTTCCAATTCCTCACTCACAGAAATAAGGATTAGCTGACTCTGCCAGCTCTACTATTTCCCAATGTCCTAATTTCCATGTGGCATCCAAGTGACACACTCCAGGTCCCTCGAAAGGCAGGGTACCACTCATTGCTGCTCCAGAAGCACACAGAAGCCATCAGAGGGGATGGCTGAAAGCGAAGTTCCCAAACAGCTGCTGCCTGCAAGCTTTTCCTGTTGGAACAGGGTCATCTGAGAGAACTCAAAATATCTGCATTCTTGGTTTTCAACTGGAGTTTATGTCAGATCACTGGAATCCCAGGGACCAGTGAGAAGAGCAGATTTACCCTCTCTATCACATTTTCTTGATTCTACAAATTAATATTCTCAAAGGCATCCAATTTCCATGACCCTCTAACACAGTGCCTGGAACGAATTCAGGTTTCAACAGATGTCTGCTGCATGTATGAAAAAATGAACAAAAGAGACTCAAAAGCATCCCTGCTGATGAATCAGTTTCAATAAAGAAAAACAATGTCACAGGGAAACTATTTTCTTTGCCAGCAAAGTAGAGTCCCATCATTTTTACACTCCACTGACTCATTCTGAACACGGTGTCGGGAACAATACAGGACCAGAAAACAATTAGCCGGGGAACAAAACAATCAGTGGACCCGTCTGGGGTTTGAGCGACGTATAGATCAAATGTCTTTAATTTGCTAGCGCCTTCTCATTTGGCCACAATGGATGATTTTTGGCTGCACTGTACCAGGAATAATTGTCCCTCATATATCCCCAATCAGCTGCCATTTAATGACTAGTCGAAAGTGACAACATAAAAGGTGCAATGACTTTCACTGTATTTGGCAAACCTTGGACCAACCTCCACTGATTTGCCCATGGAAAGGTGATCCCGGGGACACCTTGCACAGCTGTCTTCAGTAATCACAAGGCCCTTTAGTTGGAAAGAGAGGTCTGATGGGACATCTTACACTTAAGGTAGATGACTTACACTACCTTCCTTGATGGTGGACCATCCACAATATCCTGACTTCTATCCAAATGGTCTCATGTATTACAGTGGTCAAATGACCTTTCTGTCTCCCCAAACCAGCAACTGAGATCGTCTACCCAAAAAGAGACATTTGGAAAGCATTCAGGAGCTCAACAGACTGGCCAGCCAAATGAGGCCCACTTCTGTTCCAGATGGCCACCTCCTCATCTCAGCTCATGTTCTGCAGTCGCTGCTCTGAAAATTCACTGAATCTGAATTTAACTTCCATGAGCCCCAAGAAAGCTCCTTTTCCTTTATTCCAATATCCTGTGTCCTCTTTTTTGGTCCAGCGGTAGTGAAGGTTTACAGTTCTCTTGAAACACACTTTAGCTAGCTATATGGTTGACCTCAAAAAATGAGTCCTTGAAAACCCTTGCCTGGTTACCCAAGCCTGTTCCAGGATCCCTTCTCATCACCAGACTTCTGAAACTTGAACAAATTTGGCCACTGGTACACTTAATAGATGAGGCCCTGTATGTCTCTAATCAGGAAAGTCTTCTTTGAATTTCCATGTTCTCCTAATAGTCCAGCCCATGCTGCTGTCCTGCATCATCTATACAAGAAGCAAACATCTATGCTTCCTGTATAGATGTCTCAACTCCTCAGCTAAGTAAATGATATTATGTCTACTCCAGACACAGTATTCTCGAAGCTCTAGAGAGCTATGCCGTCGGCAAAAATTTGTTAACTGTCTAAAGTATCCTTTCATATAAAATCATGGTAGACAATTCATAGACAGTCAGCTGAATTGTGTGTCCTTGGCATGTAAAACAACTAACCAAGCTGCAATCTAGACATGGCTTATAGACTGGCATCTCTGTACCTTGATGTTATCTCTTTGCTTACCTTTATCTCTGCCTTTTACCCAAACTGTAAATTCAGTGCAAATGTAAGAAGTTAAAGTGGTAGACGATCTCTTCTAAAGGGTCAGCCCCCACTCTTTGTTCCCCAACATTTCAGCCACCTCTCACACCCTTCCCCCCACCGGCACTCCCCACTCCATTTAGTTATGGACTTTGTTTGGTTCCTCAACTGCGCCATGGTCTCTTACCTCTTGGCACACAACGTCCTTGTTGCCAAGCTAGCTACTACTCATATTTCAAGTCTCAACCTACATATTTCTTTCTTGCAGAAGCTTTCTATGAATCTCTATAGTATGTTCGATCTCCTGGAAAAGGAATCCCAAGCTTTTCTGTACTTTCCCGTTAATGATGTCGATGACAATCATTATAACCATAACAATCACTGACATTGACTATACACTTTCCATAGTGCAGGAATCTATTGACTCATTTAACCATGATTAATAGTAGGTAGGAGTCTTCCCTTGTGGCTCAGCTGGTAAAGAATGCGCCTGCAATGCTGGAGACCTGGGTTTGATCCCTGGGTTGGGAAGATCCCCTGGAGAAGGGAAGGGGCAACCCACTCCAGTATTCTGGCCTGAAGAATTCACGGACTGTATAGTTTATGGGGTCACAAGGAGTCATACATGACTGAGCAACTTTTACTTCACTTCACTTAGCAGGTAAAGAAAGTGAAAGTGAAAGTCACTCAGTCGTGTCCTACTCTTTGAGACTCCATGGACTATACAGTCCATGGAATTCTCCAGGCCAGAATACTGGAGGAGGTATCCTTTCCCTTCTCTAGGAGATCTTCCCAACCCTGGGGTCAAACCCAGGTCTCCCACATTGCAGGTGGATTCTTTACCAGTTGAGCCACAAGGAAAGTCCAAGACTACTGGAGTGGGTAGCCTATCCATTCTTCAGTGGATCTTCCCGACCCAGGAATCGAACTGGGGGTCTCTGGCATTGCAGGTGGATTCTTTAGCAACTGAGCTATGAGGGAAGGAACCTGGTTATCTCCATTTTAAAGAAGAGGAAATCAAGTCTCAAAGATATAATCTTGAATTCATATCACTCTACAAAGGCCACATTCCTCATCCAGTCTTGCCCCAGAATTCATGTTCTTAACCAACACACCATTGCCTCATAAAACTCAACATGTAAGTGATTATTTAACAGCTAACTATTCCACTAGGCAGCAAGTCACAAAGAACAGGGCTGGGGCTATTTTATTCTACAGTGTATTTCTAAAGCTTAATCTGAGAGCTAGCTCAGAGAAAGCACCCAAAAAGCAGGAACAAATGAAACAGCCTGTTGGTGAGCCCACCCAGAATCCCCAAAGAAAAAGTACTGGCCTTCTCAAAGAGACGGTGTCAAACACTCCATCAAAAAAGCATCATGACCTAGCTCCAATTTATGCTAGTTTCCCTCTCTACGATCCAATCCTAGCTAAAGCGAAACAAACATCCAGACCTAGAAAGGGTGTCATCTGGAAAGCAGTGAACCCAAAAAAATTCTCCCCCAGAAGCACGCAAGCACAGGGAGGGCCAAAGGAAGTGTCCGCGATAGCAAAGGGAGCCCAGGCAGGTCCCACCCACTCTCCACTCTCTCCACTCTCACCCAGCGCATCACCACACGACTCACCCCGCTCGCAGGTCCGTCCCCAGTAGCCAGTGCCCGTGCAGTCGCAGATGAAGCGGTTCCAGCCGTCCTTGCACACGGCGTTGTTCTTGCAGGGGTAGCTGTCACACTGCTTGGCGCTCATCCGCGAGCAGGAGGACTTGACGCCCGCAGCGTTCTGCATCTCTGCCAGCTGCCGGATGTTCTTGCTGCGCCCGTCGATGAACAGGTCGCGGATGCAGCCCACGTAGCCGTAGTTGAGCATGGCGGTCCAGAGCTCGGTGGGGAGGATGAGGCCAGCGCGGTTCTCTGGCAGCCCGCCCAGGTACATGTCCCCCTCCAGGTCGAGGATCTCGCTCTCCCCGCTGGCGGTGAACGGCGTGCGCCTGCTGTTCACTGATATGGTACCTGGGATGGGAGGATGGAGACAAAGAATGAGCTCATGGCCCTCCTGGCATCCCAGGTGAGCCTCCCAGTTGATGAACTGAATGAAAGGAACCTAGCGGGTGAGATGGGAGACCAGCGTGGCCCGGCCAGGAGAGAACCTTGTGAGTGGGGAATGAAAGGCCACAAAATGGTAAAAAAGGACAACGCAGGCCATTTGGTTCTGGTCCCTGCAGCTAAGACAGCCAAGCCCAGAGCAAGACCCAGGAAAATCCCAGTGGCCAGTGCTGAAAATACTTTTTTTTCTACCTAAAAGTCTTGGCTGAAAGGTTGCATGCCATATAGGCTGACAGCAGCACCATCCCTTCCTGTGTTTAAATCCTAGCTCTGCCACCTACCAGCTAGACAACCCTGAAGACGTGACTTCACTTTTCTGGTCCTCAATTTCCTCATCTGTAAAATGGGAAAGGAACTGTCCCACCTCACAGGTTGGCATGATGGCTGCGTGCATGCATACTAAGTCGCTTCAGTCGCATCCAACTTTGCAACCCTTTGGACTGCAGGCAGATGAGCTGATATATGTAAGGTGCTTTTTACTCTGTACCTAGGACAGAGTCTATAAGTCCCGCCTGAGTCTTCACCTCTGGCTCACCATTGCCAGAAGGATGGAACCTGCTCTTCGGTCTCACTCTCCTCTCTCTCCATGAGCTGATATCCTCTGTACTTGTCTTAGGTACCCGTCCAGCCAGTATGTATTTTCAACACTCATTGCTTTTGATAAATTTTAACTGGAACATGTTTCTTCATGTGTTCACTTAACAACTATGTATTGGAACCTGTTCTGTCTCTAGTATAGTTCTAGGCACAGACACGAATTTGACAGCCATGCCCCTGCTCTCATGAAGCTGATGTTCCAGAGCAGAGGAAGAGAAAATAAATAAATCACTAAATAAACAAAAGAGACGGACAAATGGCAAGTGGGAGGAAGGCAGTTAAATGGGTGCAGCAGCCCCAGCAGACGGGTTCTGCTTTCAAGTGGACGGTTGGTAAAGGCTTCTCTAAGCAGGTGACAGGTAAGCTGAAACCAGAATGCTGAGAAGGATCCAGGCATGCCAAGTCCAGGGGGAAGAGGAATGTGTCTGGCACCAGGAATGGCACTTACAAAGGGCCTCGGGTAGGCAGGAGTGTGGCTAGAGTCAAAGTTGCCAGAGGAAGTCAACAAGAGGTGAGATCAGAGCGGGACTGGGCACACGAGATCACAGATGGAACCCCGAGCCTGACCTGGGAACTTGGGAACCAGGTTTCCAGTCTTAAATGGCTTTCTAACCCTGCACCAGTCCCTGAACCCAGTTACAGATCAATTTCCTAACTGAAAAATCAAACTGATATCTGAACGTCATGCCAAAACTTTCAAAAATTTAGTCTTCTCGAAGTCCTTTATTAGTACCAGGATAACAGGGCCATCCATCAGCCAGCTTTCCCTCATCTGCGTCTCAGTTCCCTCGGCTATGACAGAGGACAGCATGCAGGGCCTGGGAGATCAGATGAGATCAAGAAAGTGAAGCACACTCAAAATCACAAAGCACACCCAGCGGCGGAAGGCAGGAAGAGCAGAGGGGCCACTGGGGCGCTCAGTTAGGCCCGCTCCCCCAGCTCTCCCCTGCAAATTTTCTCCTGGAAAAACCAGCTTTGCCTTTTCACTTTTAAATCTTTTTTAAAAAAAACCCTACATAACAGTAAAACTGTCCTGGCCACCATTTTTAGTACTTTCTGTGCTTTTCTGGACTCAAGCTTCAGAATAATCTTGTGGCTGACGTTCGTATTTCCCCTATTTTACAAATGAAGAAAGGGACTCAAGCCTCAACATCCTCTCTCTTGCACAGTCTGCTTTCTTTACCCACCACTTTCCACTGAAATAATCTGATCACCAACTAACAGCAAGGAGCTTCTATTGCCAAGTGAAGAACAGCACCCGGAACCGATTTAAACAGTGGAGCCTTAAGCAATCCGTCCTGAGCAAAATCCTCCTCTAAGTGTGTGACCACAAACGTTTTGAGAGTCAGTCCTCCAGTTGGGGAATGAAAATAAAAGGTTCCCAAAGATCACCTCTCAGTCATATTCTTCAGGATGAGCAGCAGGCACCACAATTAGATACTCTTAACTTTTTATAAGGATTCCCAGAAGGCTCAGTGGTAAAGAATCTGCCAGCCAATGCAGGAGACACAAGAGATGCGGGTCCGATCCCTGGGTCAGAAATATCCTCTGGAGTAGGAAATGGCAACCCACTTCAGTATTCTTGCCTAAAGAATCCCATGGACAGAAGACCCTGGCAGGCCAAAGTCCACAGGGTCACAGAAAAGTCAGAGAAGACTTAAGGGATGAAACAACAACAACGAAATGTTTTTATAACTATTTGTTTTAATATAGATCTGTTCAAACTACTGCATAATTGCACTCATCTCACATGCTAGCAAAGTAATGCTCAAAATTCTCCAAGCCAGTCTTCTTCAAGTGAACCAAGAACTTCCAGATGTTCAAGCTGGATTTAGAAAAAGCAGAGGAACCAGAGATCAAATTGCCAACATCCGTTGGATCATCAAAAAGCAAGAGAGCTCCAGAAAAACATCTATTTCTGCTTTATTGACTATGCCAAAGCTTTTGATGGTGTGGATCACAACAAACTGTGGGAAATTCTGAAAGAGATGGGAATACCAGACCACCTGACCTGCCTCTTGAGAGATCTGCATGCAATTCAAAAAGCAACAGATAGAACTGGACAGGGAACAATAGACTGGTTCCAAATAGGAAAAGGAGTACGTCAAGGCTGTATATTCTCACCCTGCTTATTTAACTTATATGCAGAGTACATCATGAGAAACGCTGGGCTGGAGGAAGCACAAGCTGGAATCAAGATTGCTGGGAGAAATATCAACAACCTCAGATATGCAGATGACACCATCCTTATGGCAGAAAGTGAATAAGAACTAAAGAGCCTCTTGATGAAAATGAAAGAGGAGAGTGAAAAAGTTGGCTTAAAGCTCAACACTCAGGAAACTAAGATCATGGCATCTGGTCCCATCACTTCATGGCAAATAGATGGGGAAACAATGGAAACAGTGAGAAAATTTATTTTGGGGGGCTCCAAAATCACTGCAGATGGTGACTGCAGCCATGGAACTAAAAGACCCTTGCTCCTTGGAATGAAAGTTATAACCAACCTAGACAGCATATTAAAAAGCAGAGACAGTACTTTGCCAACAAAGTTTTGTCCAGTCAAAGCTACAGTTTTTCCAGCAGTCATATATGGATATGAGAATTGGACCATAAAGAAAGTTGAGCACCGAAGAATTAATGCTTTTGAACTGTGGTGTTGGAGAAGACTCTTAGTCCCTTGGACTGCAAGGAGATCAAACCAGTCAATCCTAAAGGAAATCAACCTGAAATATTCATTGGAAATACTGATGTTAAAGCTTCAATATGCTGACCACCTGATGCAAAGAACTGACTCATTGGAAAAGACCTTGATGCTGGGAAAGATTGAAGGCAGGAGGAGAAGGGGATGGCAGAGGATGAGATGGTTGCATGGCATCACTGACTCAATGGACATGAGTTTGAGTAAGCTCCAGGAATTGGTGATGGACAGGGAAGCCTGACATGCTGCAATCCATAGGGTTGCAAAGAGTTGAACATGACTGAGCAACTAAACTGAACTGATAAGAACAACATACTGGAAAATACTCTCAGGAAGAAATGAAGTTCTTCATTTCTTAAAAAAGCCGTCTCTGAAATTTCTTCAAATCTAAACTTGTTTAAAGAACAATAGACCCAAGTGTAAATATTCAGAAAGTGCTCCCCAGGAAATGCATTAAGAGCCTTTTTTTTCCTTTTCAATTGTAGTATTTCCCATCTCTACAGCATGTAAAGGACAGGAGTGTCTCTGATACTGTATTTCTTCCAAGGTACGTTGTTTAAAAAATGAGTTTCTATCAGGTTTAAATATTTTTAAATAATCTATTGACAAGAACATATTGTAAAACAAAAAAAATCTAAAAAGCAATATGGTAATTTGTGTTCTTACTGAAATAATTTGATTATAAAAAATTACTTATGAGAGCTAAATTACACTGTATAAATGTCACTTTTAAAACTTGTAAGTTTGACATAACATCTAAGACCCATTTTTGTGTCTCTAAGACTAATTATTTTGTGTCCCTTTTGAATTTTTAAACTTCTAATTAACAGTGATTATGAAAGTATTTCTGAATAAAAATATACATTTAAAAACATATTAAAATGTTGTTATGCTGCTTATATATGAAAATTATTTTTTTGTTGTTTAGTTGCTAAGTCATGTCCAACTCCTTGCAACCCCATGGACAGCAGCATGCCAGGCTTCCCTGTCCTTCACTATATCCCAGAGTTTGCTCAAGCTCGTGTCCGTTGAGTTGGTGATTCCATGCAACCATCTCATCCTCTATCACCACCTTGCTTACTCAGTAAATTTTTATAGGGTTTAATCAAATTTATCAGTGTGTGTTGTATTCAGTAGCTAAGTCATGTCCACTCTTTGCCACCCCATGGACTACAGCACACCAGGCTTCCTGTTCTTCACTATCTCCTGGAGTTTGCTCAAATTCATGTCCATTGAGTCGGTGATGCCATCCAACCATCTCATCTTCTGTTGCCACCTTGTTTACTCAGTAAATTTTTATAGGTCTTGATCAGATTTATCAGTATGTCAAAGTATTAACCAATGCCATAGCATCCAAGTATAAAATTAAAGTGTTTTGTAATCAAAACTTGTTTGTCAAAAATGGGTCTGATGGTTCTAACCAGACAAAATAACACCCTACTTGAAAAAGCAATTAGTGTTGAAAATAAACAGAAACAGATACGGGGCAATTTTACATGTTCTAGCCTGCCTGTGACTCAGATAGGTGACATTTAAGCTGTGCCAAGGTCTAGGTTAGTTAGTCAATCATGAAAGCCATCAACCATGACCAGTCCAAAGACCCAATGTGCATGGTCTTAAAAACTCTGTGGGAGAGGGAGAGGGTGGGATGATTTGGGAGAATGGCATTGAAACATGTATACTATCACATATGAAACGAACCGCCAGTCCAAGTTCGAAGCATGATACTGAATGCTTAGCGCTGGTGCACTGGGATGACCCAGAGGGATGGTACGGGGAGGGAGGAGGAAGGGGGGTTCAGGATGGGGAACACGTGTACACCTGTGGTGGATTCCTGTTGATGTATGGCAAAACCAATACAATATTGTAAAGTAATTAGCCTCCAATTAAAATAAATAAATTTATATTAAAAAAAAAAACTAGCAGGAGTGTTTCCTTTATAATTCTCAGATAGCTTTCTCACTCCACCCTGGCCGACATATTTACGGATAAACTTTGAAAGATTTGGCCTCAGAAGAAATTAAGTTTGTGTGCTTTCTGCTTAAAAAGAACAAAATGCTTATTCTTGCCCAACAAGCACGTTTCATTTGAAGTCTCTTGGTTCTGATCAAATTTCAGGCAATCAATAAGGCAGCCTGCTGGGCAATAAACCATCCAGATCTGCAATCTGCCACTCATCTGCCCTTTGCACAGAACCTAAGCGGCTCCTCCTAAAGGCAACACTGCTCGTCTCCGCCATCCCTCCAGCTCCGGGAGGATGCGGAAGAGCCATCCGCGCATGCCCAGCCATCCCTGGCTACAGCGGGGAACCTACTGCTTTCTATTGTTGGCCAAATGTACCCAGAAAAGAAATGTCCAAAAGGAAGGTATTTTTGTGTTCATCAGGAGAGTAAAACCTTCAAAATATGGCAAACAGGGCTAAGACATTTCTTGAGTATGATACTACCTAAATGGAGAATCCGGAAATAAATGTGAAATTCAAATGCTCTAATTATTACTCAGGGTGAAATGTCCTTTCTGATGGCACAGGATGTGACCTTCAACGCCACATGTCCACAGAAAGCAGGCAGACTGTTCAGGCATTGCAAAGCCTCAGCTTCTCTATTTG
Organism: Bison bison bison; assembly: GCF_000754665.1. Lineage (NCBI taxonomy): Eukaryota > Metazoa > Chordata > Mammalia > Artiodactyla > Bovidae > Bison > Bison bison. The sequence continues at coordinate 3,078,030 of NW_011494773.1, read as the reverse complement.
TGTTTCCCCACTCCCATCCTTTGTTACTATTCCAGGGTGGCTATGTACTGCCTGGGGCTAGCTTGTTTGATCCATGGCTGCAGAAACAAAGCCATTTGAAGCAAATGCAGAAGGTTATGAAGAGGAAGGGAGAGTTAGTGAGGTCTGAGCAAACAGTGAAATATATAGGCTTTCACACCAAAGGAAGGCTTTAAATTGAACATGACTTCAGGAAAAATCAATTTGTCTTTTCCTTTCTTGTCATAATTTCCCCTGCAATATGACTCCTGACAATTATTGAAGGGTGCATCGTTGCATAAACCCTTGCACAGTGCGGCTTATTCTCCAAGAGTAATCACATAGTGTAGCATCTGTGATGTCACAATTGGTTTCTATGGTGATAAGAAAAAGGAGACTAAGAAGAGAAGGGGAAAAAAACCCATCACACCAGTGACATGACAGTCACTTTGGTAGCAGTGCGAATGCTCCTTGTAAAACCATCCTCAGTCCCAGGGTCTCAGAGCTATCACTGAAGCCATTGTGCAGTGAGTGACAAGGGAGATGAGGAGAGGGATGTCAGCCTTTGATAAGACAGGTGTCTTGTTCGGTAACATCATCTTACAACAAGCATTAAGGAGAATAGCAGAAGAATCAGCAAGTGCAAACATTAAAAAAAAAAAAAAACCTATAAGGAAAGGGAAGTTTGCATACACCCTGCCTCTTCCTACCTGATCTGCCATCTCGCTGAATATCCACGTGGTACCATTCCCCATCATTGGCTTTCTTCTGCGTGGCTTTCACTTTAATGGTGCCTGAGCCCATGTCAAGCAGCAGGTACAGGTTGCCATCGAGGAGTTCCACAGCAAAGAAGTCCACCTTGGTGTTCTTCTGGCTCCGGGCATCCTTTCTCTCTTGGGGCTTGCCGTGAGTGAAGAGGATCAGGCCGTTGGGCTCAGTGGTGCGAAAGTCAAAGGAGATAGAGCCCATGCGTTTGGTATTCCACTTGGGCAAGCTGATGTAAGCCTCTGGGGTCTCAAAGTTGATGGGGTCCAGTGTGGCCACATTCTCACACTTGAATACTACCTCACCATAGATCTTCATCTTGGTGTCCCCAATCCTGGCCAAGCGAGACAGCTCCAGACGGATGTCATTATTCTTATAAACAACCTGTCAAAAGTCAAACAAGTGCCATATGAATCAATCTTGCAAGCTGCAACCATCCATCGCTCACTGGGAACTCAGGAAAAAGGCCCGAGAAGAAGCTTCAGGACACAAGAGTCTGAAATAATATGAGAAACATGAGCCACAGCACTTGAAAAGCAGCTGCACAAACCTCTGAGGTGCACACAAGCCCTGAAGAAGCCCCTGTGTCTCCATTGTGTTCCTTTGGTCTGTTTCCTTCTGGCTGATTTTTTGCAGCATCAGAAAGTTACACAATGCAAGCAGAAATCAAAAGAGACTGAGTTGCGCAGACACAAATACTTCCAGAGATATTTACTGAAGTGTCCTCAGTAAAAGGCCAGGAACAACCTAAATGCCCATCAGTGACAGACTGGCACACCCTTATACCGGAATATGAGGCAGCCCTCAAAAACAAAGTAGCGCTCCCAGTTTTGACGTGGATTTTCTGAGTAATATTGTTAAGTGAATCAGCAAGGAACAGAACCATGTGCATTATGCTATCATTATGCAAAGTGGGTGTGTGTGTTAGGAAGTGTGCATTTTATGTATATACGTTTGCAAATGCATTAAACATTTTTGGAAGGAAACACATAAGAGACTATAAAATGGTCAGTAGGGAGAGGATTTGTAGAATTAATATTCAGGAGTGGAGAGAGACTTACTTTTCACTATATCTTGCTGTACGGTTGGTTGTTTTTTTTTTTTTTTTTTTTTTTTAAGATGACTGAGTGTTAAGCGTTGGGAGGGAAGACCTATATTTTTCTCCACATTGCATGTATCCTCTATACACATAAAGTAAGAGAATGAAACACCCTAAAACATTTTAAAAAAATTATGACTTTCTAAACCTCATATAACCTATGTAAGAGTAGGGATTAATCTTGTTCCAAAACTAGAATTTTAAAGAGGTTTTGTTGCTGTTAAAACTGAATTTTGATGCAGCGCCCTCAGATAGGTCTTGGTCCTTTGATCTCTAGGCAATGTCACATCCATACCGAAACAATAAACAGGGGGAAACAGAGGGCAAAGGGGCTAGCATCTGAGTACTGATTATGTAGACCGCTTTGCTATGTCCTTCACATTGTCTTATTCAAATTCTAAATCAGGACCTTGATTTAGGTTCCAATCCCACATCCACTACTTCCAAGCTGTGTGAACTTCAAAGTTATTTAACGTCCTCCAGTTTGCTTCCTCCTTTGACAATGGGAATATAGGAACAGACTCCTTCTTAAGGATGGAATGAGTTACTATGTGGGAAGCACTTAGAATGTTCACAGAGTATGGGGACAAACATCTCAGCTCTTTTGAGGGTGACTGTTAACTCACTTGGTCCTTTCTGCAGCCCTGAGAAAGTTGTCTTATCTCCATTTTCAGTAAAATAACAAGACTTAAGTGCTAAACTCTTACACCTCATCTCAGTGATAAAAAGTTAATTGAGTGAGTCATTCCAGTATATATCATTTAATCCCAAACATCTACCTGTAGAATTGCCTCTCTTCTCTCTCCCAACATGAGGAGAGAATCAAGCAAAGATGTATGCCTTTTCATATTGATTAACAAAAAAAATTGAAAAGGCCTACCATATAGCCTTCGTCATGGGTGAAATCATAGTCACACTGAGAACAGTCACAATACTAATATTTACTGAGCACCTCCTACCAGGCACTGTACTCAGGATCTGAAGTCTAGCACCCCATCAGATCCTGACAACACCCACTTGACGTGTCTACCATCATTCTCCCATTTTACAGATGCAGAAACAGACATGGACAGTAGTTAAGGAGCCAGCCCATGGTCACACAGCCAGTTAAGTGCCCGAGTAGGACTTGAACCCAGGGAGTTAGCTCCAGAGTCCATGTGCTTCGACACCTACGGACATTCAGCACAGGGTTATACTTCCAGCACCCATGAGCTCATCTTCAATAACACACTGGAAATCATGTATGTTCAACTTCCCAGTTCAAAAGCTAAATTTCTTAATTCTAGTGGACTGACCATGTGCAAAAGGAAAAAAAGAAAAAACAAAACTGCAAGATTCTTAGGCAATCACTCAAGTGAGTGAGAAAAGAAATGAAAAATGTTTAATGGCTAGCAGCTTTTCCTTTCTAATCCCCATGCAACAACCTGTGAGAGCTCTCTGTCATAACCTAACTGCAGCTTTCTTTGCATTTGGGCTAAACGCCTATGACCAGAGCTCTTGTAAAGGTTAATTATTAACGTAGAACAATAGGGGATCCCACAGGGACAGACTGAGGCTCGGCTCCATTGAACAATAAATGGAAAAAGAACTCAAATATCTCTACAGGAGGCAGAAGGATAAAAAGAAAAGGGCCTTTTAAAAGAATGCAGCATCCTATGAAGAGGAACTCTTCTGTGAGAAGGGTACAGAACCGCGACTGGGACAGACAGTGAATAACTAGAATGCAGATTTCTGGAGACACAGACAAGAGAATCCCAGCTGGGAACTGGCAAGACAAAGACTTCTCTCAAAAGCTCTTTGAAAATGAGCTCTCTAGCTACTCCATGGCCCTGAAATTACTTGTCTATTTATTTGCAATTTCCACACCTTTCCCACTGACAGCTGAGTAACCTCTCTGAGTCCCATTGTATTTATTTCCAAAGGCAGGAGACTCAATAGCTGTTCCAGAACTGTTCCCCTTTCCCTCCAGCCCCAGAGCAATTATCAAGATTAAATGGGATATTATACCTGGTAGAATGTAGAGAATCCTAAATAGTACGTAAGCCTAGGAATACAATAGTACACCATGTTTTCCAGCAGTACTGGGGTACTATTGAAAACTGGCAGGGGCCTGAACTGATGTTCTTCTGAGGATCTCCTACCAATAAGAAAGGGACAGGAGAGCACCTTGTAGCCCAGTGATATTCAATTAAGAAGCTCCATGGTTGGCATCTTCACCTCCCTACCCTAACCCCTGCCAACCTGCCCACTGCAAGACCATGGCATGGCCATGCAAAAGTGTAGCAGCACCTTGGGGAGGGCATGATGGCAAGAAACCCCAGTGGACTCCCTTACAAGGCAAAGTAGTATCTAGTATAGTTGCTATACTAGATGTTGTTCAGTCACTAAGTAGTGTCTGACTCTCTGTGACCCCATGGACTGCAGCACACCAGACTTCCCTGTCCTCCACTATCGCCGGATGTTTGCTCAGGTTCTACTGAATCAGTGACGCTATCCAACCATCTCATCCTCTGCCGCCCCGTTCTTCCCCTGCCTTCAACGTTTCCCAGCACCAGGGTCTTTTCCAATGAGTTGGCTCTTCGCATCAGGTGGCCAAAGTATTAGAGCTTGAGCTTTAGCATCACTCCTTCCAATGAATATTCAGGACTGATTTCCTTTAGCATTGACTGATTTCATCTCCTTGCTGTCCAAGGGACTCTAAAGAGTCTTCTCCAGCACAATTCGAAAGCATTAATTTGGTATAGTATTTTCTGTAAATTCATACTTTCATCTAAATGGAAAGCCCTGCCTGATGACCAAACTAGGAAAAGATGTGGCAGTGAGCACCTTGGTTGACAACTAGCCTCAAGGAGCAATGAGAGACAAAGTGGAAACCGCTCCTAATGGGAGATGTCACACAGCCTGGGGTGACAGAGGCAGAGCGCCAAAGAGTGACAACTCCAACCTCGGGCTTATAAAAGCTGCTGTTTGGACTTGCAGCTTGTCCAGCTGTCAAGTCCTAAGGATCGCTCAAACCAGCCCCTCGCCTACTCCCGCAGTGCCAGACTCTGTCCACCACCATTTCTCCTCTGGATTTCTGCAATGGCCTTCTAACAGAACCCCCTGATCCTTCCCCTCATGTTCTCCATAGTTCCACAGTGAATTTTCCAAAACCATTAAATCTGATCAGGCATTCCCTTGCTTAATAACCCTCAACATAGACAAGGATGATCTGTCCCTGTCTCTCTCCCCACTTGTTTCCCTTTCTTTCCCCTATCCTTTCATTCTCTAATCCAGATGACTTAAAGCTCTTTGATTCTTTTAATGATCCTCTTCTCTCCCCTGTGTCTGTCTGTCTGTCTGTGTGTTAGTCGCTCAGTAGTATCTGACTCTTTGCAACCCCATGGACTGTAGCCCTCCAGGTTCCTCTGTTCCTGGGATTCTCCAGCAAGAATACTGGAGTGGGTTGCCATTCCCTTCTCCAGGGAATGGAGAATCTTCCAGGGAATCCTCCAGGGAATCTTCAGAATCCAGGGATCCAACCCAGATCTCCTGCATTGCAGGTGGATTCTTAACCATCTGAGCCATTTGTTCCCTGCTAAATGCTTTTCTTGCTCCGATCTACATCCAGTACACACTCCTTGTCCTTCTGGTCTCAGTTTAGATGCTACTTTCTTGAGGAATCCTTTCTGACAAAATGACCCCCATAATTCTGACAATTTTGTGGACGTTTTCCTTCTGCACACTATCTTTTATTCTTTGACTATGTGTAAGTATGTTTGTACAATTTTGAATCCTTTTAAAAGTGTTTTGATTTTGAATTATCAAATAAGATCTGCTTAGGACTTTTATCCTTATGTATCAGAGGGTAGACAGAATGAGAACCATAATCACAGAAAACTAACCAAACTGATTACACATGGACCACAGCCTTGTCTAACTCAATGAAACTATGAGCCATGCCATGTGGGGCCACCCAAGATGGATGGGTCATGGTGGAGAGTTCTGACAAAACATGGTCCCCTGGAGAAGGGATTAGCAAACCACTTCAGTAATCTTGCCTTTAAAACCCCATGAACAATATGAAAAGGCAAAAAGATAGGATACTGAAAGAAGAACTCCCCCGGTCGGTAGGTGCTGAATATGCTACAGGAGATCAATGGAGAAATAACTCCAGAAAGAATGGAGAGACAGAGCCAAAGCAAAAACAACGCCCAGTTGTGGGTGTGACTGATGATGGAAGTAAAGTCTGATGCTGTAAAGAACAGTATTATGTAGGAACCTGGAATGTTAGGTCTATGAATCAAGGTAAATGAGAAGTAGTCAAATAGGAGATGGCAAGAGTGAACATTGACATTTCAGAAATCAGTGAATTAAAACAGACTGGAATGGGTGAATTTAATTCAGATGACCATTGTATCTACTACTGTGGGCAATAATCCTATAGAAAATATGGAGTAGCCATCATAGCAAACAAAAGAGTCAAAAATGCAGTATTTGGGGGCAATCTCAAAAATGACAGAATGATCTCTGTTCGTTTCCAAGGCAAACCATTCAACATCATAGTTATTCAAGTCTGTGCCCCAACCACTAATATCAAAGAAGCTGAAGTTGAACGGTTTTATGATGACCTACCAGACCCTCTAGAACTAATGTCAAAAAGATGTCTTTTTAATCATACAGGACTGGAATGCAACAGAAAGAAGTCTAAAGGTACTTGGGGTAATAGGCAAGTTTAGCCTTTGAGTACAAAATAAAGCAGGACAAAGACTAACAGAGTTTTGCCAAGAGAATACACTGGTCATAGTAAACAATTCCTTCCAACAACACAAGAGACAACTCTACATATGGACATCACCAGATGGTCAACACCAAAATTAGATTGATTATGTTCTTTGCAGCCAAAGATGGAGAAGCTCTATACATTCGGCAAAACCAAGACTGGGAGCTGACTGTGGTTCACATCATGAACTCCTTATTGCCAAATTCAGACTTAACTTGAGGAAAGTAGGGAAAACCACTAGACCATTCAGGTATGACCTAAATCAAATTCCTTACGATTATATAGTAGAAGTGACAAACAGATTCAAGGGATTAGATCTGATAGACAGAGTGCCTGAAGAACTATGGATGGAGGTTCATGATATTGTACAAGAGGCAGTGATCAAAACCATCCCCAAGGGAAAAAAAAATGCAAAAGGCAAAATGGCTGTCTGAGGAGGCCTGACAAATAGCTGTGAAAAGAAGAGAAGTGAAAAGCAAAGGAGAAAAGGAAAGATACACCCATTTGAATGCAGAGTTCCAAAGAATAGCAGGGAGAGATAAGAAAGACTTCCTCAGTGATCAATGCAAAGAAATAGAGGAAAACAATAGGATAAGAAAGACTAGAGATCTCTTCAAGAAAATTAGAGATGCCAAGGGAACATTTCATGCAAAGATGGGCTCGATAAAGGACAGAAATGGTATGAACCTAACAGAAGCAGAAGATATTGAGAAGAGGTGGCAAGAACACAAAGAAGAACTGTACAAAAAAGATCTTCATGACCCACATAACCACACGGTGTGATCACTCACCTAGAACCATTCTAGAATGCAAAATCAAGTGGGCCTTAGGAAGCATCACTATGAACAAAGCTAGTGGAGGTGATGGAATTCCAGTTGAACTATTTCAAATCCTAAAAGATGATGCTGTGAAAGTGCTGCACTCAATATGCCAGCAAATTTGGAAAGCTCAGCAGTGGCCACAGGACTGGAAAAGGTCAGTTTTCATTCCAATCCCAAAGAAAAGGCAATGCCAAAGAATGCTCAAACTACTACACAACTGCACTCATCTCACAGGCTAGTGAAGTAATGCTCAACATTCTTCAAGTGAGGCTTCAACAGTATGTGAACTAAGAATTTCCAGATGGTCAAGCTGGATTTATAAGAGGCAGAGGAACCAGAGATCAAATTGCCAACATCCATTGGATCATAGAAAAAGCAAGAGAATTCCAGAAAAACAGAAAAACATCTATTTCTGCTTCATTGACTATTCCAAAGCCTTTGTGTGGATTACAACAATATGTGGAAAATTCTTAAAGAGAAGGAAATACCATACCACCTCACCTGCCTCCTGAGAAACCTGCATGCAGGTCAAGAAGCAACAGTTAGAACCAGACATGGAACAACAGGCTGGTTCCAAATTGGGAAAGAAGTATGTCAAGGCTATATACTGTCACCCTGCTTATTTAACTTATATGTAGTGTATATCATGCAAAATTCTGGGCTGGATGAAACACAAGCTGGAATCAAGATTGCCGGGAAAAATGTCAGTAACCTCAGATATGCAGACGACACTATCCTTATGGCATAAAGTGAAGAGGAACTAAAGAGCCTCTTGATGAAAGTGAAAGAGGAGAGTGAAGAAGCTGGCTTAAAACTCAATATTCAAAAAAGTAAGATCATGGCATCCGGTCCCATCACTCCATGGCAAATAGATGGGGAAACAAAGGAAACAGTGAGAGACTTTATATTCTTCGGCTCCAAAATCACTGCAGATGCTGACTGCAGCCATGAAATTAAGACACCCAATCCTTGGAAGAAAAGTTATGACCAACCTAGACAGCATATTAAAAAGCAGAGACATTACTTTGCCAACAAAGGTCCATCTAGTCAAAGCTATGGTTTTTCCAGTAGTCATGTATGGATGTGAGAGTTGGTCCATAAAGCTGAGTGCTGAAGAATTGATGCTTTTGAACTGAGGTGTTGGAGAAGACTCTTGAGGATCCCTTGGACTTCAAGGAGATCCAACCATTAAACCTAAGGGAAATCAGTACTGAATATTTATTGGAAGGACTGATGCTGAAGCTGAAGTTCTAATACTTTGGCCATCTGATGAGAAGAACTGATTCACTGGAAAAGATCTTGATGTTAGTAAAGACTGAGGGCAGTAGGAGAAGGAGACAACAGAAGATGAGATGGTTGGATGGCATCACTGACTCAATGGATATGAGTCTGAGCAGGCTCCGTGAGTTGGTGATGGACAGGGAAGCCTGGCATGCTGCAGTCCATGCGATCACAAAGAGTTGGACACAACTGAGTGACTGAACTAAACTCAACTGAACTGGACTTGCAGCACATGCTTAGAAGGTCAGATAGTAAAACAGTTGTATACAGAATCTCAGGGCTAAGACACTGTCTCAGAACAACACCTCTTGTCTTAATCTTAATGTCCCTAATCTTTGATACAGAGGCACACAGGAACAATACCAGGAGTAAGGCAAGCTATGAGCAGGAGCAATACAGTAAAAACAGTCACCACCTACCAAGAGCCTATTATGTGCCAGACACTTTAAAAATGCTAATGTGCATCTTCCACATTAAGGAAGTGAAACAGGTAACATTAGCCTCACTTTGCAGAAATGAGGTTCAGAGAGGATAGGCACTTGTCTAAGATCACACAGTCCCTTAAGGGCATAACCAGGACTTGAACCCAGATCTCTCTGACTGTACTGGGGCAAGGTCATGTTCCAGGGGTGGCCATTCCTAAGCTCTCTAGTAGTGCAGGCTTACCCATAAAGTAGAAACTCCTTAAATCAGGCACAAAAAAACACACCCAGCTCCATCCAGACTTATTAAGCCCTTCCTACCTGGGCTGCCCTCTCTAATGGATCCCTACCCTTCCCTTCCCCACTTTGAGGCACTTGGAGGCTTCAGTGTGAACTCTGGTGTCAGAGCTTCTGCATACTTGCTCATCACGTAGGTTTCCCAGCCTACAGTGCCTTCCTCTCCTCTCCAACCTCTAAATGATGATTCATCCCTACCAGGATCTACCCCCAAACCCACTCCAGGCCCTCCCGGACTACTCTGGTTCTTGCTGATACCCACCATTTGCTTGGAAGCCTTTCATTGCCTACCTATGACGGAGCTGTCTGCCTGCCTGCCCAGACCATTGGCCTTGATTGGGAAAGAAACCGCTGTTCTTTTAATATTCGTTTATTTTTGGCTGTGCCAGGTCTTCATCACAACATGTGGGCTTTCTCTAGTTGTGGCGAGTGGGGGCTACTCTCTAGTTGCGGGATGCGTGCGTCTCATTGTGGTGGCTTCTCTTGCTGTGGAGCACAGGCTGGGTACACAGGCTTCAGTAACTGTGGTATGCGGGCTTAGCTGTTCCGCAGCATGTAGGATCTTCCTGAACCAGGGATCGAACCCATGTCCCCTGCACTGGCACACAGATTCAAAACCACTGGACCACCTGGGAAGCCCCAGGAGAGGTTATTCTAATCTGTATGCTGTGCTTTTTAAACTCTTCCATGATGCTCAAGGAATATGG
>NW_011494773.1:3065326-3067771 GCF_000754665.1 Bison bison bison | reverse complement strand
TGGACATGGGTTTGGGTAGACTTTGGCAGTTGGTGATGGACAGGGAGGCCTGGTGTGCTGCGGTTCATGCGGTCGCAAAGAGTCGGACACACCTGAGTGACTGAAATGAACTGAACTGAGAACACCACCTCTTGTATGTCTCCCCAATCTTTGATACAGAGGAACACAGGAACAATACCAGGAGTAAGACAAGCTATGATAGCAAGAACAATACAATAAAGAGAGTCACCACCTATCAAGAACGCATGGGAGTATTTTCCTCTCTCTTCCATCTTATCCCAGGACACTCTGGACGCTGTTTTCAGCTTTCTGGGAATATACATCCACATATTCTGTGATAAATGCCACATCCCTGGACTCTCCAGCAAGGGACCCAGAAGGAATCTGGGAGTGTGGGTTTGTTCCCCGCGGTTCCAAGATGGCCTTGTGGTTCTGTTTCTCCTGTCCAGGAAGAGCAGATTTACCACACGGCCTTTCTTTTCTCTTGTTTTTGAAGTGTCTGTAATCCTCTACGTGTCTACATATAGGGCAATCTCAATAAAAAAAAAAAAAACAGATCGTCTTATAGGACTGTGACTCACAGGCCTGTGACTTGATGACGGAGCATCACTGTTCTGACCCAGGTCAGTGGACGGTGTCTGAAGTCAGGACTCTGGGGGACATCCTCTGGAGTATGTGGGCCAGACGAAACAGAGTGGTGAAAAGCCAATGTCAGGGGCCTTGGGGTGGAACAGCATTGACAACAAATCCCAGTAAAGCCTTTTGACTTTATACCTGTGTGCAGAGCAGTTTACATATGACCAGCAATGGACAAAGATTTATTCCCTACCCCAACATAATCCTTTGACAATAGATAATAACGAAATGAGCTTTTTCTCTTCGGCTTTCAGGATTGTGCAGTTTCTAGATAAACCTGGGGGTAATCTTGTTATTGTGTGACGTTTCTACTCTGCGTAAATAAATAAGAAGCCCTGGGAAAGCACCTTGCGTCTGGGGCAGTCACAGACTCACATATCCTACTTTCTCTATATTACTTCCCCCTCCACCCTTCAGGCAACTGATGACTCTGGTCGGTGGTGATTTTCTTTCCTAGGGAGCGTCTACTCAACTCATCTGTCACTCAAAACATTCAACCTTGTTACCTTTCAGTAAGCACGGCTCTTACTGTTTTGAGTAAACCTCAAATATCTTATCAGCAAAACATATGCATTACAGCTTTAAAAATCTGAACCAGCACCTAGTTGTAGCGGTGCTTAATAAATGCTCATATCTTCATTAAATCCGATGTTGGACTCAGTTGGCAGCGCAAGGCAGAGGTCAAGGTCACGGACGTCCCGCCTCAGTAAGTACAGTCTGAGTCCAGCTCCTCCCCTGCCGGCTGTGTGACCTTGGACAATGGTTAACGTTCTTCACGTCGAAGACTTACAGGTAACGCGTCTCCTTTCACAGGGCCGTAAGAGGCCTGTGAGGTAATGTGTCATAGCTACAAAATGCTTTAGCAGTTTCTGATGCTTCTCTTCATTTTGTTATTTTCTGTGAGAAGCCATAACTAGATCAACAGAGAGGAGAGCCTGACATGGAGTCATTAGAAAGGGAAGATTCCACTACAATATTGTAAAGTAATTAGCCTCCAATTAAAATAAATACATTACTTAAAAAAAAAAAAAAAAAAGGGAAGATTCCCTGTGAGGGTAAGTTCTAAGCCACGTGTCCGCTCAAGAGTCTAACGACAGACTCTGGATTTAACAAATTCTGAAGGTAGAATAAAAAATTACAAATTACAAAATCGGGACTTCCCTGGTGGCCCAGTGGTTAGGAATCTGCCTTACAATGTAGGTCTCCGGTCAGGGAAGTAAGATCCCACAAGCCTTGGGATGACAAAGCCCCTGGGCGGCAAGTACTAAAGCTCGTGTGCAGAGAGTCCACGCACAGCTAAAACCTGATGCAGCAAATTAGGAAAAATAAATAAATAGTTGCCTAGTGTGGCATTTATAAGATATGAAAATGCCTAGTGGTATCTATTTTTTGTCTTTCTCACACACCAGGCCCTTGTACAGATTTAGGATTCATGATCCTTAACATCATTTTCTGCCGCAGTGTACCACTGACCAAATTCCAACAGTGAACTTCTAGCACAAATGGGGCAGCAGATGGTCCTCTTAGCTTCAAAAGCCAGAGAAGCTGATATTTGGCATGGCCAAGGCCACATCTGCACCCCTGGTCTGGCTAACAGGGGTCAGCAGACTCACTCGCCTGCTGAGTTGCAGCTGACACCCAGGCTGAGGCCCTGAGCCCCCGCCACTGCATACCACGGACATCATTTCCAGGTTGCTGTTCTGCTCACAGCGCTCAGGGTCTGCCAAAGATAAAAACTGAGCCCCAGAAATAGAAAATGGGAATGGAGTTTCAGAATCACAGGCAAGAGCCAAGAAATATGAGAGTCCT
>NW_011494773.1:3031674-3065226 GCF_000754665.1 Bison bison bison | reverse complement strand
CTGTAAAGTAATTATCCTTCAATTAAAAATTAAATACCTTTAAAAAAAATTTTAAAAGGTTTGGGCGAACATACTATCACAGGGAACTCTCCTTAATGCACGGTGGTGACCTAAATGGGAAGAAAATCCAGAAGGGAGGAAATATATGTATACGTATGGCTGATTCATTCATTCACTTGTTGTGTTAGTACAGGAGAGACTAACAACGTGTAAAGCAACTATACTCCATTAGAGATGAATTAAAAAAAATAAAATTTAAAAAGGCTTGGTGATCCAACACTCTGTGGGTCAAACAATACATATCTGAAAGCTGGATCTCAAAGACTACCAGTTTATAATCCCTGGTCCATGGTTCCAAGCTGAGCACCAAAGAATGGATGCTTTTGAACTGTGGTGTTGGAGAAGACTCTTGAGAGTCCCTTGAACTGCAAGATCCAACCAGTCCATCCTAAAGGAAATCAGTCCTGAATATTCACTGGAAGAACTGATGCTGAAGCTGAAACTCCAATACTCTGGCCACCTGATACAAAGAACTGACTCATTAGAAAAGACCCTGATGCTGGGAAAGATTGAAGGCAGGAGGAGAAGGGGATGACAGAGGATGAGATGGCTAGATGGCATTACCAACTCAATGGACATGAGTTTGAGTAAACTCTGGGAGTGGGTGATGGACAGGGAGGCCTGGCGTGCTGCAGTCCATGGGGTTGCAAAAAGTCGGACACGACTGAGCAACTGAACTGAAGGTTCCATTTGCAAGAGACTGACAGGAAAAAATAAAAGGGACAGAAAGCAAGCTGGAGTCATAGGAAGAATCCAGACAAACTTCAGTACTTAAATTGAACCAGCAAAGTCCTCAGACCCTTCCTCATTTAAAAAAAAAAAAAAAAGCCCGACGCAGAGAGAGGAACACACGAGCAAGCACTGTGCAGCAACCAGTTAGTCTGACCTTATAAACCCAGGGCCATGGGCGCCAGCTCCAGAGCCGCACGAATGACGCAAGTCCTCACCACTTAGCCTGAAGACTTAGGCAAGCATTTATTCCCTTGACTGATTCCTTAAGAGAAAGCAATGACCATGTAAGTCTGTGGTCAACTGCAGACATAAACTGTAAGTTTAAGACTTCCAATCTCTGGCATAGTGAAGGTCTCAATTTTATTCTTCAGGAAGGAGAACTTTCTTAGGCTCTACAACATGCAGATTTCAATAGTTGCACAGGCTTGGTTGCCCCGTGGCATGTGGAATCATCCCAGACTAGGGATCAAACCTGTGTCCCCTGCATTAACAGGCAGATTCTTAACTACTGGACCACCAGGAAGTCTTAGGACTTTTATTCAGCTAAAAGGTTGACTAGGCACATATGTCTATGTGTTCCATAGAAAAGATTTTCAGCCAACCAAATCTGTGGGGTATTTAGGATACCATAAAAGTCCAGTCTATCACAAGAGGTAAGATGTGCCAACTCAGGCTTTATCATTCTTCCAGAGCCTTCTAAGATTTTACTAAATTAATGAACCAAGAACATGGCATAGACAAACCATAAACTTGGCATAACGAGAACCAGGCAAAGAAATAAGACGTGAATATCCATATATGGGCCATAGTTCTCCAAGATAGGCCTTATCAGTGAATAGTGAAAAGGTTTCTAGATAATTTAGAAAAGTTTTCGAGATGACCCTTTAAGCCACAACTGGACAGAAAACTCTCCCATCTCTTAGCACCATGTTGGCAAATACACGTTTCTCTTCTTCCTTTCTGGAAGATGGCATTGCTAACTAGTCTAATTCTATTCTACTCCCTTTCTCATTGAACCCAAATGAAGCCTCAGAATTCAAGGCAGTGCTCTGTGAAGTTATCACCAAAGAGCTGAAACTTGAGGTGAACCTACCTATGCTCTGGTTACTTTCTAACATGAAAGCCAACATAACGTAAATGAAGATTAAGCCAACTTAAAGCAAGCTTCCCTGGTGGCTCAGATGGTAAAGAATATGCCTGCAATACAGGAGACCTGGTTCAATTCCTGGGTTGGGAAGATCCCCGGAGAAGGGAACAGCAACCCACGCCATTATTCTTGCCTGGAAAATCCCAGGGACAGAGGAGCCTAGCAGCCTACAGTCCATGGGGTCGCAAAGAGTTGGACATGACTGAGCGACTAACACTGACTAACGCAAATTAAGAATATTGGAAACAAAAGAAAATCCATGTAAATATGTTAACTAACTTAAGCTCTAGACCATGGAAGACAAAGGTAACATGAAGTACAATCTGATATTCAAGGCTTAGAAATCTTGGAGGATGCTTTATATGAGATACCTGTCGCTCCAGCTAATGAGTGTGCCTGGGTCTGTAATCAGAAACTTGGCCCAGACTGTATTTATCTTCCCCATACTTTTTAGGAATGACATAATAAACAGGCTGTGCATTTCTGATGGGGCAACTAATGGATCCCCAGTGTCTGGCACACAGTTGAGGCTCGACAAATTTAATACACTCTTAATTCTTGTTCTGATATTTTAAGTACTACACAGATCTACCCCCATGAATGCCTGTTTCTTTCTGTCTTAGAATATTTGATGAGGGCACCCACGTGACTACAGTGAAAGTTACATGTCTCAAAGAGGGGAACTAAGATCAGATGAGTAGGTGGTACTTCATTATGAAAAGCTCTAAAAATACAGTCATTATGCAGTTGGGGGAAAAGGAACCATTAGGGTAGAAAGGAAGCCTTTAGCAGTTTGATTAGAAAGGTGACAAAATTTAAAATGTGGCTTCCTGAATCACTAGGAATCTACTGTTATTTTTATTCCAAGGACTAGAAATAACTCTGATCATCTTACTGTTTTCTCTGGGGATAAAATGTCCTTTCCTGCTTGAAACTCTTCAATGGTTCTTCTGTACCAACTTCAGAATCAAATGCAGACTTCTAAGCATTAAAGTCTTCCTGATCTAGTCCATCTTCATCATCACCAACCTTGCCAAAGTTCTGTGGTTCTTCCAATAAACCATCCCTGGCATAAGCCTCACCTAGATTCTCCATCTGAATAACTACTGCTCACATGAGAGGCACAGTTAGAGTATCACCTACTTCGGAAGCCTTTCCCAACATTCTTGCCCATTCCACTTCCACCCACAGCTGATTCCCTTCCCTCTGCTCCCATAGCTCCATCTTCTGCTATTACAGAATTTATCATGCTGTGCTGTAACTGTCTATCCCCAGTAGACTGGGAGTTTCTCAAGTGGAAGACCTGGTGTTTTTCCTGTGTTTCCCAAGGTCTGTTCCAGTGCCTGGCACAAAGTCAGTATATATATTTTAGGAGGATGGGGAAGAATGGAGAGAAAGAAGGGCAAGGAAAATCATAGTCTATATCCCAATGCCTCTAAGTCAAAGAGGACTGTAAGGCAAAAAGAAGCCTCTACATTCATTCTGCTTGACAATAAGTGAGGAGACAAGAATATAGAAAACTGAAGAATCACACAGTTAAAAGCATCTGGTGGAACCACTGAATAGTTAGTTGCTTTCCCTATTGTGTATGCTTGGGAAATGTGCTTATATTTTAAGCTATAAATATGGAAAGTTCCGCACCCTCGAATGGCAGCTGTCATTAGTTTGTGCGTCTTGGCAGAACACTAAGAGAAGCAGCAGCAAAAAGCCCAACTGCAAATTCTAGCAAGATGCTCTAGGAGATTGCCTGATGAAGCTCAGCACCAGAACTGCCTCTCACTCTGCAGCCTGCTAAGAGATGACTGCTCACCTCTACGACCATGGAGCCTGGACTGTCAGAGAGAACAGATTTTGAAACAATACCTCAGAGCCCTTATCCCCTGCACTCAGAGACAAAAAAAAAGGAACAAGAATGAATCCCCAACAGTGAAGCCTTCGACCATGGCTAGCAACTTCTGGCTGCTACCAACTATCCTGCAAAAATATAGATTGCAAGAGGAATGCCAAATAGCTTTTGAAGAAAGATTTTATGGAAGGCCCAAAGGCAGAACTACTATAAAGGACTCAGTGAAACAGAACCTTGAAGAAGTCTAACACAGTTGGCTGGCAACAATAGCAGCATATCAGGAAAGCCATGAATTCCACGCAGCCCGGAAAAATGGAAGCAGTGGGTTCAGAACCACGGATAGTGACAGACAATTCCAAGAGATGCTGATCAACACACAAGCTCCAGGAGGACCAAGATGGCAAGTTTACACAGGGGCTTTGCAGCCCATTCATTTGTATAAAGTACATATGGGCTTTATATAAGAGATGCATGGCTTCCTGATGGTCCCCCACCTTTCTAAAAAGGGGCTCTGTTGTCAGAAGCAATTATCAGCTGTTTCTTGCCTGGCCTGCTAAGCAGCTCTGCTACTAGTCTAATAAAGGCTCTAATCAGATGGCCTTTCAAAGTGGTCCAGAGGAGCCCTCTGCAATCAGCAGAAGGGGTGAGGAGAGTATAAGAAGAATATGCCAGGTTGGCAGGTGCCTGATAACAGAACCATTTCTAACCTTGTGCAAACGGCAGCAAATAAGAATTGAATTCAAACTGACAGTAATATAGACAGAAATGCTAGAACTCAAGTTGATTTCTTTTCTAAACAGGTGTCTGTACCTTTTGTTAACGTCAAAATAAAGAGTTGTGGAAAAAATGAGGCCAACCTCCTTTGGAGGGCACCCTTTCAAGGTGATGGCCCTTAGTCCCAGGATTTACACCTGGCACTTTACCTTTAGTACATCTGCAGAGACCCACACAACCACTAGATGTCCCTTACGCCACATAAAACCAACCTGAAATGAATTTCACTACCAGTCACACAAATCACATTTAAAGAAAGCTTTTCTAAGTCTTGGATCTTAGGTATCAACTATAATTCCTATCACTACTTACTCCTCCTTATTTATATTTTGTCCATTTCTATGCATTTCAATAGTCTTGAGAGTCCCTTGGACTGCAAGGAGATCCAACCAGTCCATTCTGAAGGAGATCAGCCCTGGGATTTCTTTGGAAGGACTGATGCTAAAGCTTAAACTCCAGTACTTTGGCCACCTCATGCGAAGAGTTGACTCACTGGAAAAGACTCTGATGCTGGGAGGGATTGGGGCAGGAGGAGAAAGGGATGACAGAGGATGAGATGGCTGGATGGCATCACTGACTCGATGGATGTGAGTGTGAGTGAACTCTGGGAGTTGGTGATGGACAGGGAGGCCTGGCGTGCTGCGATTCGTGGGGTCGCAAACAGTTGGACACGACTGAGTGACTGAACTGAACTGAACTGAATAGAGAACTATTATGAATTAAAATTCTTTTAGAGGAAAAAATAATAGAGAAATAGGCAGAAGGAATATTTCAGGAAAGGACTGCTGCTGCTGCTGCTAAGTCGCTTTAGTCGTGTCCAATTCTGTGCGACCCTATAGACAGCAGCCCACCAGGCTCCCCCATCCCTGGGATTCTCCAGGCAAGAACACTGGAGTGGGTTCCATTTCCTTCTCCAATGCATGAAAATGAAAAGTGAAAGTGAAGTCGCTCAGTCGTGTCCGACTCTCAGGGACCTCACAGACTGCAGCCTACCAGGATCCTCCATCCATGGGATTTTCCAGGCAAGAGTACTGCAGAAAAGGAATATAGGGTGCCTAAAGGACTCAAAGTTCATTATCACTTTTAGGAATCAAATAAGCTTCAATATACATGGAGTAACCCACAAGCTCAGCTTAAATTCAGTTACCGTACATTAGGATCTTAGATTCAATGAAACTAGGTATGGCAAATAATTTTAATTTCACATGTCAAGCTTGATCAATTAAGAGAGGCTGCCTAGGACACAAAATGGGAAAGATTATCGGGCTGTGACCCACAGACAATGCCTGATAGGCTTGTGAAAATGGGAATGGTGACTCCCATGATGCTGCACTTGCAGAACCTGAATTAGCCCCCTAGCTCGAAGCCTCCCAGACTCAGAATGACCATGGGCCAGGACAACAGGATGATGGCAGTAGCAGAAGTACTAAACATAGCCACAGCTGACCTTAACGGAAGGCCTTTCGTGGGACACGTTTTGTTCTCAGTATTCTACACAAAATAATTTAATCCTCATATGGCAAATATCCAAACCAAGATACAACACTACTTTTGAGAGTAAAAGAGGGCAATAATTCACCCGGACAACAGGTAACCCAGAACATCCCAAGTCTACCTGCGGTGGATGGCTGCCCTGTTGGAGCCTCATGACAACCTGAGGAATGAGAGGTAGCATAACTAGGGTTCAGGACTGCAAGCCTTGAAGCCGCCCAGCTTCCTGACCGAAGACAGAGCCCAGAGAAAGCTACAGAAAGACCACTTCACTGTGCGGAGGATCTTACACACCTGCAGCAAAAGGTCCTGGAGCAACATCCCACTGTGCACGGCAGACAGCAGGCGGGACATGGCCGCCACCTTCCCTATTCAGGGGAGGAGGAGGCTGGGGAATTCACACCAGGCTGGCTCACCAGTTACCAGGGAAAGCAGGGCTGGGGCAGGGGACGCAGCTCCTGATTAAGCCCGATAATTAAGAGGATGGGATAGCCGTGTGAGCGAAGCAGGGACTGGTTGAGCCGAAGATATATAAGGAGCAAGAAAGCAACCATCTTGAGTTGCCTGACCACACATTCCACCCCTACATACCCTGCAGGACCCTTATAATCTTGGTCACCCCTCTTCTGCAGTACCCCTGGGGTCAGGCATGTTGAGGTACACTGTAACCAAAGACCACAAATGCAAGACAATAACAGCAGCTAAAGAGGAAGCCAGGTACTTATTTGGCCAATTTTTCATGCAAGCCCAGAAGAGGAAAACAAGGGCATCTCACTGCAGACCCAGCCATCAGACTCACTTCACAGTGGGGCCACCACTGTCACCCAGTCTGCAAACAGATAATCTTGGCTCAGACTAGGGGTGAAATGGAAGTTTAGCAGGCAAATGGAAATTAACGGTGTTTCACAGGCACAAAGCAGGGAAGATTATGATCATTAAGCAAAATACAAGCCACGGCAGCACTCTGAGATCACACCACCCCTACCTGAGGTCTCTGTCCTGGCCGGCACCCTCAGTCCCCACAGCTGATGCCAAGTACTGGAGAAGCGGATTAACAGCAGAGCCCAGGGTTAACATGATGGTGCCTCCCTCCAGTAGAGGGCCCGGACTAATCATCTTAATGGTCTTAAGTGGGGCAGGTAGAAGACAGGTGAAGTCTAAATTCTCTTCTACTCCTGTTCCCCACGAGGTGCAAACCCAAACCACCGGGGATGTATCCTCCCGCCCCATGGCTTTTTATAATGTGATCCCCCTGGGTGGGTCTTATGGCCAGGGCAAACCTGAGCCACTGTCCTGACCGATCGTGGGCAGGGGTCCCTCAGTGGTTAGCGGTTGACCCCAGCTGGTTAACATGCCACAGGCACCGGGATGACTGCTCCTGGGATGTTCAGTTACAGCAGCAGGGCTCCAGTCAGCCCCCTGGCCCTCGTGTTGACAGAGTGGGTTTCCCTCTCAACTGTTAAGGTAGTTTGGTCATCCTTTCAATTAGCCAGAGATCAGTGGGGCTGTGGACAGGTGAAAATGCCAGCATATATCATTTTTATCAGCCCATTCCTGAACTTCGTGGCTGGTAAAGTGGATTCCTGGGTCACTATCCAATGTCCATTGGTGATGGGGGGGTCCTTATATCATACACAGCTGTTCCAGACACTGAATAGTGATTTTTCTGCATTACTGGATGACCCAGGTAGACCATTAGTAAGGTCTTCCACCTGCTATAATGCTCTGTAGATGCACGGGGCTGGTGTCCGTCACACTGTATGGCAGCTCCGCCCACATGCACAGCTGCCCCAGAGGCCCAAGGACACTCTTACTACTTTGCTGTTGCCACAGGCCCCAAGCAAGCCCTTCTGGGTAACTGGCCACATCCAACTCACAAGTCTGTCCCCCTCAGTTAATATCCCTAAAGCCTGTGTCCATAACTATTGAGGGGTCAGATAATACCTAAGTGTTGGACAGATAACCTCAGTCCTTGAGATTCTGTCTGTGTTCACCAGCTTCCCCTGTGCAGTCAGATGAGCCAGAAGCTTGGGGCTGCTACTTCTCAACGGGAAAGAGACTCTGAGGTTCAACAAGACGCCACCAATATAAAAGAAGAGAAAGATATCTCCCGTGTTGGTCAGCTGCCACAGGGCCCCACAGGCTGGTGGACGGCCACCTCGGGATTACCCCTGCCATTTCCCAGTCCCGTCCTTATCTCTTGACAATGCAGCATTCACAGGCATTCCCTCAGCCTCCTGAAGCACTCTTCACTGTTGGGTGGCACCCCACAGGCCATCAAGCCTTGCAGCTGCCCAGCCTGGGGACCAAAGAAAGAGCCCAAGACAGTGACAGAGACACCAAGGGTTTATTGGACAGGGCTGGGTCTTACCTGTGCACAGAAAAGTTCAGGGAGTGACACACTCACCATGTGCAGGAGGCAGAACACGGCAGCCACCTTCCCTACTCAGGGGAGGAGGGGGCTGCCATTTATAGGGGGAACTGACGTCAGGTTGGCTCATTAGAGTTACCAGGGAAACCAGCCGCTGGGGCAGGGGCCAAACCTGCAGGCAGTTACAGATTAAGCCCTATCATTAAGAGGACTGGAGATTTCTGTGAGTGAAACAGGGCTGGGTCAAGCAGGAGATGTCCAGAGTGCAAGAGAATGGCCATCTTGAGTGGCCTGACCATACATAGAGTTAAGAGACATTTGCTGAAGTCAATCTATGTGGGTTCAAACATTTGCTTTGCACTTGTCCTTGCATAACCTGGACAGGTTATTGCACCTCTGTGTACCTCAGCTTCCTCATCTTTGAATTGGGACGATGATAATAATAGTATGATTATCTTGTAGGATTGTTGTGAAAAATAGAAGATTAAGTACATGTAGGGGCTTTAGACTAGCTCTTGGTAATATAAGTGTTGGCTACTATTATCTTCAGTTTACAGAAGAGAAAAGGAGAATCAGAGATTTTAACATCTAAGGTCACAGAGCTATTACTAGAACCAGAGTCAAACGCAAGCCTGGCTTGAGAACCTATGCTCAGTAACTGACTACCCTGCCTCTACACAACAGAAGAAAACAATGTTTCCCTAAGATCTCTCCTGTAATCCAGCTTCTCCAAGGAGCTGGACCACAAGAGAATCACTAGAAATGGGAGGCTCTCCTGCCTGAGGTTTAGGTTAGCGGGTTATGGTCAAGTAGGTGCATTGAATGAAGCATGCTCAAGGCTCCCGTCAGAGCCCTGTGGAAGATTTCTCCTGGGGGCCATGCCCTCCCCCGGCTATATGTGAGAGGAGGAAAGGAAGTGTGCAGGAGCCAGGTGAGTCTGCTTCCAAAACTCAACTGCTGCTGCTGCTGCTAAGTCACTTTCAGTCGTGTCCGACTCTGTGTGACCCCATAGACGGCAGCCCACCAGACTTCCCCGTCTAATTCAAAACTTAGTGAAGACCCCGTTCTGACTGTGTATGAGAGCCCATTCGAGAGCTCCTCTCTCTTGACCAGGCCTGAATTCCCCTCCCAGTGACTACCTACATCCCCTGTGACCTTCCTCATGAGAAAGATGGCAAAAGCGATTGCTGGACACTGAAGAGCGAGTGCCAGGCTAGCCCCAGAACTAGACCATGATCCATGCAAAACGGGGCTAGGTCATAGGACCTGGCCACCACTGTGACCTGCCCAGGCCTCCAGACAGCTCTTTGAGTTCTTACTCAGCTCCTCAGTAAGTATTAATTGTTTATTTTCATAATGAAAATAAGGAACGTTACCCTAGCTACCTGTCCAGTGACGTCAGACTGACCTAAATTAGCCCCTTCCTGACAGTATTCCCTGGCTTCCTTCATGTGGGCCCTCAGTTTCAAAGCTGTTTACTCGTGAGGGATGTCTGTAAGCAAACCAAGATCCTGGAAGAATAAGCACTTGGAGTTTGCAAAGGGGAAAAAAGTCTGTCTCTGTAGAAGGCTGAAATTTTTTTCTCCAAGATAATGGGCCTTATTTGCTAAAAACCTATAAAATACTACTTTATTGGAAAAGTCAAAGTAAAGATGCTCAGTCATGTCCGATTCTTTGCGACCCCATGGACTGTAGCCTGCACCAGGCTTCTCCATCCATGGGATTTTCCAGACAAGAGTACCAGAGTGGGTTCCCATTTCCTTCCTTTCCCTTATTGGAAGAGGGTCTTTGCAAATGTGATTAAGGCTGTTGACATGAGATGATTCTGTACTATCTTGGTTGGCCCTAAGTACAATCGCCTGCATCCTAATAATAAGAAGAGGGAGATTAGACATACAGAGAGAAGACAATGTAAAGGTGACGGCAGGGCTGGAGACACGCAGCCACAGGTCAAGGATTATCAGCAGCAAGAGAAACTGAAAGAGGAGCCGGTTCTGCCCAGCAGCTTCTGGGGCGCAGTCATGGGAGGGGCTTGCTGACCTCTTGAATTCTGCCCAGTGAAACTAATTTTTGAACTTCTGACCTCCAAAACTATAAGAGATTAAACTGCTGCTGCAGTTTTAAGCCACTGGTTCAGGATCCTTTTTTACAGTAGCCAAAGGAAACATACACACTCTCTCTTCTCATTCCCCAGCCCCTGTTAGAGTCTGAATTGTAATTCTACCCCCAGGGCAAGGTCTACCTGCTTTGATGCTTGCCATACACAGATTGCTCAGATTTGTTTTTGTTTTGGATTTTTTTTTTTAATTTCAGCATAATTGCTTAACAATATTGTGTTGGTTTCTGCCATACAACAATTCAAATCAGCCATGAGTCAATATATTCCCCCTCCCTCTGAAGCCTCCTTGCCAATGTCTCTGTCTATCCCACACCTCTAAGTGGTCCCAGAGCACTGGGCTGGACTCTCTGTGTTATATAGCAGCTTCTCACTAGCTAGCTATTTTACACATGAGTTCAGTTCAGTTCATTTCAGTCGCTCAGTCGTGTCCGACTCTTTGCAACTCCATGGATTGCAGTATGCCAGGCTTCCCTTTCCATCACCAGCTCCCAAAGCTGGCTCAAATTCATGTCCATCGAGTCAGTGATGCCATCCAACCATCTCTTCCTCTGTCATCCCCTTTTCCTCCTGCCTTCAATCTTTCCTAACATCAAGGTCTTTTCCAACGAGTCAGCTCTTTGCATCAGGTGACCCAAGTATCGGAGCTTCAGCATCAGCCCTTCCAATGAACATTCAGGACTGATCTCCTTTAGGATGGACTGGTTGGATCTCCTTGCAGTCCAAGGGACTCTCAAGAGTCTTCTGCACACTGCAGTTCAGAAGCATCAGTTCTTTGGTGGTGAATGTATGTCAGTCCAACTCTCGTGATTCTCCCACCCTCTCCTTTCCCTGCTGTGTCCACAGGACCATCCTCGACGTCTGCATCTCTATTCCTGCTCTGGAAAGAGGCTCACCAGTACCATCTTTCTACATTCCATACACACACACACATATATATGTATTAACATACAATATTTTTTTTCTCTTTCTGACTTACTTTGTGTAACAGGTTTGACAAGGAAGAATCAAATAAGAATGGAAAGCTGTGCAGACCTATCAACACGAGTACTCAGATCCTAGGACGCACTGTCTCTGAAGTTTAAATGACCAGCTGTACTTAGCCATCAGGTGTTTGATCCCACAGTTCAATCAAGTATGTGCTTATATGATAAGAGAGGATGCTTGATTCTCATAAGCCACCAAAGCCAGAGTTCAAAGCAAAAAAGTGAAACACAAGAATTAAAGCATGGATTATGTGCGATTCATTGTGCTAGAAGCTATCTTATTTTTACAACACAATCTCTTTCCTGAAGAATTCACCATGTTTGGGGGAAAACAGGCTTGCATATTGTTATTCATTCACTGAGCATTTATTGAGCAACTGCTATAAAGGACCATGCTGGGAAATGTGGAGTGTCTGAAGAAGAACGAGACATTGACTCGACCCTCAAAGATTTCACTCTATTAAAGGAAACAGATACACACACATTTACTCAGTTAGCCACATGCTCATTATCTATTCATTCAGTGTCATGCTCCATGGAAACACAAGGATGAAGGAGATACAACAAAGAAGTCCTCTGTTAGAAGGAGAGATAGAAAAGTTAGCCATGTGCATGACAAAGGGTTTTTTGAAAAGTATTCCTATTGTACGTTAGTCACTCAGGTGTGTCTGACTCTTTGTGACCCCACGGACTGTAGCCCACAAGGATCGTCTGTCCATGGGATCCTTCAGGCAAGAATACTGGAGTGGGTTGCCGTTCCCTTCTCCAGAGGATCTTCCTGACCCAGGGATCAAACCCAGGTCCTCTGCACTGCGGGCAGATTCTTTACCATCTGAGCCACCTGGGAAGTCTTAAAAGTATTCCTACTCACCATAAAGTAAGGATGAGCCCTAATTCAACCTGTGAGTAGGAGGAAGGGTCAGTCTAAGGTGAAGCTTGATATATGACTTACATCAGCCAGAAGAAACAGGAAAGTCAGAGAAGCAACATGGAGAAAGAGAGACAAGACTGAAAAATCTTGGTGTATTCACAGAAGGGAGAGTGATCAGTACGGCTGAATTACACAGAGTTGTGGGAAGGGTGGAGGCAGAGAAGAAGAACTGTGAAAGACCCCAGAAAACCCTGCAAAGTTTTGAACTTGGTCCTAAAGGCAGTGGGGAATCACTCAGGTGGGAGAGCGATGAGATCAGATTGGCGTTACATAAAAGATTACTCTGATGGCCACAGGAATTAATTAAAAAGCAGAAAAACAATTTGAAAATCTACAGCAGCATGACATATATAAGATCAGAAGTATAAAAAGTACAATGAATATAATGATTATGGCTTGGTGATGATGTATGTGTCAGGGAAGAGAATTGCATCAAGAAAATGAAAAAGAGATAATCAAGCTGATAAAATAAGTTCATGCCAAATCACAGTCTTAAAAACCAGGTTAAGCACTGAGGATCCACAGCAGGAAAGGCATAATCAAAAACAAGTTTTGTGAGGATCAACATGGCAATTGTGTGCAGCATATTAAAAAAAAAAAAGTCCAAATAATAGAAAGTAATGTCCAGGTTTAGGGAGGTAAAGACAAAAATAGGAGGGAAAGATTCTAGAAAATTTTCAAAAATAAAGCTCAGAGGGCTTGATGACTTGTTGGAAGACAGGGGAAGGCTTTACTGGACTGTTCTGTTAAGGCATCCAGTTGTATCCATCTAATACTGATAATGAAGGATATATACTAGGTGCCAAGCATGGTGATAAATGCTTTATATTTAGAACTCTCTGTAATAATCACACCAGTTCTATGGGGTAACATCACCATCTCACTTTATGGATGAGAAAACTGAGACTTGGAGAGTTAAATGACTCACCCAGGCTCTCAAACCTTTCAACTGGCAAAGCTAGGATTTGAACTCAAGTCCATCTGACTCCCAAATGAATTCAAAAAACCATTAAGCTCCATGATTGACTCCTATATTCCAATTACTTTGGAAGAAACAGTTTAGAAACATCCTTTATTCAACCACAATGCCATTACTATTTATCAGAAAATTATCCCCATCTAGGGACTCCTCTGATCATACACAAAACCTCAACAAAGACTGGTCTGTTGCTGCATTCTTAAATCGGTGTATCACTCCATTACCAATGCCCCATGAAATCCAAATCAGTAGCTGGAAAGCTTAGTACCATCTAATCAGGATAAACTAGAATGGTCAAAGAAACAAAAAACAGGCGAGGATCCTAGGGAATACATGGTATTTGGGGGACTTTCCTACTACCAAAGGTCTAATAGATATCCTGAAAGAAGCTAAGACTTTGGGAAAAAACCTACCCACTTTTACCTTTAACTCTTTAGTCTTTAGAGTTTATTTTTGGACTAGCATGAAAGTAACTATTATCAGGTGTTTCTTTAAAAGTTTCCTAAGGGCATCCTGCAGAGAAGGCAATGGCACCCCACTCCAGTACTCTTGCCTGGAAACTCCCATGGACAGAGGAGCCTGGTAGGCTGCAATCCATGGGGTCGCGAAGAGTCGGACACGACTGAGCGACTTCACTTTTACTTTTCACTTTCATGCATTGGAGAAGGAAATGGCAACCCACTCCAGTGTTCTTGCCTGGAGAATCCCAGGGTCAGCGGAGCCTGGTGGGCTGCCGTCTATGGGGTCACACAGAGTCAGACACGACTGAAGTGACTTAGCATTAGCAAGGGCATCCTGGCACTAAAAAAGGATGTTTCTACCTGTAAACAAAGCAGATAACACAAAATTATGGTTGCAGAATTTACCAAAGACCTTTCCTGGAACTTCCATAGCACTGACCATTTTCCCATTTCTAATAGACCATTTAACTGACCATGCCCTTGTCTACATTTTCTTTCATCCCAAAGGTAGAAAATGTTTATTTTCCTGCCTGACATAATTTTTTATTAAATAATATTTATTGTGGTTCTGATTATGACAATGAAATATTAGAAGCAAATATGTGACAATATAAGACTGGTTTAAAATCTTCATACAAATATATTATGAAATATTATAAGCCATTAAAGTATTTTAAATATATATGCATTAACATAAAAGCTATTTATGATTCTTGGAGTGAAAATAGAATGTAGAAAAAATACGATGAAGTCTATGAGCTAAATACTGTTTAAAACATGAATTTAGATATTTGTATTTATATGTATAGTTGTTGCTGTTCAGTTGCTGAGTCATGTCAGACTCTTTGCAACTCCATGGACTGCAGCATGCCAGGCCTCCCTACCTTCACCATCCCCCGAAGCCTGCTCAAACTCATGTCCATTGAGTCAGTGATGCCATCCAACCATCTTGTCCTCTGTCGTCCCCTCCTCCTCCTGTCTTCAAACTTTTCCAGCATCAGGGTCTTTTCAAATGAGTCAGCTCTTTGCATCAGGTGGCCAAAGAACTGAAGCATCAGCTTCAGTGTCAGTCCTTCCAGTGAACACTCAGAACTGATCTCCTTTAGGATGGACTGGTTGGATCTCCTTGCAGTCCAAGGGACTGTCAAGAGGCTCCTCCAACACCTCAGTTCAAAAGCATCAATTCTTTGGCACTTAGCCTTCTTTATGGCCCAACTCTCACATGCATATATGACTACTGGAAAAACCATAGCTTTGACTAGATGGACCTTTGTCAGCAAAGTAATGTCTCTGCTTTTTAATATGCTGTCTGGGTTTATCATAGCTTTCCTTCCAAGGAGCAAGCGTCTTTTAATTTCATGGCTGTAGTCACCATCTGCAGTGATTTTGGAGCCCACGAATATAAAGTCAGCCACTGTTTCCATTGTTTCCCCATCTATTTGCCATGCAGTGATGGGATTAGATGCCATGACTTTCATTTTCTGAATGTTGAGTTTTAAGCCAGCTTTTTCACTTTCCTCCTTCACTTTCATCAAGAGGCTTTTAGTTCCTCTTCACTTTCTGCCATAAGGGTGGTATCATCTGCATATCTGAGGTTATTGATATTTCTCCTGGCAATCTTGATTCCAGCTTGTACTTCATCCAGCTTAGCCTTCTGCATGATGTACCTGCATATAAGTTAAATAAGCAGGGTGACAATATACAGCCTTGACATAGTACTTTTCCTATTTGGAACCAGTCTGTTCCATGTCCAGTTGCTAACTGTTGCTTCTTGACCTGCATACAGGTTTCTCAAGAGGCAGGTCAGGTGGTCTGGTATTCCCATCTCTTTCAGAATTTTTCACAGTTTATTGTGATTCACACAGTCAAGGGCTTTAGCCTAGTCAATGAAGCAGAAGTAGGTGTTTATCTGGAATTCTCTTGCTTTTTCTATGATCCAATGGATGTTGGCAATTTGATCTCTGGTTCCTCTGCCTTTTCAAACACCAGCTTGAACATCTGGAATTTCTTGATCCACATACTATTGTAGCCCCACTTGGAGAATTTTAAGCATTACTTTACTAGCGTGTGAGATGAATGTTAGAACTGGACATGGAACAACAGACTGGTTCCAAATAGGAAAAGGAGTACGTCCAAGGCTGTATGCTGTCACCCTGCTTATTTAACTTATATGCAGAGTACATCATGAGAAACGCTGGGCTGGAAGAAGCATAAGCTGGAATCAAGATTGCCAGGAGGAATATCAATAACCTCAGATATGTAGATGACACCACCCTTATGGCAGAAAGTGAAGAGGAACTAAAAGCCTCTTGATGAAAGTGAAAGAGGAGAGTGAAAAAGTTGGCTTAAAGCTCAACATTCACAAAACGAAGATCATGGCATCTGGTCCTATCACTTCATGGGAAATAGATGGGGAAACAGTGGAAACAGTGTCAGACTTTATTTTTCTGGGATCCAAAATCACTGCAGATGGTGACTGCAGCCTTGAAATTAAAAGACACTTACTCCTTGGAATAAAATTTATGACCAACCTAGATAGCATATTCAAAAGCAGAGACATTACTTTGCCAACAAAGGTCCATCTAGTTAAGGCTATGGGTTTTCCAGTGGTCATGTATGGATGTGAGAGTTGGACTGTGAAGAAAGCTGAGTGCCGAAGATGATGCTTTTGAACTGTCGTATTGGAGAAGACTCTTGAGAGTCTCTTGGACTGCAAGGAGATCCAACCAATCCATTCTGAAGGAGATCAGCCTGGGTGTTCTTTGGAAGGAATGATGCTGAAGCTGAAACTCCAGTACTTTGGCCACCTTGTGCGAAGAGTTGACTCATTAGAAAAGACTCTGATGCTGGGAAGGATTGGGGGCAGGAGGAAAAGGGGACGACAGAGGATGAGATGGCTGGATGGCATCACCGACTCGATGGACCTGAGTTTGAGTGAACTCTGGGAGTTGATGATGGACAGGGAGGCCTGGGGTACTAGGATTCATGGGGTCACAAAGAGTCAGACATGACTGAGCAACTGAACTGAACTGAGATGAATGTAATTGCATGATAGTTTGAACATTTTTTGGCATTGCCTTTCTTTGGGTTTGGAATGAAAACTGACCTTTTCCAGTCCCATGGCCACTGAT
This sequence comes from Bison bison bison, assembly GCF_000754665.1. Classification (NCBI taxonomy): domain Eukaryota; kingdom Metazoa; phylum Chordata; class Mammalia; order Artiodactyla; family Bovidae; genus Bison; species Bison bison. Next base: position 3,048,201 of record NW_011494773.1, on the reverse strand, counting down.
GAGTTTTCCAAATTTGCCAGAATAAAGATTGCAGCACTTTCACAGCATAATCTTTTAGGATTAGAAATAGCTCATCTGGAATTCCATCACTTCTACTAGCTTTGTTCATAGTGATGCTTCCTAAGGCCCACTTGACTTCACAATCCAGGATGTCTGGATGTAGGTGAGTGATCACATCATCGTGGTCATCTGAGTCATTAAGATCTTTTTTGTATAGTTCTTCTATACATTCTATATGCATAGTAGACATCTGGAACTTTACAGCAGTTAATGTTAAAATATTAACTGACTATTGCTAGGTGCTAGAAATGTTTTATTATGAAATACTGCAAACACACAAATTTATGGAAAATAAAATAACAAAAACTTCTGTACTTAATATTTCTGCCTGACATAATTTTGACCAACTAATGTCTTCTGTATTTATGACAATCCAAGGATTGATAAAGACATGAGAATGGCATCTTTCTCCCTGGTCTCCTTATGGGATGACCTGAAGAAAATGCTGATGCCATGGACTATTGCACCAAAAAGATTGTTCGGATCTATCTAGGGCTCTCTTACTCTTGTTCCAACTATGAAGGTACAGAAAAGGTGAAATGTCAACAGAAAACTAGAATGCCCCTAGATCCAGCACAAAGAAAAGGCAAGACATCAACTTGAATTCTATCAGAAAACCAAAACCTACTGCTAAACACCTTACAGTGAGCATAGAAAGTCACAAGTGGCAGCTGAATAAGTCAAGACACTTAGTTTTTATCTCTGGTTTGTACCGCTATCCACTTGACTGTATGGCTAGAGGACACAGTTCCAAGAAAAATCAATCACAGGTATTTCATTTAATCATGGATGAAAGAAGAGAGAATCTTTGCCACCTTGTTGTTGCAGCATTCAAAATACTATGCTTTAACTAAATGGCTTCCTAAGAGAAATCATTTTTAACTTATTATTAAATTATTCTTAATGAAAAAAAGCAAGATTACTAATGTCCAATTAACTAAATTTAAATAGGCTCAGAACAGTCAGTATCTGTGAAATAGCTATTTCTTGTCTATAACTTTCTCTTCAAAATTCTCTTTTCCAGGGTTTCCTGACTGCACACTTTCCAAGTAACTCTTTGATGACTCACTTTCTTCCTGTCATCAGCATCTTTTCCAAATTGCTTAAAAAAAGGCTTTCCCTTAAGCATCTGATGAGGCTCTCTTCCCCTTTTTTCATGACTCTATCTCAACTGGTAATATCCTCCACTCACACATATTTGTCCCTAGACCAAACACTTTCTAAAGCCCCACAACCCTAATTGAATTGTCCACTGAAACATTCACCTAAAATTAAAATTCTCTGAAAAACTTTAGAATCAACCTGCTTAAAAACAAACTCACAGATTCCTCATCTCAGGTCCCCTACATCTGCTAATAGTCACCCCAAGTTCAAATTTTTGAAGATATATCTGATCCTCCCCTCCTCACAGTCCCTAGCATCAATTTGTTACCAAGCCCATTTGGTTCCATATCCGACAAGTTTTTCACATTCATTTTCTCTACTCCATTCCACCGGTCCCGTTCAGGCCCCCGTTTTCTTTAATCATCCAGTAAACAACCATAGAGAACTTACTAAATGTTAGGCTTTAAGCAGGGTCCCTGACTTTAAGGAACTTTTTACTAGAAGTGTTACACGTGTAAACATATATATGTGCAGCTATGTTAGAAGAGGAATATGTATGGATGCACTAGATTCTTAAGGCTGGATGGTCAATTCAGCTCTGGAGAAATGGAGCCTGGGTTAAATCTCAGATGGACTTGTATGATACAGATTCCTAATAAGCCCCGATCCCGACTCCAGTGTCTCCTCCTTCAATCTATTCTTCATACTGCTGTCCTACACTTGGCTGTGATCCACAGCATGACAATAATCTACAAGAGAATGAACAGCTGAACCAAGACAGTGGCAAGAGGTAAGATAGACATGAGTCTAGTCAACATGGCTTAGGGACAGAAGACTCTTGGAGGAGTGTTTAAGGAAAGGGAAAACAATAATGACTTTCAGGTCTCTGGCTTGGCTAATTTAGGTAGATATCAAGTCAATGATAGAGCAAATTCAACAGGAGGAGTAAGAAGTTCTGGGGAGGAAGGAAGGAGGAATGGAAAAAGAAAGAGGGAGGGAGGAGATGGTTAGACCAAGAAACCCCACAAACCACCAGAACTGAAAATGAACCAAACTATACTCCAGAGAAGGCATGTTTTAAAGCCACATTATCCCTAGCTTGAAGAAGAAGATAAGTCACTTTGACTCCATTTGATATTAAGATAGGTAGTCAGCACTTTGCTCTGCAATTACATTCCAGCACTATTACATATGATTCTCATAGCATACTCCAGGAGACAGTGAAGGACAGGGAAGTCTACTGTGCTGCAGTTCATGGGGCCGCAAAGAGTTGGGCATCACTAAGTGACTGAATGACAACAACCTGAGCATGTGAAAAAACTTCTCCCAAGTAATCGAGCAACACCATAAGCTTGAGGCCTTAATTTCCTGTCCTCCTGTCTGAGCACTTCTTTTCTTTCCTGATTTTCTGTTATTTCTCCTAGGAAACTGAACTGAAAGAACTTAGGACAGGAATCAAGTTCACCTTTGAAATAAGCACTCAATAAGTACTCAACATATAATCAAGAGTGCTGTCAATATACCCTGCCATTCTAAAATGCATGCCTCTCAGTAGTTCTAGCCCAATTATTAAAATACCAAAATAATTACTTTAATGAGGTTTTAATGGTGATGATAATTATTTTGATAATGATGATAGTGACAAGTGATGATGGTGAAGATGGAAGAGAAAGAGGAAAAGAAAAGACAGTGATGAGTATGGTACTAACAATATATTTTAAATCAACTTCATTAGAGAAATGTCAGGACAATGAGAGGAAACAACAGCAGAAAGAACAGCATCAATCCCATGTATTTGATACACACACAAAAAACATTAACCTAAGTGTTCCACAGTTCTTTGTTCAGTCACTAAGTCATATCCTACTATTTGTGACCCCATGGGCTGTAGCCCCTCCAGGCTTCCCTATCCATGGGATTTCCCAGGCAAGAATACTGGAGTGGATTGTCATTTCCATCTCCAGGGCATCTTCCCCGACCAGGGATCAAACCCACATCTCCTGCATTGGAGGCAGATTCTTTACCACTGAGCCACCAGGGAAGCCCTCCACAGTTCTTAGCGATATATTTAACCAACTGTAATAGTGTCTACAGAGAATTTGGCAACAAGGTATAAAGTGTGGACTATATATTTATGAGACCATGCAACTTGAAGAAAAACCACTTGAAAAGGTATTGAAACTCTCTTTCTTTGATTTCTATGACACATAATCTAGTCAACCTATTTTCTCCCATTTCGTACTAGCTACTGCTTCTTCTCCTAATTTTATTAATGCGTGTTCCCTAAGGCACAACCTTCATCTCCCCACTCTTTATTCTCTACACATTTTCTATCACAACTCATCTACATTCCCAGTTTTACTTCTTCCCTAGACAGAGGGCTTCTAAATATTTATGCCATATTCATGGCAGCTGATTCCTCTCTCTGTTCAGATTCGTATCTCCAACTAATATCTGAGGATTTTTCATCGCTGCCTTTCTTTTAGGTCAAAGCATTTCAAGAGACAAAATCACCCTCTTGTCTACACATCTCCTCCCCCTTCTCACCCCTTCTCTTCTTGATGCCCTGTCCCTCCTCACTATAGACCCTGTGTAACTTCTCTGATTAAAGAAAACTCTTCCAAAAGCTGTCTGTTCCTACTTTCATCAATTCCACACTTACTAGTCTCTCCTCAATCCACTTCAAATTAGTCTCTTGCCCATGGCACACCCCAGGAGTGGGCAATACCTTGCCAGAACCAATGATTCACTCTCACGCCCCTTGACCTCTCAGCGTTCTTCTTGCAAGATATGCGTCGCAAGTTCTTTTAAGATTCCCATACTCTCTTGTGTCTCTGTCTACCTAAATAATCTCTGTTTCTTTTGTTGGCTACTCCTCTGTAAGACTTCTATCTGCTGAGAGCCCCAGAGTTCTGCTTCTGGCCCTCTTTTTGATTCCAACTACAATCTGTGAGTCTTATTATTTTCAATATTATAATTATGTGGTTGATGCTCAGTTACATCTCTAGCCACAGCATTCCTCTGGTCAACAGACTCACATTTCCCACTGTCTTCTTGACATCTCCACTGAACAGGCTTTTAAATTAAACATGGCTAAAAGAGAAATATTGATTTCACCTTTCCCAAGCTCACTCTTCTAAGCATCCCCACTTAGACAATGTTATTAACAGTTATCCTAGTCTGGACGATATCATGGAGTCACAGTGCTGCCATCTGAGCAATTCTGACTCTTTACCTCCCTCGAGTGAGATAGGATTGTATGTTTTGGCCTCCTTGTGGTAGGTGGAGCTGTGTGATTACTTCTGATCAATTCCTTTCGAGCAGAAGTGATGTGTCATTTCAGGCCAAACATTTCATTGTTCCAAGTTTGAAATCCTCTAAATTTCTCTTTTCCCTTTTAAGTGTCAACCACCAATGTTCCCACGAGTGGTGACCCTGTCATCCCATGTTCCAAAGTGAGAATAATAATAAAAATACCAAGGCCTCCAGCCAACACACAAAGGATATAGTGTTGGTGAACAGTTGTAAGCCTCTGGTATTCTGGAGTATTTTGTTGCCATATCACAACTTAGCTTATCCTAATAAATACATCCTCAATTACTCACCTCTCATACCCAATACCCAATCCATCAATAAATCCTATTGACTCCATCTCCAAAGGACACCCCTCATCAATCCACTTCTTACCATCTCATTGTTAACGATTCTTGTTCACAGGGCTCTATTTTCTTGCCGGCCTGGTAACAGCAGCCACCTGACCATCTTCTGTCTCTATTAGTGCATACTATGATCCATTCCCATAAACCAGTCAGAGGGATGCTTCTAAATTCAGATCAATCACTTCTCTGCTAAAAAGTACCCAGTGGTTCTTCATTGTAATTAGAATGAAATCCAAATCCCTTATCATGGCTTAAAGGTTCCACACAATTTGGTCTATACTGTGTTCTCTTGTATATCCCTTGAATCCGACAATCACTTCCTTTTAGGTCTGTGCAATTACTGATCCTCTGACTTCCTGTCGAGCAACATCAGCTCACTACCAACCCAACTCTCTAAAATGGTACTCCGTCATCTTGCACTCCCTCACCATGCTATATTTTGTTTCCTCTCCTCAAAGCATTTGTATCACCATACATAATACTTTAGGTTTCTTTTCTTACTCCTTGTTTCCAGCTACCATAACATAAGCTATATGAAAACAGGGACTTTTGTTGTTGCTGCTGCTCACAGCTGTAGGTCTAGCCTTAGCCGGAAGTAGTAGCTAGTAAGCTGAAAGTGCATGAGGGCAATTCTGTAAGCCTTCCTCATATTTCTAGCTCTTCAAGCATCAAGGGTTCTGCTGAACCTTCAGAGTTCTTTGTGGTGGTCAAATCTTTTGACTTTGAAGATCCTTTGACACTCCCATGGACTGTCGCCCACCAGGCTCCTCTGTCCATGGAATTCTCCAGGCAAGAGTGCTGGAGTGGGTTGCCATTTCCTTCTCCAGGGGATCTTCCTGACCCAGGGATCAAACCCAGGTCTCCTGAACTGCAGGCGGATTCTTTACCATCTGAGCTACTAGGGAAGCCCATAGGTCATACATATACATATTATGCTTACCTATACAAAAGTACATATTAAACACACAATATACACAAAGAAAAGTAGATGGGTGCACACCCATGCACACATACATATATATACACGCTGTGCTGTGCTGTGCTTAGTTGCTCAGGCGTGTCCAACTGTTGGCAGCCCCATGGACTGTAGCCTGTCAGACTCCTCTGTCCATGGGGATTCTCCAGGCAAGAATACTAGAGTGGGTTACCATGCCCTCCTCCAGGGGATCTTCCCAACCCAGGGATCAAACCCAGGTCTCATGCATTGCAGGCAGATTCTTTACCATCTGAGCCACCAGGGAAGCAAAAGGATACTGGAGTGGGTAGCCTACCCCTGCTCCAGGGGATCTTCCTGACCTAGGAATTGAACCAGGGTCTCCTGCATTGCAAGTGGAGTCTTTACCAGCTGAGCTACCAGAGAAGCCCATATATACACATATGTTTAATCTAACAGCTAACCAGGTATTACCAAATTTTTTAATATGAGAGAGGCTCTTTTGGCCAGCAAAAGCACTCGCCTAAAGCAAACCCTGCTTTCAATCATTGTAAATGATTAAACGGCATTTCCAATTGTGACTGAGATGTTATCTCGGCAGAAGCTAAGAGTTCCTGACAAGTTCTGACTAAATCTTCTGTTCCCATTAAGAACTGTTAATGTCATTCCAGAGAAACAGTCCACTAGGGAATATTTGCTTCTGCTGGTGCCAAGAGGATATATTCATCACTCATCTATCCATCCCTATTAGGTAAACATATGTGGAAGACATTGTAAGAGATGGAAAATAAATTACTGACTCAAAAAATATTTATTGAGTGAATACTGGTATGCACAGGCATGGTCCTGAAGTAGACAAAATAAAATCTTACCCACATGGACCTTACGATCTAAGTGCGTGGAGCAAATAAATACGTAAACATACAGTATATTATATGGTGATAAGCAAGCTAAAAGAGAATGCATATGCTAGGATGGGATGCAGGGTTTCTACTACTTATTCAGGATAGCCAGGAAAGGCCTCTAAAATCCTGTGATATTTCAGCAAGGACTTGAAAATGTTGGGGCTCAGGCCCTAATTCTCATTTAAGGAAAGAAAATTCCAGGCAGACAGACAGTAGCTCTTTAAGTTCTGAGCAGTCAAGTAAATGACATTCAAGAATCATCAAGGAGGCTGGTGTGGCTGATCGGGGGGAACAGTGAGGGGTAAACTGGAGACGAGGGCAGAGGGATGGTGAGGGCAGAGCCTGCAGGGTCTCACAGGCCTCCCAAGAACCTGAGCCCAGCTGCTGAGCTAGACAGAAAGCATTCAGAGGGTTCTGAGCAGAGAGGTGTGTGTTCCTTTAATGTTTTAGGAGGAAAATTCTGGATGCTAGGGAGCAAGAATAGACTTGGGGAAAGGGGAAAACCAGAAGAGAAAACAGAAGTGGGAAGAGCATTTAGAAGGCTGATGCAGGAATCTCGTGAGAAAAGAGGGTGGCTTGGACCAGCATGTCCCCCTTTATACCCTGTCTGACACCCAGATTGGTTTACTGGCCCCTTTGCTATGATCCTGAAACCCTGAAGGAGTGTCTCATTAAAGCACTTAACAAACAGCACAACAAGCATTTATTTATTTTTCAGTTTCCTTGACCAGCATTAGATCTCTTCAATAAGACATCGTCACTGCATTTTTACCTTTGTCACCACGCGCTGCCTACAAAAAAGTGAATCAATGAACCTAAAACAGTTAAAGCATAATACAAGTCAATTTACTTCTTAGCACAAGTAAACAGTAACTCACTCAAATTCAGGTGCCCATACTCAGGAGGAAATGAGAGGAGGTGAGAGAATTGTCTATTTACCACCTGATGTTTGACCTCATTCCAACTAGCTGGCTTTGGTATCTTCTGGCAAGAGTTGCCTTAACAGAAATGCACAGAGACATCAGGATGCTAAGTCTTGGTTTTCAAACTTTCAAGGGTCCTGGACTTCAGGGGGTGATTTTAAAGCCTTGTTAAGGGTAAACTTAACTAAAAGCATTTTTTCTACCCACTGCATCAATTTTAGAATGTAATCTCCACATAAACTGTGATTCTTCTGTGCCACGCCCCTCTGGAGACCTCCATCACTCCACACAGCCATAGCCTATTTTTGAAACATGCCCAAGGTCCAAAGAGGGCTTCCCTAGTGGCTCAGACAGTAAAGAATCTGCCTGCAATGCAGGAGACCTTGGTGTGATCCCTGGATAGGAAAGATCCGCTAGAAAAGGGAATGGCTACCCACTCCAGTATTCTTACCTGGAGAATCCCCATGGACAGAGGAGCCTGGCGGGCTAAATCCATGGGGTCACAAAGAGTTGGACATGACTGAAGTGACTTAGCATGTACGCATGGTATTGGTTTCAATGTGGGAAAGTGTCTTGCAGGACACCTCAAAGCTAGAAGCAAAGCTGCCTGTCCAGCACATAGATGCTGATTCCCCTCTAGATGAAGTGGCTTTGATATGTCTCATTTGGGTAAAGAGCCAAGGGATTCCAGTATTTAAAAACATTCTTTTAAACAGACATGCATAGACTATTGGTACCAATTCTTTTAGAATGTGACAGAAGTCCCAAGCATACAAGGCAGACCTGTGTGTTCCAGAAACTTTGAAGGACTCAACCCCAAATGAACAGTATCTCCTGCTGCTGCTTGCTGCTATAAAGGACTCTGGGTGTCAAGCAAAACTGTATTAGGAGACACTACACCTGTTTCTGTCTTCTGTGGTCACCATGTCTGGGAGAATTTTGGGTTGGTCAAAAGGCTCATTCAGGTTTTTTATAACATCCATGGAAAAAGCCCAAGCAAACTTTTTGGGCAACCCAACACTTTTATCCCTAAATAAGTGAGAAATTAAATGAAATGTGTGTTTATGGTCTCTTCCTGCCAAAATCCATTGACCATTTGGAATAGAGTATAGTTTAGGGTGCATTTCCTCAGAATGTGGACTATCTGGGTCAAAAGGTGGACTGGCCACTGTGATCCTTGGGGTGGGCCCTCTTAAAGCCAGGGAGTTCACTTAATGACATCTACAAAGGAGAGAGACCACGATAGGCAAGAGTTACATAAAAGGAGTCATTTATGCAAATTGATAAAAACCAAACCACTCTACTTTGTGTTGCTAAAAGTCAAAGATTTAATTAAAATGAGACAGAAGACTCTGCATTCACATATATTCTGGGAAGGAAGCAGTCTGTGGGAAATGGGAAGTCAAATTCCAAACTCAAAATTCACTGGCAAAACCAGCTCAAGCTGGTAGTATTTCAAATGCAGTCCAATCCAAAATTCTGTGTTATACTTTCTGCTCAAGAACCCGTCATCTCTTTATGTTTTGCCATTAATTTATGACACTCTACAAACAGGATCCAACCTGTATCTTCAGCCTAATCTCCTACCCTTTTCCCCAGACATATTGAATTTTGTAGGCACACTTAAACACTTGTTAATTGAGAATAACATAAATCTTTATACTTACATATGTTTGGTTTAGACTGTTCCTTTAATGGAACATTCTTTCCCTATCTCTTCCATCTATTTCTGCAAAATAATCATGGCCAATTTTCAAATTTGTTTCAGGCCTTCTCAAGCAAAACACATTGTTTATCTCTTGGCTGACACATTTTTAATTTAGTTAAAGCATACATTTGGAAAAGTACACAAATCAAGAGCTCTAACATAACATTCAGAGTGGTCACCTATATGTACTCAACGTCGAGACCAAGAAATATAAAAACACCAACATGACAGAAGCCTCCCTCCTGCCCCCCACTCACCCCATTCTTCTTCAAAGAGAACTAACTGATTTATGACACAATAGAATAGTTTATCCTGTTAAAAACTTTATGTAAGGGAGAATTATAACTTGTATCCTTCTCATCTGACTTACTTTACTCAATATTCTGTTTATAAGATGTGTCTATTTGTTGTAGATACATCAACAATGTATTCATCAAATGTATTCCATCTTGTGAATATAGCACAGTCTACTGAGTCCACTGTCCATGGCCATGTAGGTTATTTCCACCTTGGGGTTATTTTAAACCATGTGTTTATCAATATTTTTGTGTAGAGACTATGATGTAATATGTCTGCATTTCCGTTGGCATATACTCAGGAATGGAATATTGTCAAGGCTCCTTCTTATTGATAAATCTGGACTCAATTTCTGTCTACCAGCTCCATGAAACTGAAGGTTCCTACTGAAGGTCCTGCTCACATTCTCAGCCTCTGGGATGCCACTTTCTGCCTGGCTTCTTAGGGAATGTCTAGAGGGGAAAATACATGCTTTTTGGCGAGACTTCTTGCCTCATCTTTCTGTGCTTTTCTCCTCTTTTTACAGGACCTTGGCCCTTTGAGCCCTCTCTCTCTTGGTAGATCTCTGATGTCTACAGATTGATCATTTTCAGGCTTTGTCTGGCTTTTCTAGCTGCTATTAGCGACAGGGTCACTTTGATACGAGCTTATCCACCAGAAACAGAAATCTTACCTAGTATTTTAAACATCTTTCCCATTTGGCATCTTTTATTCTTCATCATAATTACTACAATTATTTCCAACATGTTTGCCAATATTTCTTATTTGGGCCCCTTGAAGGAAGGAACAATTTTATATTAATTCTGTATCCCTTTGTCTAGCAAAACTAAACCAGAGAAAGATACAGTCAGAATATCAAGGAAAAAATGTCTTTTTAGCTTTTTAATGCTTTTTTTCTTACAAAAATTACACACTTTATCACACTTTTCAGCCCTTGCTTCTTCTCCTTTCTATGCACTTGCGTATTAAAAATGGTCACTTCATTCTATGGTTTCTTTCTGTATGTCTCTCTCTCCATCTTCCTCTTTTTTACCATTGACTAAAAAAACACATTTATAATAAAACTTCATACTGCAGTCAAAATACTTAAAACCTAATAGAAGAACACATACACAAGTAGTCTTAAGTCACATATTACACATCCTTTATGTTACTTTTCAAGTTAAATGTTAAAGCCATAGAGATCAAAGATCCTTCCACTTGGCTATGGAATTCTGTACCCTTAAAAACCACATTTATAAAAAGATGATGGAAGCTAGACCTCAGATCTCAAAAAGGTATGGGATATCTTCTCTCTGATCATCATTCTATCATCAACACTTAGCCCAGTGCCTGACATATACGAACAGAGAAGCATTTAGTAGTTACTTGATAAATTAATCAAGGAATACTCAGTTTACTCAAGCCCAATAATTCAGTGATCTTAAACTTTCCATCCTCGTCAAACTGCTTTCAGTTGTCTATGAGAACATTCTTGCTCCTGGGAAGAAAAGCTATGACAAACCTAGACAGCATATTAAAAAGCAGAGCCATTACTTTGCCAACAAAGGTCCATCTAGCCAAAGCTATGGTTTTTGCAGTAGTCATGTATGGATGTAAGAGTTGGACCATAAACAAGTCTGAATGCCAAAGAATTGATGCTTTTGAACTGTGGTGTCAGAGAAGACTCTGGAGAGTCCCTTGGACTGCAAGGAGATCCAACCAGTCCATTCTAAAGGAAATCAGTCCTGAATAGTCATTGGAAGGACTGATGCTGAAGCTGAAGCTCCAATACTTTGGCCATCTGATGTGAAGAAATGATTCATTAGAAAAGACCCTGATGCTGGGAAAGATTGAAGGTGGGAGAAGGGGATGATAGAGGATGAGATGGTTGGATGGCATCACCGATTCAATGGACATGAGTTTGAGCAAGCTCTGGGAGATAGTGAAGGACAAGGAAGCCTGGCGTGCTGCAGTCCATGGGGTCACAAAGAGTCAGACACGACTGAGTGACAGAACTGAACTGATAAGAACACTGTAGCATCAAATTTCACTTCCTATTAACAAAAAAATTGAAGCAAAACTGACACCGTTCTTGGTAGAAAAATCTCAGCACCATGATCCTAAAAGATTAGATAGCTTTCTATACATTGGTATGCTACTAAAATTAACTTTATCAAATTGAAATTAATAATTGAGAGAGGGAATCTGCTTTTCACACATCTGAGTCTTTAAGCTAAACTACATGATGAAGTTTTGTTTTGTTTCTTTGTCACATAACAGCCAAAATAAATATTTTGCTTTAACTTTTGTAGAAAATGCAAGAAAAAGACACATGAAGGGGGCCACAGTAATAGTAATGGCAGATGAGGGCAACTACGTAGTCCACTCTAAGACATAAATTTATGACTTTCCATGGAAGGAATTGTTGGGAACCATAGTTCCAAGAGACTCAAATGCTGCTCACACATTTTAAACTCAACTCTAGGGAGAACCCAAGAATTTCCTAACTACCCATCAACACCCCAGAAAAGGAAATCCTAAAGTGGGAAAGAATGAACATATTTGGGGAATAATATTTTCCATGAAAACATCCTTTTTTTTTTTTTAACAGTTTTGATGCCTTCATTTTTGGTTGCTCAGTAATAATTATCTGCTTTGGAGATTTTGTTGTGTATTACTTTATCTTTATTTTTTTTTAATGAAGTACAGTTGCTTTACATTGTCTCAGGTATAGAGCAAAGTGATTTAGTTTTTTTTTTTTTTACATATGTATATATTTTTTCTTTTTTCAGATTCTTTTCCATTACAATTTATTACAAGATATTAAATATAGTTCCCTGTGCTATACAGTGGCTCTCTGTTGTTAATCTATTTTATATAATGTAGTGTGTATCTTGGGCTTCCCAGGTGGCACGAAGGATAAAAAACTCACCTGCCAATGCAGGAGACATAAGAGATGCAGGCTCGACCCCTGGATGAGGAAGAGAAGGAAATGGCAAAAACACTCGGAGAATTCTATGGACAGAGGCGCCTGGGTGGCTACAGTCCATGGGGTAGCAAAGAGTTGGACACGACTGAGTGACTAACACTTTCACTTTTCAGAAGAACTACATCATTTTCAAGCAAAAAGACAACAAGTTTCTTCTGATAAAGAGACGGGCTCCAAACTAAGAACTGAATGGGAAGCTTCGTACTGGGGCTTCGCAGAATAAGAAGGAAACAGGAAGCACAGAGTTTATTTCCCCTTAAAGTCTGTGGATTCTCAGTAGGAGTGAGGAACTTAAAATGAGAGAAAGCTGTTGGTACATATTTTATATGGTATTTTATAGGGTAAATCTTGTTTAACCTCTATTGAGTTGGTTTATACTATATGACTTACAGTCAATGCCAAATATTGTCAAGGATCAAGGAGACATTTACCTGCTGCTAGTGGGAGTGCAAATTTGCATACTAATTTGGAGAGCAATTTGGCAATATCTGGTAAACTTACAGATATACCCATAGACAACTTCACTTCTGGCAGAAACATGAATAAAAACACATGCAGGGCATTCACTCTAGCCTTAACTGAAATGCTGAAAACTGGAAACAACTTAAATATTGAGCCACACTAGAAAATGGCATGAAATAAGCAAAACAAAGTATGTTCCGACCGTGGGACGCTAAACAGAAGTTAACATGTATAATTGAAGTCTACCATCTTCTATCTTTAAGGGAATCTTCTAAGATAAATCTTAAAAATGTTATATTGAATAAAACAGCAAGTTGTACAAAGATATGTACAGTAAGACATCATTTGTATAAATTTTAAACACGCAGATTACAGAAAATTTGCTTAAGGATATAAACATGTACAGTAAAATGGTAAAACATGAACTAGAAAGCAACATAGCAATACAAAGAAAATTGTTTCCTGTGAAACCAGAATCCTTTGTAACTCTATCACCAACATGTCTGAGCTGGCATAAGGATAAAATTTATTTCATCCTACAGTTTCACTAGGGATAGCTCAGAGCTTCTCTTCTCACCCCTTCTCCAAGCTCTGAAATGGCTGAGGGCAAAATTCATTCATCAGTGACCCAGTACCTACTTAAGAAGGACTGAAAGCTTTTGGACAGGCATGTGTGTGCTTAGTCATCAAGTCGTGTCCTACTCTTTGGCAACCCCATGGACTGTAGCTCGCCAGGCTCCTCTGTCTCTGGGATTTCCCAGGCAAGAATACCAGAGTGGGTTGTCATTTCCCACTCAGGGAATCTTCCCGACCCAGGGCTTGAACCTGCATCTCCTGCTTCTTCTGCATTAGCAGGTGGATTCTTTACCACTGTGCCACCCAGGAAGCCCTTTTAGAGGGATAAAGCTTTAATAAATGGAAATAAAGTGGGTCAGCTACTCTCCTGGATCTCTGCACAAAGCTTTCCTCCTGAGTCTCTTTTCTAAATAATGGGCTCTCAGGAGAACCACCTCTTGTGTCTTTCTTTTATATGAGAATTAGATTCCTTTCATTGTGTTATTTCTTATGTCTCATGCATTGGTTGCTATAAAATGATTTGGGGCTGATTCTCATTTGGGAGACCCCTCCTGCCTCCAATGTTTAGAAGGCTAAACAGTCAAGAAGGTGAGGTTCAAGGAAAAGGTCCCTCAATTCTGCCTCTCACCTAGACTTTAAGACAGTTTATAGGAAAAAGATACCAGATAGGGTATCTGGTACCTCAAAGCTGCATTTGGTCTAACATTTTCTGAACAAGTGAGTAAGTGCTTCTCCTGGGCCCGGCCCCAGCTTCTTGGCTGCCTCTCTAACTGTTCAGCACTCCACTGAGTACTTGCTGTGTGGAAAACACACCGCTGCTCCATGTTCCTTCTCTGCCTCAGTAATTCACAGATTACATCTTACAGCAAAAACAGTTTGTACTGTCCTTAAATGAGAAAGCCATGCTACTCTTTTGTAATGTAGAATTATGAGGATGGAAGGGTGCTTTCTATGGATGCTTCTAACGACTAAGACCATGAAATCAGGATAGGGCTGAAAAGGACAACAGATTTCCTGATTTAAGCAAAATATTTTAATGTGACCTGAAAGAGATAAAAGTCACTGGTATAAAGCTGACAAGTCACCTGGAGCCTCCACAACCTCCTTTTGCTGATAACCTATAAATACCAGGCTGTTTTCACCCGGGGGACCAATTAAAGAACTTCCACCCACCACACTCACTGCTAATGGATGAGTACTGAAACCACAACTCCTTTGGCCAGCCGCACAAACACTCTCGGTGTGGTAAGAAATCTTGTTCCCCACCCAAACTACCTGGACACAAGCCCTAGGCACGAAAGGCTCTAGTTTCCTTTCTGGGCACTAATGATTCATTTAAGAGACCTCTGAAATAAAGATTTTCCTGTCCCTGAGATGCTGAGAGCCTCTTCTTCTTAATAATGGATTTCAATAGGCCAGAGGTAGGGGATAATAGCCAGGGTTCCAGGGCTTCACAAAGGGCCCCTATTGTTTGCAGAAATATCAATCAGTGCCCAAAAATGTATTAGAAGTCCCTAAACACCAACCTCCTTTTAATAGCAAATAGATTTGAATGTGGCTTTGACTATGTCAGACCAGCTCCTGCCTGGTTTCAACCTCAAGTCAGCAGAGTGGAACTTCAGAGACCCACGGGGCCCTAAGTGACCTTCTCTCCTGAGTCTGTCCTGAGGGACAGGAGGCTTAATAGCCACCACTGTCCCAGCTTCGAGTAAGGGTGTGGGATTAGATCTGTAAACCCAGGGGCACTGTGGAGCTTGGGCTCCCAGTGGCCACTGTGTGACACTCACCTTGTTCTATTGCAGACCTGCCTTCTCTTGACTATGTTGCCTTGAGCTCCATTTGTTGGGGGCCAGAGTGAGGTACTCCGCCCGTGACAAAGGTCATGAGGAAGGAGGCTCGACATACGCAAAGGCGGGATCGAGCCTCAGGAGTCCCCCTGGAACTCCTCGAGCATCTACCCCCATAACCAGAGCCTGCCTACTTTACTACTTTGTGCTCTCACCTACATCTCTGACTTTACCGGGGGCTGTCCCCCACCACCTCTTTCGGAGAAGGAGTTAACCTAGAGCTCCAGTTAATAATAATTCCTGGGCGTGATAAGAGTGTTTTAACCTACAAACTCCTCTGAAGGTTCTCTAGCCTGCCTGACAGGCTTGTCCGGCCACATGTGATTGCTCACAGCCTCCCAACTGTGAGAGGCATGAGATGCTTTAAACCCTCTAAAAACAGGTTCTTTAGAGAAGTTAGAAAACTATAAGTATAGTGGGCTGATTAGAAATTGTGTTGGTGAAGGGTTTTTCATTTGTTGAGCCAATGTTTGTTGCTAAGTCTCCATATCCCCTGCCCTTACACACATTAATGAATATATAGAATTAACCTTTGATATTAATCACGTTAGACCTTAGGCTAAGTAAATTCTTTCCTTAACTAAAACCCACTACACCCTCACCCTGTAGGAATGTAACTTTATTTGGATGGTGTCTGTTTTGAGAATAATCAGCCCTGGAGAAATAAGTGTCCTGATTGACTGACCGCTGTAACAAGGAGAGGGTCGTAAATTGTCAGCAGGCCCCCCTGGCCAGAAGATGATGTAACACCCCTAAGACCTCTGTATACATTTGTATGAAGCACCTGACTTTGATAAAAGTCAGGACTGCTGACCCCGCGTGACTTTTGCATAACATCTCAGTGTATAAAAGTAGACCATGGAAAATAAAGAATTGGGATCAGTTTCTCGAAATACTGGTCTCCCCATGTCGCTCTCTCTCTCACTCTGGCTGAGTCTCCATCTGGAGCGCGGAACCCACCATGCTTACTAATTATGCCTGGGCTTCTAAGATCCGACCGGGGAGGCCTCAGTGTCTCCTCTCCTTCGGGAGAACGGAAGGACGCCTGAGGCCTACGTAAGTGGTGCAAACTTCTTGTCTT
>NW_011494773.1:3013488-3031574 GCF_000754665.1 Bison bison bison | reverse complement strand
CTTGAAGTTTTATTGGTCTCCCGCGTAAACCAAGCCACTCAGCCTCTTTTCTCCACTGAATTTTCCTACTGAGCTATCCTCATCCTATTACTCTTTATATCTTTGATAAAATATTTAAATAAATAGGTCGCCGACGCCGTCCCCGCTTCGAATACCCTGGATCAGCCAGGGCAGGACCCTGGCAGGTGGCGCCCGATACAGGGACGATTCGAAGGTAGGTCCCCAACCCTTTCCTCCAGTGTTGAATTTTAGGGATGGATAGGACCCCACTCAGGGTGCCGCGGACCCCCCTGTAGGATAGACAGGGCGAGTACGAGTGGGAAGTGTTGAAAGTGTTAAAGAGTTAGAGTTAGAGAGAAAAAATGGTTTCTGAAGTTAAAAGGCCAAAGAAAAGCCTGATCTTTTAAAAGCTAAAAGCTTTGTCTTCTATTATACTTAATTTTCTGACATGGGTAACACTGAAACTAAGAATGGCAACTCTTTATACAAGTAATCTTGAAACTGTTAAAGAGGCTACTATTCCTCTTGAAATATCAGAGACGGCTGTGAAGCTTAGTGTGCTGAGTCTGGCCTTCTCCGCTTTGAGTCCCAGGCCTTTCCAGGTGCAACGGGCTGAATGTTTGTGTCCACCCAACTCAGAGTCATATGATGAAGCCCTAATCCCCAGAGTGATAATATTAGTGGTGGGCCTTTGAAAGGTAATGAGGTCGTGATGGTAGAGCCCTTACGATGGGATTAGTGTCCTCATAAGAAGATACACAAGACAGATGATCTATCTCTCTACCACGTGAGAGCATAGCAAGAAGATGGCCATTGACAAACCAGGAAATCATTAGACAAATCTGTGGCAACCTTGATCCAGATTCCCCAGCCTCCAGGACTGGGAGAAGCAGTCTGTAGCTTAAGCCACCCGGTCTGTGGCATTTGTTACAGAAATCTAGGCTGATGGAAGAACTGATGCTGAAGCTGAAACTCCAATACTTTGGCCACCTGATGTGAAGAAGTGACTCATTGGAAAAGACCCTGATCTGGGAAAGATTGAAGGCGGGAGAAGGAGACAACAGATGATGAGATGGTTGGATGGCATCACTGACTCGAGAACATGAGTTTGAGTAAGCTCCAAGAGTTGGTGATAGACAGGGAAGCCTGGCGTGCTTCAGTCCACAGGGGTCTCAAAGAGTCAGACACGACTGAGTGGCTTGACTGAACTGACCTGAAAGCTGATGGAAACACCTAGGGATCTCGAATTTTTATCTGAGGACCCACACCCTAATTGGGCAGGTCTCTTGAAAGCATAACACATCTCTATCTGATTCCCACCATCCCAAATGTCCCAGGTCATCTGCTGAAGGACCCCCTTTGGCATCACGAGTGGCTTGGGCCACCTGGCTGCCCTGAAAAATTAAACAAAATCAAAGCAAAACAAAAACAGCCAACAGCCTCTGCAGCACAATTAGCTCCACTAGCCTTTGTGAGATATTCCAAAGAGCAAGTCCCACCCACCCAGTCATGATTCACTCATCCCACTCCCAGGGTCCTTTGTCACTGCCAATCCCAGCAGGGCTACTACATAGGTCTCCTCATTTATGACAGGCGACTTAGATTTCAGGTCACAGGATTTAACCTGCAGTAAATCCCCATTTGCATAAGGATAATGGGCATTCTACTACACTTCACACCAATAAGCCCTAATGTGGTAATTAACCACTGAGCACATTTACTGATAAGCTGTTCATTAGAGAAAAACCTGACAACTACCAGTGTTATCAGACTCCACAATTTTCAAATCTCTTTCAGAAAGGCTTTTTTGCCTATAGGGACTAAAAGCTAGCAAAAATCACAGTGCAGTCACTTGCAGTGCTATTTTGTGAAACAGCCATTGTGATTAACCCTTAGAGGTGACAACGAAAAGTCTTACGGATTTCATTAGATTTTTTAAATAAAATGTTACCTTAACCTTTGGAGAAGGGAAAGGCTACCCACTCCAGTATTCTGCCCTGGAGAATTCCATGGACTATATAGTCCCTAGGGTCTCAAAGAGTCGGACATGACTGAGCGACTTTCACTTTTACCTTAACTTTAAATTTCTTTCATAAGAAACTGCTATGGTGGAATTACTGGGCCTTTATTTTTTATCTGTCCATCTTAAGCTAGAACTGGTTCATTCATTCTATAGATTCTGAGGCTTCCCAGAATCACCCTGCTAATGTAGGAGAAACAAGAGACGCTGGTTCAATCCCAGGGTCTGGAAGACCCCCAAGAGTAAGAAATGGCAACTGACTTCAATATTCTTGCCTGGAAAGTCGCATGGACAGAGAAGTCTGATGAGTTACAGTCCACGGGGTGAGCTACAGTCCATGGGGTGGCAAAGAGTGGGACACAACTGACAGCACAATTCATACAGAAAGCACATTTTTATGAACCAGTGCTGTTATAAAAGAGGAAAGAACCCAGTGGGTGTGGCCAACTCCCACTTGATAATGAATCCAACATTTAGCCTTCTCTTCTTCTACAAAGACATTTTCACTCCCAGTCCTCTACAGATGGAGTTCTCACAATTCACTTTCTCTTGATCTTTAAGCTCTTTGTCATTAGCACAATTATTTGGAGAGCGTCCACAAAGCACACGGTCCAACCTGCCTCTGAGGCACTAATCCAATGGCCAAAGGTCATCAGTGCACTTAATGCATGGTAGCCATGGCGCCCTGCCCCAGGGGAACACACAGGTAAGACACAGTCTGTCCTCGAGGAGCCAAGGTAGCTTGGATCACCCCTTGGTTCTCTATCACTGTTGTTTTTCTATTAGAAAAGTACTTTAGTTAACTCAATTCTCTCCAGAGAAGAACATCACACAAGCTGGTAAACGGAGATGATTTACCTTCCAGTATTCCAGTACATTCTAGCCTCTCCCTTCCTGAAAATACACAGAGCTTGCACCACTGATTCTACATGTGATAACAGCATTTCATTACATTTCTTCTCGATTAGAATTCAAGTGCTTTTCTGTATGTAAATCTTATCCCATCAACTACACATTTAGTTGCTGTAAATTCTTTGTGCAATAAACATACAAAACAGATAAGATGGCAAGCTGTTTGAGAGCAAAACATTCTGTCACATCACTGTTAATAAAAATGCATGGCATTCAATGAAAGACTTAAAGTGAATTGAACTCAACTAAACTGACACTGTGCTCTACGTAATTTTTGATGTCTTAAAATTTCACATCCATGACATTGGTGTCCTATTTGCTAATCACATAATAATATCCCCGAAGTTTTGCTGTTCTACAATTGTGGCTTTTAAATTTTATTATAGCACATAGATATTGAGTCCCTCAAGCCCACAACTTCAGTAAAATCTAATGGTAGATCTAATCAATTAGGGGGAAGGAGACTGTAACTACAAAATATAAATTGTTGAAAGATTTCATAAAATGCATTTTTTTAAAAATGTATCGCAACTCAAAATAAGCCCACAAAGTATTTCTCCATGAGATTTCTTGTACATACTTTACTTAATGAATACTTAAGAAAAGTTTGGAATTCTCTCCTGGAATATTGCTTCAACATTTATGTTTTTTATATCTTTAGCTTCTCCACTTGTACTGGTTTTTTTGCCTTTGAATTTCAAAACGATTAAGTATTACTGATTCAAAACCAAAATAAAATTACCCTCGAACTCTGAATTCTCAGCTACAATGTCCCTTTCAGTTCTAAATGTCCCTTTCGGTTCTCAACTTCCCAGTGCTCGCTTTGGCACTAAGTCCTGGAAACTTTCTTCTTATTGCCATACATGATATCACTTTCTCAGATTCTTCTCCTACCTCCCTGATTTTTCCTTTAAATCCACTTTTTTTTTTTAAATACTAATGACCCTCAGGATTCTTTCATATTTTTAATCCATTGTTCTATTTGACGTGCTTTCTTACCTGAGTTCATCAATTTTAAATAATGTTACACTTATAGCTCCAACTATCTGAACTTAACTCCAGAGAATACAAATATCTCCAACACGTTCAACATTAAACTTACCATTTTCCCCATTAAGCTTACCTCTCCCCCAGTACTTCTATATTCTATTAATCTCACCAAACCAGAAACTTGTGACCTCTCTCTATTCTGACTCTTAAGGTTCAATCAATTTGAGAAGTCTTACTAATCGCTTCCGTGATGCTTTTCTCATTCTTAGTTTTATCCAAGTGTTGAATAAAATCCTAGCTCCAGAACATACTCATGTCTTCAACCTAATCTTATCACCCCAGCCACAATGAGCTCTGTTTCTAGATGAATCAACACATGTGAAATACTAAGAGTTCCTGGCACACAGTAACACCTACTATGTGTGAGCTGCTAGTATTGCTATTCCTGCCTCTCCTACTTCCTTTATTCTTATTAATAGTTTCCCACACTCGCCACACTATTCCACGTTTCACATTTTTATGCCTTTGCTGATGCTATTCCCTCTTCTGGGGCTTCCCTGTTGGCTCAGATGGTAAAAAATCTGCCTGCAATGCAGGAGACCTGGGTTCGATCAGGAAGATATCCCAGAGAAGGGAATGGCAGCCCACTCCAGTATTCTTGCTTGGAGAATCCAATGGACAGAGGAGCCTGGTGGGCTACAGTAAATGGGGTTGCAAAGCGTTGGACGTGAATGAGTGACTAACATTTTCAATTTCCCACTTCCACTCAAGAAAACAAACAAACAAAAAATTTTGTTATAGTCTTTCTCCTTCAAGAAACCATCTCTAATATCTCAGGTTAGGCAAACTGCCCATATTTTTAGCTTTACTATAAACCTGTGAAAACTTGCACCACACAGCTTAATATATTATAATTACATGGTTTTGTTTACCATGTCACCTAGAGCAGGGGACAATAAACTACTGTCCTAGGGCAAAATCCAACCCACTCTCTACTTTCTTATGTAAAGAAAGTTTATTGGAATACAGACTTACCCATTCGTTTACCTATTATTTGTAGCTATCCTGGTACAAAGGCAGAATTCAGTAGCTGTGACAGAGACCCCTGGGCCACAAAACCATATCTTTACTACCTACTTACTATTTATTATCTGGTCCAGAGTCTCCATGTTAGCACTATTGAGGCTCTGGGTTGGACACTTCTTTGCCATAGAAGGACTGTCCTCTGTGTGGCAGGATGGGTAACGTAAGTCTTGGCCTCCACCTATTAAATGCCAGTAGCATTCCAACTCTATCACTTCACTACCCCTTTGCTTCACTCCATCTATTCCCTCACTCTTACCAACCCCAAGTGTCTCCAGACACTGCCAAATGTTCCCTGTGGTCAAAACTGCCACCAATGGAGAACCATTGGCCTGGCCCTCTGCAGAAAAGGCTGCCAACCTCTGAACTCAAAGATCTCCCAAGGAAGGATGTGTGCCCAGTTCACTTTGTCCAGACACTATGCCTGGAACATAACAGAGGCTCATCTAATCAGTCCTTTAATGGTAACTGAGGGATTGTAAGACATTTTAAAGCAATTAATAATTTATATGAATTTTAGACTTGAAAGGGACTTTAGTGAGCATCAAGCTAATATCTGATGTTGTAAGTTTTATTTCCTTTAACATTTTAAACATCAACTTCCAGAACTGTTTCGTTAAAACTGTCTATGAATTAAAAAGCACGCTAATACCATCACAATATCATTTGATTACCAGCAATTCGAAAAATGTGAAATCACTGAATTCATATACCATACATGTGCATACGTTTTATTGAATGAAAGTTGCTTTTTGCACTACCTATAGAGAAGAAATTATTATCTTCATTTTGCAGATGGGATCATTTTAATTGGAATCAAACTGTGGTATGGAGAAAAAGCAACTTCCTTACAGTCAATCAAGAAATCCATTCAAGGGATATATATTACTTCCTACTCTCTTTAATGAATAAACCTACAGTATAAACTTTACTGCTGAAACTACAAAAACCTCTCTGTCTCAAAGGAATTATATGTCTGCCAGAAAAGTTAACAAATGCAGGGCATTTTAAGGACCAAATACATGGCAATAATAGCCAATATTTACTGAGCACTTATGATGTACTGGTATTGTATCACTTCATTTGATTCTCATAAAAATTCTATGAGGGAGGTACTATTAAAAAATCCATTTTATGTCCATCATTAAATAGTCTACAAATAACAAATGCTGAGAGGATGTGAGAAAAAAAGTGAACACTCCTACACTCTTGGTGGGAATTGAAATCGGTGCAACTACTAATACTAAACAGTAAGAAGGTTCCTTAAAAAACTAAAAATACATCTACCATATGATCCAGCAATCCCACTCCTGGGCATAAAACTGGAGAAAAACGTAATTCAAAAAGATACACACACTCCATTGTTCGTTTAGCAGCATGACTCACAATACCCAAAAGATGGAATCAACACCAATGCCCACTGATAGATGAATAGAGAAAGAAGATATGGTATACATACAAAATGGAACACTACTCAGCCATAAAAATAATGAAATAAGGCCATTTATACCAATATGGCTGGACCTAGAGGTTATCATAGTAAGGGAAGTAAGTCAGAAAGAGAAAGACAAACACCATGTTATCACTTATATATGGAATCTAAAACACGACACAAATGACCTTATTTACAAAACAGAAAAGAGACTCATAGACACAGAAAACAAACCTATGGTTACCAAAGGAGAAAGAGGGCATGGGAGGGATAAATTAGGACTTTGGGTTTAGCAGATACAAACTACAACATATAAAAGAGATAAACAACAAGGTCCTACTGTATAGCACAAGGAACCGTATTCATTAACCTATAATATACCATAACGGAAAAGAATATATTTATATATATATATATATACATATATACATATAACTAAATCATTTTGCTGTACACCAGAAACTAACACAACATGGCAAATCAATTATATGTCAATTAAAAAGCATACAGATGGAGAAACTGAGTCGCAGAGAAGCTAACTGACTTGTCCAAGGACACGTAGATAGTGAGTGGCAGAACAGAAATTTAAAGCCTGGAAGTGTGCCTCCAAAGTCTGAGCTCTCACATGCCATACCATATATACATATGCAGATGGCATATACATATCATATACACACGCGGAGAATTCAGAAGTGAGAAATAACACTGCTGACCAAGGTGACTGGTCAAGCAGGCAACCATGAATTGAGTCCTGGAAGAATGCGTAAGAGTCAGATGGCAGAGATAAAAGGTGAAATCCTTGACTAGGAGATCCAAATATAGAAGTTTTAGAAGCAAGAACTCAAAACATATATTCTGAATAACATGTACTAGTCACTCTGGTTCGGCAGGGAGAGGAGGTATGAAGCAGAGGTAAGAAAGTTGAAGCCAGACTACAGAAGGCTGTGAGCGGGCAGCTGGAGAACACGGGCTCTCAGTGGGCAGTGGATGTTGCTGATGTGCAGCAGAGAAGACACGGTGGGGCAGGATGCGGGCTATTAGAAACCGGCAGAGAGACCAGAGGTGGGAAGACTCCTTATGACACCATGACAATGGGCAAGGGCAGGGGGAAAGGAGGGAGCCAACCACCCAGAAAGGAAAGAAGTGAGTGAGAAATAGCACACGGGGAGTGTCAGTGGGATTTCTGGCTGATGCCATGAGAGCAGAGAGAAGAAGGGGAGTGGGAAGGAAAGATCAGGATTCACCCAGATGTTTCCAATTTGAGTGAAGGGCTGTTGCTTCCCTGGTGGCTTAGATGGTAAAGCATCTGCCTGCAATGTGGGAGACCCGGGTTCAATCCCTACATCAGGAAGATCCCCTGGAGAAGGAAATGGAAATCCATTCAAGTACCCTTGCTTGGAAAATCCCATGGATGGAGGAGCCTGGTAGGCCATAGTGCATGGGGTCGCAAAGAGTCAGACACAACTGAGCAACTTCACTCTGATGACAGTAGTGTCAGCTATTCTAAACCTACTGGATTATATATAACCATGCATTCTTCTCACACTTAATACACTGTGACCTGCCTCTAGTGTAGTGAGGACATGGGTCATCCATGTGAGTTTTCTCATCAGTTCACTTCAGTCACGTCCGACTCTTTGTGACCCCATGGACTATAGCACACCAGGCTTCCCTGTCCATCACCAACTCCCGGACCCTGCTCATTCATGTCCATTGAGTCGGTGACGCCATCCAACCATCTCATCCTCTGTCGTCCCCTTCTCCTCCTGCCTTCAATCTTTCCCAGCAACAGGGTCTTTTCAAATGAGCCAGTTCTTCATATCAGGTAGCCAAAGTACTGGAGTTTCAGCTTCAGCATCAGTCTTTCCAATGAATATTCAGGACTGATTTCCTTTAGAATGGACTGGTTGGATCTCCGTGCAGTCCAAGGGACTCTCAAGAGTCTTCTCCAACACCACAGTTCAAAAGCATCAATTCTTCCGCACTCAGCTTTCTTTATAATCCAAATCTCACATGCCTACGTGACTACTGGAAAAACCATAGCTTTGACTAGATGGACCTTTGTTGGTAAAGTAATGTTTCTGCTTTTTAACTTGCTGTATAGGTTGGTCATAACTTTTCTTCCAAGGAGCAAGTGTCTTTTAATTTCATGGATGCAGTCACCATCTGCAGTGATTTTGGAGCCCCCCAAAATAAAATCTTTCATGGTTTCCATTCTTTCCCCATTTATTTGCATGAAGGGATGGGACTGGATGCCATGATCTTCATTTTTGAATGTTGAGTTTTAAGCCAACTCTCCTCTTTCACTTTTATCAAGAGGCTCTTTAGTTCTTCACTTTTTGCCAACAAGGGTGGTGTCACCTGCATATCTGAGGTTACTGATATTTCTCCTGGCAATCTTGATTCCAGCTTGTGCTTCATCCAGCCTGGCATTTCACATGATGTACTCTGCATAGAAGTTAAATAAGCAGGGTGACAGTATACAGCCTTGACGTATACCTTTCCCTATTTGGAACCAGTCCATTTTTCCATGTCCAGTTCTAACTGTTGCTTCTTGACCAGCACACAAATTTCTCAGGAGGCAAGTCAGGTGGGCTGGAATTCCCATCTCTTTCAGAATTTTCCAGTTTGTTGGGATCCACACAGTCAAAGGCTTTGGCATAGTCAATAAAACAGAAGTAGATGTTTTTCTGGAACTCTCTTGCTTTTTTGATGATCCAGTGGATGTTTGCAATTTGATTTCTGGTCCCTCTGCCTTTTCTAAATCCAGCTTGAACACCTAGAGGTTCATAGTTCACGTACTGTTGAAGCCTGGCTTAGATAATTTTGAGCATTACTTTGCTAGCGTGTGAGATGAGTGCAATTGTGTGGTAGTTCGAACATTGTTTGACATTGCCTTTGAGATTGGAATGAAAACTGACCTTTTCCAGTCCTGTGGCCACTGCTGAGTTTTCCAAACTTGCTGGCATATTGAGTGCAGCACTTTTACAGCATCCTCTTTCAGGATTTGGAATAGCTCAACAGGAATTCTATCACCTCCACTAGCTTTGTTCATAGTGATGCTTTCTAAGGCCCACTTGACTTCCCATTCCAGGATGTCTGGCTCTAGGTCAGTGATCACACCATCATGATTATCTGGGTCGTGAAAATCTTTTTTGTACAGTTCTTATGTGTATTCTTGCCATCTCTTCTTAATATCTTCTGCTTCTGTTAGGTTCATACCATTTCTGTACTTTATTGAGCCCATCTCTGAATGAAATATTCCCTTGGAATCTCTCATTTTCTTGAAGAGATCTCTAGTCTTTCCCATTCTACTGTTTCCCTCTATTTCTTTGCACTGATCAGTGAGGAAGGCTTTCTTATCTCTCCTTGCTACTCTTTGGAACTCTGCGTTCAAGTGGGTATATCTTTCCTTTTTTCCTTTGCCTTTAGCTTCTCTCTTTTCTCAACTATTTGTAAGGCCTCTTCAGACAACCATTTTGCCTTTTTGTACTTCTTTTTCTCAGGGATCATCTTGATCCCTGCCTCCTGTACGATGTCACAAACCTCTGTCCATAGTTCTTCAGACACTCTGTCTATCAGATCTAATCCCTTGAATCTATTTGTCACTTCCACTGTATAATTGTAAGGGATTTGGATTTAGGTCATACCTGAATGGTCTAGTGGTTTTCCCTCCTTTCTTCAATTTAAGTCTGAATTTGGCAATAAGGAGCTCAGGATCTGAGACACAATCATCAGTCCTTTCTCAAATCTCAAAGCCATTCTATGTTTTTTCTCCTTACCTACAATCTCTGGGAAAGAAATATGCTTTCTCTGAGTTTAAGAAGGTACAAGTAAAGGCAAGGGTTTCATGCAAGGATAGGCTAGAGTAGCACATGTTTGTAGCCTGCAAAGGAAAAACAAATAGACGGGCAAAGATCAAAGGAACAAGAGAAAGGGGGAATAACAGCAAATGCCAGGCGGTGACAGGAGAGGAGACATTCTGCACAGGTGAGCTCAGAAACCTGGAGAGACACCCTGCTTTCCTGAATAAAGGGAGACAGAAAGTCAACCTAGACAGGAGACAAACAGCAAACGAAGACCCCAAGGTGCAGGTAAGCTTGATCTGTTGATATTGCCTGGCTTAGACCTTTGAAGAGAAGCCTGATGTCTAATCACAAACACTTTGTCCTCTCCCCACCTCTCTCTGAGACACAGTCACAGTGGTTGCCTTATTACTTCTCTTTTTTAATTGAAGTGTATTTTATTTACAAAACTATTCTAGCTTCAAGTATAGAGCATAGTGATTCAGTATTTATACAGATTACACACTCCACTGAAAGTCATTAAAAGAGAATGGCTACAACCCTCCCTGCACGGTACAATATATCCTTATTTCTTATCTACTTTATACATTGTGGTTTGTATCTCTTAAGCAATATTCCTAACTTGCCCCAACCCTTCTCCGCTGCCCTCTGGTAACCGCTAGTTTGCTTTCTATATCAGTATCCCTGCCATGCCTGCAACACACAGCCCTTCACTTCCCTGGAGTCCTTTTCATTCTCACAGCTTCCTTAGACTGAAAGAGCCTCTCGAAGATCTTTGTGTGGCTCTTTCCTGCATCCTCGGTCCCAGCTTAATTGTCACCTCCTCAGGGAGTCCTTCACTAACCACTCAGTCTAAAAACTGAGACCCGATCTCCTTGCCACTCATGAAGACCCCGAGGTGGAGGTAAGCTTGATATGTTGATACTGTCTAGCTTGGACCTTTGAAGAGAAGCCTGATGTCCAATCACATTCTCTTTTACTTACTTCATACCACATATCATTATTTTAAAGTATCTTAATTAGCTCAGGGATCTCATACAGGGTCTCATTTACCACAAACTCCAACACTTAGAGCGCTCCATGAGTATTTACTGCAGTCACGAAGAAGTGAGTGAATGATACACTGTTGAGAAAATGGATATAGCAGACATTGCAAATGTAAAGCAATAGTGTTATTACTAATATTCACAAATATCTATTTTTTGAAGAATATTTTCCAGATACGCATGTGCCAGGACCTATGTCTAATGCTACAGTGAGTACTCAATCTGTAGAAATCCTAGTCCTTGCCTTCCAGAAGCTCATACTATTGGGGAAACTTACAAGCAGAGGATCATTAAAATACAATACAATGTAGTATAAAGTATAATAGCACTTAGAACACAATGCAATTAAGAACTGAGCATCATAGATCATACAGTAAAGTGTTCCTAGCTTAAGCAAGACAAAGCCAGAGATAATTCTGCTCAAGTGTTTCAGACAAGTGTAGTGCTTCAGTGTACGGCATGCACTTGTAGAGGGTATAGAGTAACCATAAGGTAGAGAAGGTGGAACACATATGCAATTTTCCTAAGAAGTTTTTGCTTGTAAAAGGGAATGAGCTAAGGTACAGGTTCAGCAGGAGACAGGATCAAGAAAATGATTTTGAGCATATCTCTAGTTGAGGGAATAGAAAAGAGGTGTAGAGAAGAGCTAAGGTAACCAAAAGGGAGAGATTCCCTAAAAGGGCTAAATCTCAAAAGAGGCAGAAGAGAACAGCAGTTACACTCAGAGAAAAGGAGAGCTCATCCTATAAAGACAGGAGAAGAGAAGGTAGGGATGACTATCTTTCCCGTGAAGCGAAGTGAAAGTCGTTCAGTCATGTCCAACCCTTTGTGACCCTATGGACTGTACAGTCCATGGAATTCTCCAGGCCAGAATACTGGAGTGGGTAGTGTTTCCCTTCTCCATGGGATCTTCCCAACTCAGGGATAGAACCCAGGTCTCCCGTATTGCAGGCGGATTCTTTACCAACTGAGCCACTATCTTTGAAGGTAAATCTACAAGTGGAGAGAGAGGAACTGACCAAGCAAAAGTGAAAGCATTCCCATTTTCTCCCCAGTGTATGAGATGGACCATCTGCGGGTACTGGCTGTGAGGGAGAAGCTGGAGGAGGGGGAAGATGGAGAATTTTATTGGTCAATAATTGGCGTGCATCCCGCTGCATCGCCACTGATGTGCCAAGTAGAAAATGTGTCCCACTACCTCTCTTGAAATTTATGCAGAAAATAGTCGTGGCATTCTGTCCATATGGGGGCTTGGAACACGAGGTTACAAAAGCACGTAATGTTAATGTCAGAGTCATTTCAGCGTTTGCAAAGCAATTTTAAAAAGCATTAGCTAATTAATAAGCTCAATGATGACTCTATCCCTGTAGGTATATGTGTACAAAGACTACTTTTTCTGTCTCCTCTGAGGCATTTGAAGACACAAGAGATTTTGTCTCAGTGGGAATGTTGTGGTAGATTACATTTGCTGTAAATAAGTGACATTTTTAGAAAGCAATGAGTTCCACTGAATTTATCCTGAAGAGGGGAAAAAAAAAAAAAAAAGATGGCAAAACTAAATGAGAGATGCCCAGAATCAGCCTGAAAATTCATCATAAGCCTAAAAAGCTCCTCATTCTGGCTTTCTGAGGGCATTGGAAGCAAATAAGTCCAACTTCACAGAACATATTAGGAAGGAATAAAAGGACAGACGCGCTCCCATCTCAAGACAAAGGTGTTCCGTCGCTTGGCGTTTATGCCAAGGGGAGCCACTTCCCACTCATGTCCCATAATGAAAATCATTCCTCCATTAACAGGTTAAGCGATATCAATTTGTCCAGTCAGAGTTGGAAATCAAGCAAAAACTGCCTTCTGCTCAGAACAATCAGTGGCAAGGTAAAAGAAACAGGCAATTGTGTCCAGTCTCCCAGCAAGACGTTTTTGCCAAATTACATGACCTCTCTCTCCTCTGAAGTGAAGCCTCTAAAGAGAAGTGAGAGGCCATTCCCTAGAGTGGGGTGAGCCGCAGAATTACCAACCTTTTCCTGAAAAGCCTTTTCTTTTCCTTCTTCACCAAGTCTCTCGACTGAGTTGGTAGAGACGAGAAAGTAGGAGTCCAGAAAGCAACAGTGTTTAGATCTCAGCTCCAAGCCTTGCTAAAGGAGGGACCCTGGACCAAGCACCCATTATCTTTCCAATCAAATTAGCAATGAGAACAGAATCCACCTCAGAAGTTTGTTGTGAGGATTAAATTAGGAAATATATACAAAGCACTTAACCACAAAGACCCATACTTCACAGGCATTCACATTGTTAAGTGCTCAGTAACTGTTTTTCTTTATTGTTATTATGATTATAATTGCTGTGGTTATAATGGTTATGGAGATGATGCCCAGGAAGGTCTGAGGAAAGAGAAATAATTGTAAGTGACTAATAAGTGATGACAGTGGCTGGGAACCTCAAATCCTGCCACAAGGGCAACCCTGAGTCTCTGTGGGACACGTGTAGTCAACTGCTTTGGAGATTAATCAGGAAAGTCTTCAGTCAATCTGGTCTAATTAGTCTCATTCTTTTCAGAAGGCTCACTTTCTATAGAGCTATAGGATCTTATGTGAGTTTGGGGGATTTTTAAAATATTTTTCAGTAATTGCATTACTGAGATATGATTGATATTTAATGCTGTATAAGCTTAAAATGTACAATATAATAATTTGATACACATATTGTCATACTGAGTTGAAGAAAGTCAGACATAAAAGGACAAATATCACATGACATCATTTATATGTGGAATCTAAAAATAATAGTAAAAAGGAACCTATTTATAAAACAGAAATAGAGTCACAGATGTAGAAACTAAACTCATAGGTACCAAGGGGGAAAGTGTCTGACTCTGTGATGCCATGGACTATACAGCCCATAGAATTCTCCAGGCCAGAGTATTTCCCTTCTCCAGGGGATCTTCCCAACCCAGGGATCGAACGCAGGTCTCCTGCATTGCAGGTTGGATTCTTTACCAGCTGAGCCACAAGGGGAGCCCACCAAGGGGGGAAATGGGGGATAAATTGGAGTACTGGAATTGACATATAAACACTACTACATATAAAACAGATAAGTAATAAGAACCTACTGTATAGCACAGGGAACTCTACACAATACTCAATACAGGTCATCACAGTGGCCTAAAGGGAACAGAATCTAAAAATTAGTGGCTATATATATGTATGTATATAGAATCTTATGTTTAGAAGGAAGCTAGAAAAATCAAGACTGGCTACTCATTTGGTGCTTTGCTTGGATGCCTTGAGTAAGAGAGAAAACATTATTTTAAAAGTAGCTTTGACTAGCTCTCATTGAAATGATTGCCTTGTATTTAGTACCAGCTTCCACTCACTTGCCCTAATGCTTCTGCCTAAGGATATATGAACCACATTTAAATCCACATCCATAAGACAGTCCTTCGAGTATGAAGACAGCTCTCAACCCATGGGCTCAGGCATCCTTCCCTCAGGTTAAGTGTTTCTGGATCCATCAGTCAACTCGTTTTGATGTCAGACTCTTGAGTACACTGTTATCTTTTTCATAGCTCAGCTCTAAAGACGCTCTAATCTGTCAATTAGTCAGCTAAACATTTAAGTGCTTATCATCTGGAACTGCAGAGAAATATTCCCAGTAACCACATTGTCACACAATGTTGATCACAATGATGCTGATAAATGCAACTTACCCAACATTCTCTGTATGCCAGGCATGGTGCTAAGGATTTTACGATTATCATCTCAGTCAATACTTACAAGAACCCTATCAAGTAGGTATATTCTCCCCACTCAAAAAATAAGTAAAGTGCAAAGAGGGTTAAGGAACTTGCCCAGCATGCCACAGCTAGTGGGATCAGAACTCTAGCTACAGACTCTACTCTCTCAGCCAATCAATTATACTATAGAGCCGTAATCTCTTTTGTTTTCACACTTTTATTAATTCAGACTCAGAACACATAGGCAAATAACTTCTATCCTTCTCAGCTCCGTGCCACTGGCACGGTTGATGAGCATTCTCTCCTACCTTCCCTCAAGCTCCTAATATAAATGCTGAGTAAGACAAAGCACTGGGCATTCACCAGAAACCTCCATGTAAGACCCATTCATCAGGATTCAGTTGTTTATTTAAAGAGTTACTCCTTTACTGAATAGCTCTTATATCCAATCCCTTTTCCCCATCTTGTTGATGAGGATATCACAAAGTGTATTGTCAAATGCCTTGCTGATATTTAGTAATGCTAGGTCCACAGTACTTTTCTGAGCTTTAAGGATAGCAACAATTTTGAATAATGTTTGTGAGTTTAGTTTTCTAGGTTTGTTTTTAGTGAATTACTACAGTTCTCTTTTTTTCTTCTGTGGGCTCATATCTTCTGTTCATTATGAAATTCAAAATCTTCCTCAGATACCACCGAAGCTCATAAGCCCATAGCATGCAGGATCTACACTTTTTCCGTCTTTCGTCATTAGGAACCTCCTCCATTCTCTACAGTTTCTCAAAAACTATCAACTGGATTTCAAAAATCTTACTTTCAAATTCTCTCTGTATCATTCATCTAAGTCAAGAAATTTAAAGTAATGCACGGCAATTAGGTGCTACTTAACAAGCTCTGATATTAAATTTCTTAACTTAATCTTCTCCTGGCCAAAGACCTATTTTCTTATCAGAGAAGACAGGGGTAAAATAGCAATAAGGAAATCTTTCACATAACTTAGAGGTCTGTTGCAAATGATAGAAAATCGAGCTCAGGCTGGTTTAGACAAAAGAAGGAATGTGTTCAACCATGGTTGGAAAGTCAGGGATGGTCTAGGTGGAACAATGTTTTATCCAGGGCCTCAAAAATGACACCAGAACCTAGTTTCTCCCCATCTTTTAGCTCTGCTTTGCTCCATTCTAGCTTCATTTTTAGTCCCAATGGGGTGGCAAGACAGTGGCCAGAAGCTCAAATTCTATACCATCCCAAGTTGCAGCTCAAAAGAAGGAGAAGTACTTCCCTACAAGAGACAAAGTCCTGAAACTGAATATCTGTCCCTGATACAAACTGGGTTAGGTGTCCAGCAATGAACAAAATAAGCATAGCCAGAGGAATGGAAGTTCCTGATGGACTGGGAGCTCACAGGCTCACCAAGGGAGCCAGGAAGGAATCAATGACATTAAATCACTGGACTGAACATAAGGGAGAATGAAAATCAAGAAAACGGTCATTGAAATGAGGGAAAGTGAGTATCAGGTCTCTTAAAAAAATGTTTTTCCTATCTTAGTTCTCCACCAATAGCCCATCAATTATAAGGAGCAAACCACCCTTTAACATTTTCTTCCAGCATTAACTGAAGAGCCTCTCCCTGTTTGTGACAACGCTGCAGTACTGAGTATAGGAAGGCTCACCCTCTGGATACTCTTTCTCAGCCTCTCACTGCTTTCTTACAGCCACCCTGGGCTAAGTGCTCACACCTTGCTCCTCTGTGACATAAGCCCCACATTCATCATGAATCCTCAGTAGCTCAGGGTTTCAACTCCTCCTCTGTGACACTGAATGCCATTCTCTCCCCTGCCCGTTTCAGCTTCTGGTAATCCAGAAATTAATCTCTTTTCAGTGAATGTGAAAGTCACTCAGTTGTGTCCAACTCTTTGCGACTACATGGACTATACCATCCATGGAATTCTCCAGGCCAGAAAGTGGGTAGCCTTTCCCTTCTCCAGGGGATCTTCCCAATCCAGGGATTGAACCCCAGTTTCCTGCATTGCAGGCAGATTCTTTACCAACTGGGCTATCAGGGAAGCCCTAATTCAAGAAGATCCAATTAATTCTCTTTTTTAAAAAACGCTTTCATTCTTTTTTCTCAATGTATTTATTGATTATTTTGGCTGCACTTGGTCTTCCTTGGTGGGCACAGCTTCCTCTAGTTGCTGCGAGAGGGGGCTGCTCTTCCTTGCGGTGTGTGGGCTCGGGTGTGAGCTCAGTCCGTGTGGCTCACGGGCTTAGTTGCCCGCAGCACGTGAGATCTGCCCGGACCAGGAATCAAATCCACGTCCACTGCATTGGCAGGTGGCTTCTTAGCCACTGGACCACTAGGGAAGTCCAAAACTTTCATTCTTAAACTGGATCACATGACATTGTCAATGTTTGACTTTTTAACCCAGGAAAATGGCAATTTCTATGGTCAACACAATAGACAGCTTCTGAGACACAGTTTCTCTTCTTTTGTGTCTTCTGCTGCTGCTTTCTTCCCGTTTCCCAGATTCTGATTCATGTCTCTAATTCTTTCTACCTTGTTGGAATCTTGTTCCTCTCTGTCTCCTTTTTGTTATCGGCCCTTCCATTCTTCCAAAGCCTTCTTTCCTCCAAACCCATACCCTGATTTTCTGCATATCTTCCGAACAGGAGAGAAATAAATTATGTGTTGCTATCCAATTTGTCTTTCTACGTTAGAAGGGCTCCTTGGTAGGGTATGTTTGGTGTGACAGTGATAACAATCCTCATTTGACAGATCAAGACATGGGTGTCCACAGAGGAGTTACGGCTTTCTAATCAGTACCAGAAATGGACCTGGTGGCCAGGTTCTAATTCAGATGCTCTTTTTATTAAAGTAATTGGACTCTCGCATCTTCTGCTATCTTTATTATTATTATTAGTTGCAGAAACAGCAAAGAGCAGCAAGTGATTCCTTAAACAGATCAGTTTGGTTTCATTTAATAACATAAACAGTTACATTGGCATTTGCACAGTGCTCTACAGTCTACTAAGCACTTCCACTTTTTACCACATTTGCCCCCCCCCGACC
>NW_011494773.1:2950478-3013388 GCF_000754665.1 Bison bison bison | reverse complement strand
CCCCCCACCCCCCGCCATATGAACTCCGGGAGTTGGTGATGGACAGGGAGGCCTGGCGTGCTATGATTCATGGGGTCGCCAAGAGTTGGACACGACTGAGCGACTGATCTGATCTGATATAAAAATGCCTGAATTATTATTATCTGACAAAAAGCTGAGTCTGGGAGCAGTCGAGTAGCATGCTGAGAGTCTTGCAGCTGGTAAGGAACAAGTCTAGGCAAGACTCAAAACCTGGATTTGTGCTTCCTAAAGCCAACCCTCCTCCCATTTTCCAACCTCTTCTGACCCTAGGGAAAAGGGAATTTTTAGGTCCAATGCCATGGCCTAAATTTACCTGGTTATGGACAGAATAGTTTAGCATCACCGGAGAAATCATGAAGGATACCAAAACAAAAGATTGAGAAGCATAAGGTTAAGGAAAATGAGAATGGGGTAGGGGAAAAAGGTATAGGAAGTAAAAAGAGGACAATACAAAAGAGAAACCAGAAGAAAAATTGTGATCAAATAATAGATAGCAGCAAAAGACAGTGAGACTAGATAAAATAAGTATTTTTTTTTTCAAAAGCAACAACAAACACATTATCCCAAAGCCCGCAGGTGCTAGCAATTCAAATAAACGTATAGCAATTAACAGAATTAACACCGCCTTAAATAGCTTGGCTCACCAGATGTGGACTCCTATCAGGGTTCTATAAAATGTAAAGTTATTACAGATTAAACCATTAATCATCTGTTCAGAGACTATCTCTGGCTGCAAAATCCCATTCAGTTTTAAATGGCTAATAATCACAAAGGGATGTGGAATGTAATATGCGCAATGATGGTCTACCCAATCCTTTTTCCTTTAAATATGTGTTAACTTCCCCCCGTTCTCCTGCTTTCCTTCCTCCCCACTAGAGATGCCATCAGAAAGGAGAAGTGAGCTAGACTGGCTAATCTCAGAGGGTTCGGCAGTGCATGAGCTTCCCCTTGGGCAAATGAGGGGCAAATGGAGAAGCAATATACCAGTGCAGAGGTAACAGCTTGAGGATGGGGTAGAAAGGACCGGATCCCACAACACAGGAGGAAACTCTGATGGGCCTGAGTTGGCCCCCTGGTCCTGATGATAGAGACGCTGACCCTGAAACTCAGCACTGAACTTAGCTTTCCTCTCCTGCACCGTGCTTCATCCTACAAGAGCTCAGGAATGCCAAGGACAGAGGAAAGGATAAACATATGTCCTGACAGGGAAGATCACTGAAAAATGAAATGGGAGTCAGAAGGAAGCACTTTTCTGCAGAAACCTGACGATCCAGAGACTCACTCTCCTCGCCCAGGGCTAAAGCCAAAGGACTAGCCTTCTGACTGCTCCTCAGCACCCTGGGACAGAAAGATAAAACAAGTAGAAGCAGCAGAAGGACTAATCAGTTGTCAAGGAATTTAAAGCCTGATGGACAACCGGTTAATCCATGTCATTCTATTGCTTCAGATCCTTCCATGGCTCCCCATTACCTAAAGTCCAAGAGTAGAGCATGACTTAGCCCCTAACTAACTCTGCTGATACTTCGTCAAAACTCCAGATCTTGTGTTTTGTTCCCAGACATTGGCAAACCGTCTGCAAGTTCTTTGCCCAGACACCACGATCTGCTGTCTCTTGGCCCTTGCTCATGTTGCCCTGTCACCCCAGAGCATCACTTTTTCCCTGTTCATTTCTGTTTGTCTTCTTCTTGGGCATCATTGCCTCCAGAGTTTTCCTGAACCCTGTGATATTCTAAGTTCTTCTCAGAAGCCCCACTGCACCTGGGGATGCCTCTTTTTGTGCATTAAATGCTTTTTCTTGAAAATATATCTGTGTGTCCCCCACTAACTGTGAGGTCCCCTGAGGTAAGGATTCTGATGCATCTTTGTATCTTAGCATATCCTTGGCATATTGTAGGTTTTCAGCATATACCTGTGGATCCAAATTTCAGATTTTAGAGCTCCATGAGGTCTGCTCATTAATTAATTATTCATTCCAGATATGCTTATTGAAGGCATTATTTTAAGCCAAGAACTCTTCTAGGTGTTTCGTGAAACACCTGTGAACAGATGTGGCCTCTGTCCTCATGGAGCTCACATTTTAATAGAAGGGAGATTGATAGGTGTCAAAGAAATTTCCAAAGGCAACAGACTAGGTAAAGACTGAGTGTGGGTGAGATGGACGATCCCTATTTCAGTGAAAATAAGAGAATTTTAGTAAGGCGAACCTCAGAATAAAGTTGTTCTCCCCCCAAACAGTGACTTGGTAATATGGGAAATGCAGACACTGCATGTGATAATGAATATTCACTTATGCTTACATTTATAGTCACAAACTGTTTTATAAGAATCATTACATAATCCTTAATCACAATTATTGTAGCAAAACTTCATTGTATATTTATGTATGGTTCCACTTGTACGTACATTATTCCATTCGTTCTTAAGAACACAACAGACGTCTTATTATCTCCATGTTATGGGTTAGGAGACTGAGGCTCAATTAAGATCAGTGGCTTACTCCAGGCCATAAAGGAAGTAAGAAAGCTGGAATTCCTAACCAGGTTTTCTGATTTTTAAACTTGGCATTCTTTTCATTTATACTATGATGGCTCCTCAAAGTCTTTTCAATCCTGTTCTTCCCAGAAGGGGTGCCAACATATTTCTTTTAGCCATGCTGGGCCTTTTTATGTAACATCTCTCTCATATCAGATAGCTGGCAAGTTCCTGAAAGATTCAACTATTGCCATGCCAGGATGTTCTTTAATGATTCCAAGAAAGTCACATAGGCAAGTGTGCCTAAGAGCATTTATCTAGAGGTTTTTGTTTTTTTTTCTTCACTTACAAACATGAGATTTCATTTAGCAAATATTTATTGAGAGCCCACTAGGTGCTAAGAACCATTCTAGGAGCTGTGGACACAGCAAGAACAAAAGACAGACAGACACATTAAAACACAAAAACATGAAGAGGAACAAGTATGGATTTTGTGATGTTTAAGTGGATACAAACCTTGAATTGATAACTAGGGCGTGCAAAGTAGAACACAATAATTGGATCATGTCATGCTTTTACACTGGTATCAAATTAGGAGCTGTGCACACAGGTGAAATCCACAGATGCTTTGACCCAAGTGTGGAGCCAGAACTTAACTTTGAGTAAAGTAACTGTAGTTCCAAAGATAAAAACAACTTTGTGCTACAAACTATCAATGGTCCAAAATATAAATCCCATAATGTCTTCCCCAGGTCCCCGTTTTGAAACAAACAAAAACACATAAAAGCACCCAGCTCCTGGAACCACAAATGGCCAGAGATGACAGGAAGGGGAAGAAAGAGAGAGAGAAGGGAAGAAGAAGTTGGAAAATAACTGCAGACTGTCCTAAAGGGAAATGGTTGAAGTGGGTAAGTGGGATTTATCAAGGAGCAAAGTCCCAACAGAGCTGGGAGCTTTTATTGTTTACTAAACTTTTAAGAAGAAATGCCAAGAACAAGAATTTACTACATTTGCCCACAGAAAAGTGAATTTCAATGATTAAATGGAAAGAAATAATATGCTAGGATTTCATGAGACTCAAAGTTATCTGTTTAAAACATTCAGACAAATGAGAAAGCCTCCCAAGTCCCTTAGAAAGACTATCTCATATATGTAAAGGAGAGATGGGCCAAAAATTTAGGTTAAGTTCTAGTTTTGCTTACCATTTCCTTAACTGTTTTAGAATTCCGTCTGACGTGATCTGGCTTTAAGTTCTGTTTAGCTACTAGCTAAGATGTGTATATTTTTATTTACACATAAATAAAAGATGTTATTTTTATTTCTGTCATTGACACTGCTTTTCAGAACTATCTTTAATTTTTAAGCTATTATGTGCTACTTTTCACAGACTTTTGAAGCTGTCTGCTCTCTACATGGAGAGAGTGGTATGTGTGTGTGTAAATTTTATTTACTTTAGGCTCTCCATGGATAAAACCATCGGAGATATCTTCA
Organism: Bison bison bison; assembly: GCF_000754665.1. Classification (NCBI taxonomy): domain Eukaryota; kingdom Metazoa; phylum Chordata; class Mammalia; order Artiodactyla; family Bovidae; genus Bison; species Bison bison. Next base: position 3,009,404 of record NW_011494773.1, on the reverse strand, counting down.
TACTTTTATGAGTCTTGTTTCAAAATATTCAGGGGCATCCTTCTTGACTGATAGATTTGCAGTTGGGAAATTGTCTCCTTGTCTCAAAAAGCATAATTGTGTTCTGGGGGGGGGGGGCGGCAGTGGAGGGGGTTGATGATTCCTAGAGGCCACCCCCCAGATGCTGTCCTGGAGAGACTCCAGGTGGTTCAGGGCTGTTTCACTACATAAACGGATGCGCTCTGCACAGTGTTCAATGCCTCATTCATTCCTGAGCCACCAGCGAGGAAACAGAACACGGCCATCTATTTCTGATGAGAGGACAATTCCAAAGGAGTGTGATTTAACAGTGTTTAAGACTCCTTCAAGGTTCATTAGTCACTGAGAAGTTTATACCTTTATCCTCCTCAAATGGGAGTAAATCCCAGGGAAGAAGCGAGCTATGTCTACCGCAACCACATCAGGAATGACCTGTGTGGTCCCCGTGGTCAGCAGAAGGCTAGGTCATACCCAGCAGAGAGGAAAACATACTATGAGTTCTCTCCTGTCATTTCTCCTTCAGACCAAGAACAATACAAAGCTGTACCTGGATTTTCCCCTCTTTGGCACGTCTCTGTCTTACCCCTTCCTCTCAATGTACACATGGTTTATTGCAGCAAGGCCCAGCTCAAACACCATTTCTTCTCCAACACTGACTCCCACCTAAAATGAATCACTTCCTCTGCTCAGTTAGAGCATTTCATCTGTGGCACTGCACGCACAGTGTCCTGAACTGTAACTGTTCCCTGAGAAGTTTCATCTCTCTTCCCATATTACAAATTCCTCAAATATGCAGATCATGGTTTACAAAAGCCTTTATATTTAGTTATAGCCAAAAAAAAAAAAGGTACCCAATGATTATTTGATAAGTTCATCCATTTAATGCGTACTTACTATGCACTTGCTCTATGCCGCACATGACAGACGCAACTCCCCTCTAACACGGCTCACAGCTGAGGGGCATGAGCGAGTCCATGCATGATGCTATCTCATATGTGACTGATATGCAACCAATTTCAAGTAACCAGAATAAGAATGAAACATGTGCTCCAAGAGGAGACTCATAACATGTCACAAGGGATCTTTATTTACAAGAAAGAACACTGTTAGCGTCTCAAGGAATTTCCCCAGGGGAATGGTATAGCTATCTTAGGCAATCAAGCTTAGCTTAGATTAAACAAAAGAAAAGGCAGTGCCCTGTGCTGATGACACTGTTTGCTGAAAGAATCCAGCAAATCAAGTCTGATTTCTTTTGCCTCAACAATTGACCTTAGAGATTGAACTTACACTTGACTCAAGCTCCCTTGCTCTCAGACAGAGGTCTCAACATATCAGCTACAATAGTAATAAATGAGTAATGGCAAAACCCCACTGCTTTCTCATAGCTGCTACTAGCTCTCCAGGAGGAAAAAAAAAAAAGAAAAACCAGTTTTCTGGGCCTTAATATTACATTCCAAGAATTTTTCTTGATCTCAATAATGAGACTCTTGGGAACACCAAGCTCAGCAAAGGTAAAGTAATATGTATGTTATGTTTTAGACAAGACACACAGCTGCAAATGGAGCCACTTTTGGCTAAGGCTTCCTGACTTGCCGAGTCGAAAGTACAAAATCAAACTTTATACAGGTCTATATCCTCGTGACTTCAAAGTCCTTTCATCTGAGTTGTTTAATTTCATTTATAAAACACAGCTACCTGTGGGGATCAGGTGATTCATTAGTTAGATGAGCATACAGAATCACAGGGTATTTAAGTGGCAAACCCATGGTCCTGTAACCGGGCCAAGCTGGGATCAAAACCCGGGGCCTCCACTTCCAAGTCCAGAGTCTTTTCTGCTACAACTTTTGACCTCATAGATCAGACGACAGAGTCAGTCACTGAACTGGAAATTTCACTTGTGCTTAGACAGTCAGCGTATTAAACGGAATGGGTGAACTCACCTCTTTAAGGCAGCCCATGAAGTTGTTGCTGACGGGGGAGCCTGGCAAGTCAGCGGTACTTGGGCTTCCTCCCACGTAGAAGAAGTCATCTGAGCCCAGCATGGTGTAGTCCTCTTGAGTGTAGCCTGTCGTGGTAAGGATCCCATCCACAGAGATGGTCACCTGGTGGAGGGACACAGGGACAAAAGAAATCCCAACAATGACCTTAAGGTCCTGTCAAAATCCGGGGGCTTGCCCTACCTGTGGCATCACTTTCTTAAGATTTGGGTGAGGTATTATTTCTAATTTTGGTTTGATTTTGATATGTGCAGCCAAGTTCCATTTTCTGGTCTGCCTCCCTGTGGCCCAAGCCTCCAATGTTCGCCTGCAGACCCCCGGGAGAGTTTCTCAGAACTACCAAGCTGAGCGGCTCGCTCTACCCAATGCCCTCTTCAGTCAGGCTAGAAAATGGAACTATCCTCAGACGACACCACTTGTCTCGGTTCATTGGTAAAATGATGGCTTATTTTTGAACGATTGTAATTTACAGTGGTCGTGAGAAACAGCAAAGGAGACATTAGACGATGGGGTTTGTTAGGGGGTTGGTCTTTGGTTGTTGATGGTTTTTGTTTCTTTTTTTCTTTTCTTTTTCTTTTTCTTTTTTTTAATTTGTTTCCTTTCGGGCTCACACCACACTGACAAACATGCATTCAGGGAGGGAAGGAAAAGTGTCTTGAGTTTGATGAGTCATGGGTGATACATGCTGTGGACTACCCAGGACATCAACCCCTGTCCTCCCTTGACTGCCATCACCACCACCCAGGGAAGAAATGACCCAAACCAAAAAGGCAATGCTAACAAAAAGAAAGGAATGATGAGGCATGAGAGCCAAAATAATAATAATAATGCCCACCAGAAAGAAATAGCACCCATACACCCAACATCCATGAAAGGAGCAGAGGGTGCAGAGAAAAGATGAGGCCCCAGAGCATGCACGCACCTTACGCTGACACACCCATGCGGAACTTATCTGGAGCCAAGAGAGAAGGCAGAAGAACAGAAGGGAGGGACGTGGGACCGGGTGCAGAGAATGAAAGAAAAGAACCAAAATCCACTTCACACCTACATGCGCTAAATCAACTGAAAAATAAGATGGAAGTGAGGAAAGAAAACACACTCAACACCAAAGGGTCATCTTTCCCCTACCTGCCACCTCCCCTACTAACACAAAAAAGAAAAGAAAAAGTCCAAACCCAACCCCAAAATATATGAAGGATGAGAGAACGAAGAAGGGTGGAGACAAAAAAAAAAAGAGAGAGAGAGAGAGAGAAAAGAAAGTGGTGTAGGCTTGATGACTGGTAGGTTGTTAGTAGCGAGGAGGAAAATGAGGAGACAGGTTCTGATGCTAATGGGGGATTCACAAGACAGGAACATGCCATGCAGAGTTTGGATGGAGAACACAATTGGCGGAGCTCCCTTTGGCCGAGGCGGGAAGTAAGGAGCAAGAAGGGAAAGGAAGAACACAGGAAGCAGAGTACTTTCCTCCCCAGATCACCTGTGGCCGCCACGGCCACACAAAAGGGAATGAAAAAGGGGGGATTCAGGAGTTTGGGGGTTGGTGGGGGAGGAAGAAAGTTGGAAGAGTGAGGGGGTAGGAAGACACGGAGAGAAGAAAGTCCTCAATAGAAATCTCAGTTGTCCCTAGTCTGTAACTTGGAAGTTGCAAAATAAGAAAACAAAATGAATTTAGCTAAACAAAGAATATTTATTTAAAAAAATTTTTTTTCAGGAAAAAAAAAAAAATAGTGGAGAAAAGGAAACTGTCCCAACCAAAGTCATCCAAATGTTGTCAGGACAGATGCATCCCCTTCCATTTTCTTTTTAAAGAAAAAGAAAGGCTTGTATTTCATTCAACACCAACAACAAAAAATTTAAAAAAGAAACAAGTCTAAAGAGGATAAAAGGGGGGTTTGGGGAGGAAAAGGGGGGCAACACACGGCAAACCCAAAAAAAGAGACAATAAGAATGATATCTACCAGACAATGTAGTTTGTTTACCATAGCGTGTCCGATGCCTGAGTGCTTTGCGGAAAAGGGGGAAGAAAGGAAATTAAAAAATTGTGAACAGAACGATTGTTAATTAAAAAAACTAAAAACAAAGATGAGTCGTTAGGGTGTTAGTACATTAGTCGGTTAGTAAAATGACACATCGCATGAATGATCTTGGGTTAGTTTTTCAAAAAAAAGGCACCCGACACAGAAAAAGAGAGTGGGGGAAGACAATGAGACCAGGACTCTATGGAAAACCTTGGTGCCAGGCTCGCAGCCAGGAAAGGAGCTGCAGCCCACCTTGTCGTCCGTAACTCCCGCTTCTCCCAAACACCACCAGATGGGACCTCACCCAGGTCGGAAGTAGCATCATACTTACTTTCCAAGGGCTCTTCTGAATGAACACTGCCCCCACGCCCTTCCCACCCTCAGCACATATACAATCCACCTCTCCTGAAAGAAAAGACCCCCAAAGTTTATCATTGAACTTCGGTAAATCGATAAATAGAGCTGAAATACCCGTACTTTGGGGACTTTTTATTTTTCACATCTGACTCTGACTACATGCGTGGACGATCATGACCTTCTCCTAGAACAAAAAGAGCTTAGAATGTTTCCTGTTCACATCGGGCAGATGAAGGCCAGATAATGTAGCTCACTCTGCGTTTCCAGAGGTAATTTAAAGATCCACAACTGCCTTGACTTGGGGTGCCTTTGTGAGGCAGGAGGGGAACTTTCTTCTCTTTCCTGCCTTCTTGGGTTACAGGAACTGTGTCGTTAGAATGTGCCAAAATAGTTCGAGTCTTCGTCATTATCCAATCATGCCATTATTTGGTTTACTCTGCTGGAATGCCTGCTGTTGGCATCGTGCTCCCCTCATTCCTCGTTAGGAATGTCTTTCAAGCTTTGAAGCAATTCCTTGCATGGGTAGCAGAGAGGACTGGCAGGTCAAAAGTGATTACAGAAGCCCCACGATTAGTCTCTTCTTCACAGCTTTCAAATGTTAAATTAGTGGGCTGGAGGTAGATAAAGACGGGCAACCCAGTTTTATGCTTGTGGTTTGATTAAAGTGTCATATCGAGGTCAAGCAAGTCCTGTGATGGTCATGACCTTGGGCTCAAGGTCATGGACCAAAAACCAAACCAAAGCAAAAAAAACCCCCACAAAAACTCCTTACTACCTTGGTGCTAATCCTGGTGATGGTTTGGAACAAATAATCCACATTCTCTCCATTACTCAGAACCCTCAATCAAGTGCCTGAACTTGCCCTGTGCACTAAGTCGCTTTAGTTGTATCCAACTCTTTGCGACCCTATGGACTGTAGCCCACCAGGCTCCTCTGTCCATGGGGTTCTCCAGGCAAGAATGCTGGAGTGGGTTGCCATTTCGTCCTCCAGGGGATCTTTCCAGGGATCAAATCTCCATCCCTTATGTCTCCTGTATTGGTTGTCGGATTACCACTAGGGGCCACCTGGGAAGCCCAAATTTGGCCCTACTTAACCTAAAAGCTACTGAACAAACCAACACTTTCACTGACTTTAGCCCCAAAGCAGAACCATGAGTAGATGACCAAGAAGGAAGAAAGGGGAAAAGCTCTGCTCCGTTTGGTAAGGAAATTCCAATAAAATTTCCTCAGGTCAATCTTTACCACAGAAGCCATTCACCCTTACAAAAAACGCAGACATGGCTGCCATCAGCCTATCAAATATTCATGAAGTGATTAAGTTTAATTGAAATAGACGAGGGCTTCCCACTCCTTCAAACGTATCCTAGGGAACTCAAAAAGTTGTTATAAGTGTATTTTATGGGAAAAATAATCATCTGAGACGACTCAGGGTTGAAAAGATTCTCTTTGCAAAGTCAACTCTGCTTTTCTGAGGTATTTCCTCTTTACATAAATTGCATTTGGATGCAAAATTCAGTCCAAATTTCAACGAGGTCTGAATTTAGGTGCACTTTCTCAAAAAGATTCATACTCCCTCTGCCAAGAAATGCCCCCAACACCCTCAGGCCTCACTAGCCTTGTCTTGAGAGCTCTTCTTAGCCGCATCCTTAGGCACAGACAGAGGCAGTCACCTTCGGACAGAACGCTCAGCCTGTAAATCATGTGTGTGTCCCAGCGAGTCTAGCACCCAGACCACAGATGAGCTCATAACCCTCCTGGAACATAAGGTGCTCTGCATATTTACCACACATGGCTGGGGAGGGTTGTAATCAACATCTCGCAAATGGAAATTGGTGTGGGAAGGTTAAATGGCTTGTCCAAGGGCACAGAGTGGAGCTGGGGCTCAGAACTCGGAAGAGAAACCCTCCAGCGTGGCTTTCCTCTGCTTATTGAGACTCAAACAGCACAACCCGTATTTGAATCACAGTCTGGTCTGTCCCCATTTCAGTGTAAAGGACTGAATTAGGGCTCAACTCTATCTGAGAGAAGTGTTTTTAGTAGAAATCAAAGTGAGCCTTTTCTGGCTATTTGAAATCATTCTAGAATGGCAAGGAAGCATGTGGGGTGGGAGAGAGATATAGAAGCAGAGCAGCTGGTGAGAACACAACCAGATTCTGTTCCCCAGGACAGGAAAATCTCCCCCTCCACTGACTGATGCCAGAAGGGTGTTACTGTGTACCAGCCAGTGGAAACCAACAAAAGGTCATATTTTACTTTTTGGTCTAGACTCTGCAACTCAAACATTTCAAGCCCTTATATGTTAGCGAATGGACATTTCACTTGGGCTCTCTTGGCAGCTGAGAGGGTCTCTCCTATAAGTGCAGGTGAGGAATGATGAGAGAAAATGTCAGCAATAGAATTCTTTGGCCTTGCAGGAGAAATATAAAATGGTAATTCAAAAATGTTCGATCTATGTGTATTAGGATGTCTGGGGACTCTAACTCTTACAATTTGGCAACTGCACCATAGATACAATAAAATAGCCAACCTGGGGCTTCCTTGACATGCTTAAGTGTAGAAATGGGTGTTTTGAAAATTGTGGGTTTTTGCTGTGGGTGGGCCTTCTCCATTTATTTAGCATTATGAAGGAGTTACACTTTTATCAAACAGAAAACATATGCAAATACCTGTCACTTCTTATGCCTTCATGTTTACAGAAGGCATTAAATCAATCATACTGCAGAAGAAAATTTGATAAGCACCTTCTTGAAATTTACATAATGCTTTCTGATTAATAAAGGATGAAGGCTGTCCAACTGGGTTTAATGACAAATTCACAAGAAGAAAAAACAAATGAAAACAGAAGCTGGAAAAGGCAGTCTCAGGACAGACCTTGACTTTTACAGGAAGTGATTTTAATCTTTTCCTGATGTGGGCTGCTGAAATATTATTATTGTTGCTGTTGTTTGATTATTATTAGTTATGAACAGAAAGCAACCTCACTTGGCTAAGGTTTTCTGAGAATGTTGTCACCTGACGGAGTCGCCTGCATAGCATCAGCAAGCGATGGGAGTTCTCAAGCACGTACAGAACCAGGAAAGGCTGCTCCAAAGTTGACTTTTTAATGTGGGTCCTTCCACTTTCCAGGCCTCCTAGTCAACTGAAGAGTCTCGGAGGTAGAGACAGGGGCAATAACGTAGCAGCAAGGAACAGAGAAACAAAGGAATTCAGAAAGATTCCAGCTAATTCACTCCAAGGCTAGAGGTTAACACAACAACCAAAAGAATAAAATAAAAGAATAAAAAAATCAGTGAGGGGCTGGTAAATCAAAAGGAAGAGAAAAAGAAAGACTTTCTCTGGAAGAAATTAAAATCATGGCATCAGGGCAATGGCTAACTTACTTAAAAAACAAAACATACGTTCAAAGGAGGAAAATCTACCAAGCTATAGAAATAAAATGCTGTCCCTAACTGAATTTAACAATAATACAAGGTACAAATGTAATCAAGAAGATAATAAAAAAAAGAAAGCAGAATAAAGTATTTATAACTTTTATTATCTATACAACTGAATTTTTTTCTTAAATAACAAGCACACATGGAGAATTGAAGTAAGAGGAGAAACATATTTTAATCATTATCCTTGTGAAATTGTAAAGGCTGGGAGAAAGCTTGACAAATGCTCACCCATATGGTACCTCTACCCTTCTCCATGTAACCTAGCCCATCACCTACTTCACACCCCCTCCCCAGCCCCCTAAGAGGAGCCTCCAGGCGCTCTCTGCCCTCAGCCATTACCTGCCGGAGGTTGCGCGTCACTTTGACATCGTGCCAGGCGTTGTCATTGAATTTTCCATTCACTGGCTCCACAATGGCCTCGAAGGCCCCGGACCCCAGGTTAATGACCAAGGAGACCGCACCATCCTTCAGAGCCAGGTTGACATAGTCAGCCGACTTGCCCGTGTGCAGGATAAGGCCATTCCGCTGCCAGGTCTTAAAGGACAGGGTGATTTCATCACTGCTGCTCTGGATCGGGTTCTGAGACAGGTCGTAGCACAGGTACTCTGAGCCTCGGAAAGTGGCCACATTCTCCTCTCGAGCTGCAGGGAAAGAAAAGGGGAGAGCGGTCAACACTTGACTGGCAGGAGCCAAGTCAAATACCAAGGAGAACACACACAACTACAGGGCACTGGCCCTGCCAGGGGCCTGATGCCAGCACCACACTCCATGCACCTCTTCCACAGGCTTGTATCTAAGGGCCAGGGAAACTAGCTGAGAAGCTGTGTGTTCACACAAGGGCAGAAGACTGAAACGATGATGCAGGAAGGCTTGCTGCCTTGCCTTCAAATTTTCCCAGAGAAAAACCTAAAGGGAAAATTCATGCAAAACAGTAGAGTGAGGCTTTTGTTGCTTTTGCATCAATATCGGCTTTTAAATGCCTGTAAAAGGGCTGGTTTAGAATGGATAATTAACTGTTCTGACAGAGCGTCCTTTAGCTCCAGGTACCTTTTATTGACCAATAAATAAAAATCAATTACCCTGAAAGATTTGGCTCTAATTTCTATCCATCGGTAACATGGCTAAGTTTGGTTTCCATGGTACAGTCCTGCGCCCAGTGGAACAGGACTGGGTTTCTAAAAAGGAGGTTGAACTTAAGGAAATGACTGAGCAGATGAGGAAAAGGGAACAGAATGGAATTTGATAATATGCTTTGATATCACACTAGACAGCAATGCCTCCCTTTTATCCCAAGGGACCACTCCCTGAAGGTCTTTGAGATGGCCTGAGCAGACCGTCCTGTGCAACAGCTCTCCACAGGACCAGGGGTCCACAGGGCCAACATGGTACCCCACGGGGACCCAGACTCTCTTTCAAGACCATATTCTAGACCCTGGGGGACTATAATTTGCTACCCAAAGAGCCCCAGGTGTGTTCCCAGGGCTTGTGCAGGCCTCTTCTCTGGATCAATTTTCTGAAGGCAAATCATGCTTGTCAGTGGACTAGCCCTGGGGACTATTTGTACAGGTCTACACAGACCTTGGCCATGTGGGTGGAGGAACCCATGTGCATTTGTACCAGACCCCGTGATAAGCGATGGAGCTGAGGAGGGATAAAGGCCACAGAGCCAACCAGAGGGGCTAGCTCTGCCTATGCTGATATTCCCCAAAGCAGAACTCCCAGGAATCTGGAAATGCTACATGAGAACCTGACTTAACCGAGTAGTTTAGACAATCTATTTTTAAGGCAAGAGGATAGAAAGTATTTGACTTAATTATTTGTTGATTTATAACTTAGACACTCTGCATGCACACTCCCATCTGTCCTCTTCTCAGGCAACCCCACTTAGAGTAGATGGCTTGCCTGGTGGCCCAGTGGTAAAGCATCTGCCTACCAAGGCAAGAGACTAGAGTTCGATCTCTGGGTGGGGAAGATCCCCTGGAGAAGGTAATGGCCACCTGCTTCAGGATTCTTGCCTGGGAAATCCCATGGACAGAGGACCCTGGTAGGCTACAGTTCATGGGCTCGCAAAGTGTGGGATACGACTTAGCCACTATACAACAACTTCGTATCAGGGTTGGTCAAAAGTACCTCTCGATAAAAGGAAATGAGCGATAAAACAATTTAGAGATGCAGTTTCCCTTTAAAGAGGGGTGGGGTGGGGTGGGGCTACAAAATAAAGTTGAGGAAATTCTATTTTTCCTTCTAGACCTAACCAAAGCCAATCCACCTTAACTCAAATCCTTATCAACCATCATAGCCTTTGGTAAGCTCCTTAAGGAAAATCAAATAAATATCTTCTTATCATGAGATAATCATCACTCTCATAATGTGAAGAGATGACCACCCAATATATAGTATTAAGTTCATCATAGCATCACCACATCATTAAAACGTAAACCTCAACATCACAGTCCAAAGAATGAAAAAAGAGATAAAGTATGTCCTGTATCTTCCAGAGGGCCTCAGGGACATGTATACACCCGCACATGTCTGTTTGCACACACACTGCTATAAGCAAAAGGGACTCGTCCCCCTCTAAGTGACCACAGTGTTGCTTACACAGGTAAGTAGTGAGTACTCCTCAGCACGTACCATGCCAGATGTATTTTACCAAAATGAGTCCCCCCAGAATCAGAGTAGATATTTGGCACTACATCTTTGAAACAGGTCCATCCATCCAATCCCCTAGTGCCCTACTTTAATTAGCTCTCTTCCCATTTCTGCAGAAATAGTTTTGTCAGAATTCAACTGGACAAGCTCTTTTGTACAGTAGACCGGAGGTGACCCTGATTTACAGCAGAAGATGGCAAACCCAATGCAGTTATCACCGCTAAGTTCTCTTCCTAACAACACGGATGTGTGTACAACCAGCTACTATGCCTGTCCTTGGCGCCCAACATGGTGTAGTAGTGGGTGTCTTCCATAAACATTTTAGTTACACCTTGTGTGCCCAGTGAACCGAGACAGACGAGCAAGGAAAGGAGGGCTTCTAAAGAGAAGCTTCAATTAATCATCGAGTACCCTTCAAAGGGGAAAGGCCTGACACAGAACAGCAAGGCCCCAGGATATTATTTAATATACTATGTGGCGCTTAATATTTTTCACATAATTAGACCAAGGAGTCTGTCAAAATAATAAATTTTAGAGCTATAAAGGATTTTAGAGATTGCCTGACTTAAAACATTCTTTTTTCATTAAGGTAGAAACTGATGACCAGGAATAAGTGAGTTGCCCAAGACGAGACAGTTTGTCCTACTCTGGGCTTCTGCTGCCTCTAAACTTTTCTCCAAATACCAGTTTCCTTTCGCCCTTCATTCTGGATATACCACCTGCCCTTATTTTGCTGCTTAAAGGGAAGGAATGGTTCCACTGAGCCATGTGTTGATTTACAAACCATCCCAAATTTTGAATAAATTAAGCCAGAGACCTATTCCTCCTACCCCCATGTAAATCACACTTCCTCACCAAAAGAAATATTTCTCTTTTCCTCCTGGAATCAGTGTATTAAAAACTAAAGAGCTGATTTTATGTAGAAGGCCACAGGAGAAAAATGACATCATTAAGAGGCCATCACAGTAAATAAATCAGAAATAAAACCAACGAGAGAAAAAACTATGCAAACCACACACATATTTATGCTAATACCCATGCAAATTCATCAATGAAGATTTTATGCATCCTTGAGAGTATATTACTTCGCAAATATCTGCTCAGTGGTAAAGAACCTGCCAAGTAAGAGAGGTGGGTTCAATCCCTGGGTCAGGAAGATCCCCTGGAGAAGGAAATGGCAACTCACTCCGGTGTTCTTGCTTGGGAAATCCCATGGACAGAGGAGCCTGGTGGGCTAGAGACCATGAGGGGCCAGAAAGAGTTGGACAGGACTTAGCTACTAAACAACAACAATGAAAACTGCTGCAACCGTTCACAACCCTCTAACTCTCTTCATTCAATGATGAATTTCCCCAGTTTAACCCTTTCTCTGGGCTGGAGAAGGCAGTGTCACCCCAGATGTCGTGTATCTCCTTCACGTGTCAGTGAAGAGTAGACCACTGAAAGCTACTCCCTGAATCGTACTCTAGATAAGCAAAATCATATCATTTTTAATTCATAGGCTCCTTTCCCCTTTATCGTCACAGGAAGGAGAGGCATAGGCAGTGCATGACCCAGTCTTTAAAAGAGAAAACAAAGGGCTTGCCAGGAGAAAGCCTGAGGACCTGGAAGAAATTGTTCCTTTGTATACTTTCACAACTGACATTTTTCTCCTAGGAGCCTGAACTGTCTAAATTTCCTTCCAGTGGCTAAAGCTCAAGCACTTTCTTATCACCTTGAAAACCATACTAAGTTGATAGTGAATATAACTAAAGGTTGCAAAGCCAAATACTGACAAACACGTTCCTAAGCCAGTTCAATTCTCCAAACTCGCCATTAGAAAGATTTAATACCGCCCCCAAATCTGCTTTCTATAGCGACTGTCTACACCGAGGAGGAGGCTGAAGAGACAATGCAGTCACCTTGTACGTATTTAGGCTAAATAGGTAGAGAAAATGAATGCAGGGATTATGTAACACGGCATACAACGGCTTAGCGTAAAGCTACAGCTTGGCAAGAGGGCAGGTGCTGAAATGGCTAATGGACTGTGTAGATTCATTTAGATTATATCACTCCAAAGTTGACAATCAATTGCATAAGTGTTAAAATAAAAATGTGACTCTCACTGCGTGAAAAGCAGAGCTCAACCCTGTATGACAACAAATCGTTTGCCCATTACTTGAAAGTGTCCAATTGATTAAACACTAGATGCAATCAAGATAAGTATAACTCGAGGTTTTGAATCAGTTCGTATAGACATATAAAGTACAGATCTTTCAAATGACTTATTAATCCAAGGACTGATCTATACACAGCATTAATAGGCATTTACTCAGCTCTGTTTTCCTCTCTCGCCCCCCCAAAAAAATCCAACTACTGACTTATATATCAATAACTATTTCTCTGAGAAATTCCAAAATAGATTAAAATAGTCTTTTTTTTTTTTTTTTTTTGCTGTGGAACTTAAGAAGTATAAAGAAATACATATCTCTGTTGAATTGGGCCTGTGGTTACTGATAGCTTGATGTCTTAGGCTGTGAGATTAAGAAATAGGAACTTTATTCTAAAGGTCGGGAGGAACCAATGCCTAACTTTACTGAGAGGATGGAAGGTCTGATTAGCATTTTTTAAATATAAGATTATGCAATCCAGCTTCTGTTGGGTTGAGAGTGAACTGGAAAGAAATGAGAGCTGAAGGCAGAGGGCCCAGTGAAAATAAGAAAACACATTTGAACTACTCTTCCAGGGGGTGCCTGAAACTGCTTCAACCCAAATGTTGATACAGTCTAGTGGGGTTTGCATTTCACTGGATAAGAACAGAAGCAAAAGTTCCTAGAAGAGACAGCCTAAGGACTTGAGAAACAGAGATTCTAAAAACCTGGAGACCATAGGAAGAAGCCAAAGTTTGGCTACTTTAGATCCAAATGCAGCCATGGAAAGCCAAGGGCCAGAGGTTAAAATTTGAGGACAAGGACACAGCACTAGGCAAGAAAGGGCTCAGGTGAGAACGGGTCAGGAATGGGGAAAGTGAAAACTGAAAGTTTGTCGCTCAGCCGTGTTCGATTCTTTGCAAGCCCATGGACTGTAGCCCACCAGGCTCCTGTGTCCATGGAATTCTCCAGGCAAGAGTACTGGAGTGGGGTGCCGTTCCCTTCTCCAGGGGATCTTCCTGACCCAGGGATCAAACTCAGGTCTCCTGCATTGCAGGTGGATTATTTATTAACTGAGCCACCAGGGAAACCCAGGAATGGGTAAAGGGGGATTCTAGTCACCATTTTTAAAAATATTACATATTTCCAAATGCTTTCTTAATCATCCTTTGTATTCCTTCCACAGTCTGTGAGGTTGCTTGGCTATGATTACACCAACACAAGGAAGAGGGACACACGGTTTCCATAGGTTATCCAAGGCCCTTGGAAGCATTTAGAGCAGTTCCCAAACCTCAGAACTCCGATTCTCATTCCATCACTTTTGCCACATAGCCCACCACCACCCTCGCCAGGAATTCAAATTCCCAGAGGAGAAGGTGCCTGACCCTGTATCTGATGTCTTGAAACTGCATGAAGTCCCTTCTGTCAAAAGGAAAAACCACTGACAATGAATGACAGGTGAGCACCCACTCAGGCGGCAGGAGCCCAAGCAGGGGATCCGGGAACGGGGCCAGCTTAACTCAAAGTCCCCTGTAGGAGCAGGTTGGAAAAAGCCAGACCGAGATCACACTCTTCACCCTCATCAGAGAAAGAGCCTTAGAAATGGAATGTTTAGATACCACTTAGGAGAGCCTGTTAGAATGCCAACCCCTGTGGGGCGGCTGTAACTACTGGGCCTGAGCAGAACACCTGCTAGTTCCAGAAAAGGAAGCAGGAGCCAGCTTTCTGAGGACAGATTCCAGAGACACAGGCAAAACTGTTCTCCCCTTTTACCACACCCCAGTGTTCACCAGGAAGGGCTTCCCTGGTGGCTTGGAGGGTAAAGCATCTGCCTGCAGTGCAGGAGACCAGGGTTCAATCCCTGGGTCAGGAAGATCCCCTGGAGAAGGAAATGGCAACCCACTCCAGTATTCTTGCCTGGAAAATCCCACAGACAGAGGAGCCTGGCAGGGCTACAGTCCATGGGGTCCCAAAGAGTTGGACACAACTGAGCGACTTGACTGTCACTTTTCAGTGTTCACTGAAGCACTGTTTACAACAGTCAAGACAAGGATGCAACCCAGGTGTCCACTGACAGAGGAATAGGTGAAGATGTGGTACATATATATGCAATGGAATATTATGCAGCTATTAAAAAAGAATAAAATAATGTCATTTGCAGAAACATGGGTGGACCTAGAGAGTGTCATACTGAGTGAAATAAGTCAGATGGAGGAGAAGAAATATTGTATGGCATCCCTTATATGTGGAATCTAAAATGAAATTATACAAAGGAACTTACTAAACAGAAACAGACTCACAATGATTGCTTGGGGGTGGGGGAAGGATGGGGAAAATGGATAGTCAGGGAGTTTGGGATGGACAGGTACACACTGCTTTATTTTAATATGGATACCCAACAAGGTCCTACTGTACGGCCATGGAACTCTGCTCAGTGGTATGTGGTAGCCTGGATGGCAGGAGGGGAGTTTGGGGGGAAGAATGGATACAGATATATGTATGTCTGAGTCCCTTTGCTGTTCAGCTGAAACTATTGCAACATTATTTATCAGTTGTACCCCAAAATAAAATGTTTTTCCAAAAAAAACCAGAACACTACTCTCATCTTTGAATTCTTCATTCTTCAATAGGCCTCCGCAGCAGCATGGTACTTTATTCTGCACTGATGCAAAGATAACCCCAGCTGGCAATCCTGGCCTGGCCCACCCTGGAGCTAATGAGCCACAGAACACAATATGAGCTACTGCTGCCCTCCCTGGCAGACAAAGGGAGGTGGTCCTGAGGCTGACATGCTGACTCTGTTCCTCTGATCCACAGATTCAGCAGGGTTTTGTCCTTCCTCCATGGGTGCAGTTGCAATGAGAGGTTTCAGGGTCTTATTTTGGAAACTAACACATCACCCAATTCTACCCAAGGGAAGAAGCCCTGAGGAGGATGGGAGACGCACGAGCCCAAGTCAGGGGGTTACAGAAAGCAGAAATAAACTTCTTGAGAAGGCCACGATTCCACAACCGTTCTACTCGTTACTATAGGGGCTGCATCTCCACTCCATTTGAAAGTCACCCTGAGGGAAAACGCCCGTCTGAGTCATTTGCTGGCAAAGGAATAAGTTAAGGTGGATGGGTGTGAGTCTGTTCACACACAATTCTGTTTTCCATGCAACCTGCTAAGCATCCAACATACAGAACAACTTCCACCCCTAAGGGCTTCTTACAAGCTATGTGTAGACACCCAAGTTAGCGGTTGGGCTATGAGAGGACCATATCTGCAAAAAATGAGGGAAAAGCAGAAATCTTCTTCCCAAAAGAATGGCCTAGAAAATCACGCTGTACTGAAATCACTAGAAAGCTAACAGCATCCTGAAGACCGCATGGCTCTCAATTGTATTATAATAAAAGTTAAATTTCTGTTTATTCATTCAAGGAATAAGTATTTCCAGGTACCTATTATGCATCAGGTGAGGTACCATGTGAGTAGGAATAATTCACCTCCATTTTACTGAAGAAGAGAAATTATAAAGCTGAAGAAACTAGAATGCCAGACCTGCTATGGACTCACATTACCCAGGGCACCCTCCTGTAGCTCACAGTGCAGGGGAACCGTGGACTTGATAACATGGAATTTAAAAATAAGGCTTTGAAATGGACAGACCTGGGTTTTATAGCCAACCCGGGAATTTACCTAACTCTGTGGAACCTCAGCTTACTACTTAACTTCTCTAATTCCTACTTTCCTAGTCTACAGAATGAGAAAAACCACAGTACATATTTCACAGATTCACTGCGAGACATGAATCAGATAAAGTTCCTGGCCCAGGTCCCACACTAGATACATTAGCTATCGCTGTTGTTGTTGATAATGCACATATAAAAAAGTGATTACAAGTGTCGTAAACATTTAAGAGGTGATACGGGTCTTGACGTATGAGTAAGAGTTCACCATACAAAAGAAGGGATGACGTTCTACTTAAAAGAAACAATGCATTCACTGGTAGGATCATTAGAAAAGCATGGGGTGCCCAGGGGATGGTGAGAAATTCAGTGTGGGTAGAGTAGCAGGTGCATGAGGCTCAAGCTGCAGGCAGGAGCCTTATGAGTCATATTCCTGGGGCACGGGGATGGAGAACCTGCAGAGGAGAGCTTCAGCTCGTGAGTGCATTGCATCAACAGGTCCAGTGGATGGACTAAGGCCTAGAGAGGTAAAGAGGAATCCTGGAGACGCCGCCAAGAGAGAATGAGATGACTGAGGGGCCCTGGCCTGAAGCAATTGTGTTGCATCTCCCTGCTGGCCGCCCACTGATAATAATTTATGTGATATGTTGTGCCTTATATTTCCCATAACCACCAGATCTACATGAGTTAAACTGTATCTACACTTCTTTCACTTCCTGCTTCTCAATTTTATTTGTGGGTCAGACCATCATTGAACACAACAACACACTCTCTCTTATAGAGGGAACTCCATTTTCCTGTCCCATTACTTCAGAAGGGACTCTCCAGAAGGCAGTCATTTGGAATGACACATGGACCTTCTCTCCTTTACCCATTCAAATACTCCAGGGAGAGAAGTCAATCGTCTGCTCGATCTGAAGCCCATAGATCCATATTTCTTAATTTGGTGGTCACTATTTCCATATGACTTCTCTCTCTCTCCTTCAGCTCTGCCCCTCCTAAGATAATTATGCATTCTCCTCTAGGCTCCCCCACACAGTGAAATCCATCAAGGTAGACTCTGCCCCTACATGAGAACGCCTGGGGTTTTCTAAGTCTTCAACCTATGGCTGAACGATTGAGTTTAATTCAGGGGGAAAATTACCAGGAGGCCCAGTAGGACTGCAGATCAAAGCCACATTCCCTAACCCAGCTCTTCCAGCACTGGAACTGATGTCTGGATCCTTGACCTGACTGCCAGCATCCCTCTTGTGTCTGTTCCTCAATTAATTCAGGACACTATGGTTGCCGGTTGTCAACCTCAGATAATCAGCACCTGGACTGCTTTCACAGTCCGATTTCGAAGATAACAGACATCCCTGGAACTGTATCAGGGCAGTGATGAGTAAATACAATGATTATATCAATAATACTAAAGCCAGCTCTGTGCCACTGTGTTATTCAGATGCATTTCTTGAACTTACACCGAGGATATGGGTGAATAGAATGGTAAAAATTTAACCAGGGTCACAAACTTGAAGACAAATTTTAGATTGAGTTTTGATGTTTTTGAATAAAAAAATACAGAAAGTACACACCCCACAGACCTACATAAGCATTCACCCTTGGCCCAGCCCTCGAAGAATAATCTTCATGTTTATTTTTTTTTAACTAGCATCTTTTATCAAAGTTCCACAACAACTAACGCAATTGTACAGAGTACCTAACATCTCATTGTGAGACTATATTCTACAGAGTTGATGAGGACAAAGAAAATTACTAGGGACACAGAGGAGGAGAGAAGAGGATGGAAGACTGTAGTTTTGATAAAAACAAAATTAATAACAATGAAATGCATCCAGAATTATCCTAGAACAAGAAGCAGATCATCTAAAATGACTTTTTTTAAACAATGGTACTAACCCTAATTGCTAACTAAATTAAATACTCACTGTATTCACACATAATGTTCAGGAAGGAATATAAATGTCACAAAAGTTCACAGAATTTGGGAAAATTCAAACAGACATTAAGATATGTAGAAGCAATACGTGGGTTTTTAAGTTCACATGGAATTTTAAAATACTTTTGTAAAATTTCTCTTTTCATTCAAGATGAAAACAAGTAAAAAGTCCTCCATAATAAATCATCACTGTAGCATCAGAAGAAACCTTGGAAGATGATCTAATCTATTTCCTAGCTTAATAAGTCTACATCTAAATCATCTTGTTGGTGAATTTTTCCACCTTTAAATATCAAAAAAAATAAATAAACCCCAAAAAAACCAAGATGATTTGGTGTTATGCGAAATTTCCTACAGACATTTCAGGAGCTCAAATGGTTCCTAGTCCAAAATGACTCCAGGATACTGAGAGACTGCCAAGCTTCATTTGGGTGATCAACAGGGAAGAATTAATCAATACAAGGTATTAAAGACTTTTACCAAATATTTCCTTCATTCAGCCCAGGATAAACAGAAAATAATAAGTATAAACTGTGTGTAGCCAATAAATGTTTACTTCCACTGATTTATGCACACAGACGCACACATAATAATCACTAATCATTATATATTACAGCACTATTCATATGCAACAAAAATAGGAAAAATCTACCCATCAATTTCACATAGCGTTTATTTCTGGGGAGGGAGAGAAGAAAGGGAAACAGGGAGATATTCAACAGGATTGTCTTTATGAAAGGACATAAAGCAAAAATGGCAAAACATTAAGATTTGTTCCATATGGGTGATAACTAAGCCAATGTTTATAATATCCTCTACTACAGGGTCTGTTCTCTTTTATGTTTGAAATATAAGCATTCATTTTTTAAAAGTTAAATCCCTGCAGATGATTCTGATAAAATACCTAAATCACCAGATAAATCTTGAACAATCCTTTGGCTATTTACAGGTAGATGTCAACTCCTCCACAGTATCTTTCTGAGTGGCAGATATTCATAGCTTTTCAAAATCTCCCATGTACCCCAAAATGTGTTAAATGAAGACTGAATTGAAATGAAGTTGAACTGATCACAGCAATGCTAAAGTAACCGGTTCTTCTCCTGCCTTGCCCACTCCTGAAGACCCACTGCAAAGTGCCCCAACATCCCAGGGTTCAGCCTGGCTTCTTAGGAGGAAAGAGGGGAAAAACTGATGGAAGTGAGGGGAGAAGAAGACACCTGTGTTTACCGCCATGTGACGGCCCCACAGCCAATGCTGGGGGTAGAGAAAGCCGGCTGGGGTCTGGGGGACAAGTCTCTGCACAGGCCTCCCAACGACAGAATAAAATCACTCTAGTTCTTTAAGAAAATCCCCACTGAGAAACCTGAATCCTTGCCCACCCCTTTGGCCTTCCAGGGCAGCAGGCAGCCCAGCCCTCCTTTGTTAGCACTGGGGGCGCTAGCCTGCAAGTCTAGACAGAATGGCTGGTTAAAAGGCCCTGGAGTCAATGCCTGCACAAGATCAATAAGGCTTTTTATGGCACAATGAAAACTTTCTATTTTGTTAAATGTGGCTAATCTACCATTTCTGCAGTACCCTTAAAGCTTTCAGTGCTGAGCACTCGAGCCAAGGTGATTAAAACCCTGTTCAGAGACACAAACTGCAGAAATATGCCAATGGAGAGGTGCAAATCCTGGAGACACGGGCTGTATCTTCTTTTATGATGAAGTGTGCATTTCCTTTTCCTCCTGTAGAAATAACGGTGCCAGTAGGGATGGGGTCTGATCCTGACAAAAATGAAAACTGTCCCATGCCAGGACTCTCAGGAAGGGACAGATGATGCTCAGGGTCCAGTGTAACTGAACAAAAGGGTTTAGTTTTTAGTGAACCTGAAGGTGGATGAGGATGGAGTATGCTGAAAGGGGGTGGAGAGGGAAAGTTCTCTAAAATGCAGGCAGACTTACAAATCAGCTACTTAATTCAGGAAACCTAAATAAAGGAGAAAATCTTCAGTGACTGCAAATTCAATTATAAATTGAACTAAATAGAACTCAAATAAAGTGCTTATTTCATTTGCATCATTTCTTCACCTCAGATTATTAGTAGAGCTTTTTTAACAGGTATAATTTTTTTTTGCCATCGTGTAAAAAGGCCAGGTATTAATATTTATTGAATTTGTATTATGGTCCAGGCTTTAACACAGAGAGAGTCTAAATAAACTAACACTACACATAGTATCTGACAAGAATTGACCAAGACTTTTTTGGTGATTGGAGCTACAAGAATTCAAAACACTAACCACCAGAACCAAAGTATTACTAACAGAAATAACATTTCTGTGTGTTCATATGTCATCTGGAAGGAGAGCCTTTTCATTGGAATACTTGGTATGTTTCTTATCTAACTCTCATAGAAGCCCTATGAAATAAAGTTTGATTAGCCCCATTTCACAGATGATAAAACTGAGATTCACAAGGGGTGAAATACATGTGCAACACTATAGCTAGTACAAAGCAGATTCAAAATACACGCCAAGGTCAACCTCTAAGCACTGTATGCTTTCCTTCAGATCATGCTGTCTCCTGCTGAGGGTTGGGTATATTTTGCAAAGGCCTCTGTCAACAGTATTCCTGTGGGACATGAACTATTAATTTAAATCCATGTGCATGTGTGTGCGTGCACATGCGCACGTGTGCACACACACACTTGCACATTCTGTCACATATTCCAAGCCACTTTCACATACAGTATCTAATTTGGTAAAGCATCCTTCTGCAGCTTTTATAGTAACCTTTATCTGTTCAACAAGGGTAGATTTTCAACATTTGGATGTATTAACCACATACCCTGGGATATGAATACAGATCATTAGAATGATAGAGAAAATTGTAAGAATTCTCTAAATTTGAAACACTGCAAATACAAAAATGCTAAAAAAAAAAAGCCCTTAATTATGAAAGCATAAAAAGGAAATCCCCTTCTGATGCACTGAATCTAAAATGGCAACCCTCCTTCTAAGTCAGATTATTCATAAACCATTTACAGATGCTGTATCACTTCAGCAAGCTCACTGAAGCTCCAGGGCCAAACAGCTGGACTCTGACTCTGGAGGGTACAGTCAGAAGTGTGCTCAAGTTTCCCAGAGAGGGAAAAATTATTTGACTTGTTATTAGAAAGGGCACACAAAATTGATATTATAAGACTCTGAAAGAGATGCTCAAATTGGTTTAGTTTTCTTGTGTAGCCATTTATGATGGATATTTACAGTTCCCATGATGTGGATAAAAGGGCTTCCCAGGTGGCTCAGCAGTAAACAATCTGTCTGCAATGCAGGAGATGCAGGTTTGATCCCTGGGATGGGAAGATCCCCAAGAGATGGAAATGGCAACCCACCCCAGTATTCTTGCCTGGCAAACCCCGCAGACAGAGGAGCCTGGCGGGCTATAACCCATGGGTCCTCAAAGAGTCAGACATGACTTAGTGACTAAAAAACATGATGTCAATAAAACCAAAATGGTAATCCTCTTCAGACATTAATTAATGGGTAAGATTTGTCAATGGCATCTTTTGTCCATGGGTTGTGATACAATCAGGAATGATGTAGATATCCAACTATGATATGAAGAGGCTACACAGGCTATCCCAGACATATCTGCATATTATCCCCAGTTGATCAAGGCTTCTGACCACAATTTTTCAGTGAATGAATCAGAACAATGGAAAGTGAGGAAACTTAAGACATACAGAAACACCATCCAAGACTCAAAAAAACCACAAAAAAACAAGTAGAACTGCTGGCTCATTCCTGCCAGACATGGTGACACCCATACACAGCTATCAGCAAAGATGAATCTGGATATGGTGGCAATTGAAGGCTGAGAGGAAGCTGATTGAATCTCATTCTGTGATTTAAAGGACCAGATATGTGGTCTTCTCTCTCTTCAGGAGTGATCCTCTCATGACAGATGGACTACATCAACTAAAATCAACACGGGACTAAGGCAGACAGCAGAACGTCATTATCACAATTTAAATTACCATCAAAATATCCTGCAGTCCACAAATTCGTAATTAACCATGGGTTCCCAAGCAATGGGGGCCTCTGGACCACTCCTCAATGACACTGGCTGCTGCTACTGCTAAGTCACTTCAGTCGTGTCCAACTCTGTGCGACCCCAGAGACGGCAGCCTACCAGGCTCCTCCGTCCATGGGATTTTCCAGGCAAGAATACTGGAGTGGGGTGCCACCGCCTTCTCCGCAATGACACTGGACCACTTTACAAAAGAGCAGTAGTGCCCCACTGTCAAATGAAATAGAAAAGCATGATGGCATCAAAGACAGGAGAAGGAAAGAACCTATAACTCAACTGCTCCTCTACGATGTACCTGGAATAGTGAAAGTCCCTTTGCAAATATTGTTTTTACAATCCTACGATGCCTTAGAGAGTAGGCATTATCACTGCATAAATACAAGAAGATGTCCATAGGCCCTGAGTTGAACGTGATGGTGATAATGATAATGATGAAGACAACTACCATTTTTGAAGCTTACTGTGTTTCAGGGGCTTTAGCTCTGGTTTAACTGTTATGCACATGACATTTAATACAATCTTCACAATAATCTATTCAGGTACTATTATTTGCAGTTTTCAAAGGCGGGACTGAGGTTCACAGACTCAAGGCTATCCAAGTAGAATAACAACAATTGACAAGAAAGGCATTTAGAATGAAGGTAGACTTGGGGCTAACTTCAGTCTCATCGCTTCCTCTACTGCAATAAGAGTTAGGTTTTGTACAGTATGGCAGTTTCTCAAAAAATTAAAAACAGAACTACCATGACTCCGTGATTCCTCTCCTGCATACATATCCAAAAAACCTAAAAACACTAATACAAAAAGATACATGAACCCGAAAGTTCATAGCAGCATTATTTACAACTGCCAAAATATGGAATGCTGTGTGTGTGTGCATACATATGCACACACACAAATATGGAGAAGGAAACGCAACCCACTCCAGTGTTCTTGTCTGGAGAATCCCATGGACAGAGGAACCTGGTGGGCTAGTCCATGGGGTCGCACAGAGTCAGACATGATTGAAGGGACTTAGAAATACTTACATTGCTAAGTGTGTATATATATTCACACACACACACATATTTATATACACACATAAATATTGCTCAGTCATAAAAAAAAAGAATGAAATTTTCCCATCTGCAACAACACGGACGGACTTAGAGGGCATTATGCTAAAGGAAAATAAATCGGACAAATTGTAAGGCATCGCTTATTCGTATAATCTAAAAAATACAACAAATTAGTGAATATAGGAACTTCCCTGGTGGTTCAGTGGCTAAGATTCTGCACTCCCAGTGTAAGGGTCCTGGATTTGATCCCTACTAGATCTCACATCGGAGAAGGCGATGGCACCCCACTCTAGTACTCTTGCCTGGAAAATCCCATGGGCGGAGGAGCCTGGTGGGCTGCAGTCCATGGGGTCGCTAGAGTCAGACACAACTGAGTGACTTCACTTTCACTTTTCACGTTCATGCATTGGAGAAGGAAATGGCAACCCACTCCAGTGTTCTTGCCTGGAGAATCCCAGGGACGGGGGAGCCTAGTGGGCTGCTGTCTCTGGGGTTGCACAGAGTCGGACACGACTGAAGCGACTTAGCAGCAGCAGCAGCAGATCTCACATACCACAGCTAGACATACCACATGCGGTAATGAAGATCAAAGATTTGAGTATCCCAACTAAGACCCAGCGGAGCCAAATGATAAATAAATCTTTTTTAAAAAGAAGCTGACTCACAGATGTACAGGACAAACGAGTGGTTACCAGTGGGGAGAGGGAACTAAAGATGGACGATTTTGGGGTGAGGGGTAAGGGATACAAACAATTATGTATAAAATAAGCTACAAGGATATATTATACAGA
Organism: Bison bison bison; assembly: GCF_000754665.1. Taxonomy (NCBI): domain Eukaryota; kingdom Metazoa; phylum Chordata; class Mammalia; order Artiodactyla; family Bovidae; genus Bison; species Bison bison. The sequence continues at coordinate 2,985,264 of NW_011494773.1, read as the reverse complement.
ACAGGGAACACAGCCAATATTTTACAATAACTAAGTGGAGCATAACCTTTAAGAATTATAAATCACTATACTGTACGCCCATAATGGATGTAATACTATATACCAACTATACTTCAATAAAAAAAAGTCAGGTTTTATATAAAAGTCCTTCTCTTGAGATCAGGAGTAGCCAGTTTGGATAGGAACCCTCTTTGATGACTCTCTCAAGCTAGCTAAGTTTTATTCATCTCCTGCTGGTTTCTATGGCAAGACAGCAGACCTACCAATATAACCAGATTACACACCTTTCACATTTGGCATTATCTACCCAAATGTATCCAATCATTGATGCTGTTGTTTAGTCTCTTAGGCAGGTCTGACTCTCTGGGACCCCATGGACTGTAGCCGGCCAGACTCCTCTGTCCGTGGGATTCTCCAGGCAAGAATACTAGACTGCATTGCCATTTCCTACTCCAGGGGATTTTCCCGACCCAATGATCAAACATGGTCTCCTGCATTGCAGACAGATGGATTCTTTACCACTGAGCCACCTGAGAAGCCTCGTGTAATCATTACTGACAGTCAAAGAAAGAGAGTTGACAATGTGTTACCTGAAGCCTGTAAGTCACTCACTTGATCACTTAGCCATCCATTCAGACACCACATTTTGAGACCACTAGTCATGTGGGAGGTTAAGAGTGAAAACAGAAGAGCCCTATCACATTTCTAGGGGAGGCTAAAGTGGAGAGTATCCTCAAACTGGGTCATCCTGAACTGTGACCAGGTTTTGAAAAAACACAGAGAATTATTGCAACCTGATGATATTACTATTCATATAATTTATTCTCTTTTTTTCCATTGCAGAAGATGTGTACCATTTCCTTAAATGTTCACCATGAATATCCTAATGGACAGGCTACACGGACGAATCCCAAGAACCATGATTTAGGGTTTACCTCAAGGCGCTGAGGGAAAAAGGAATTAACACGTTTTCATATCCATGTCCAGTGAAGGATATGCGTCTCACTGATGCCTTGCAGGTAGAGTTGGTAAAGTGAAATTTAGCCGTTAGTGATGGAAGGTACTTTGAAAATCATTTTCTACTTCTTTATACAAGCCTAGCACAGCTCAGCATTTGTCCAAATGAATTAGCAGTTGAGGCAAGACCAAAACCCAGGCTTTCTGGTTTTTATGTAAGTGAGTTAGTTGCAAAATAACAACAGGGTGGACACGTGAACCCAGTAACTGAAGGGCCAACTCCAGAAGTTTGATCTCCAAGATGCTGGATGCCTAGTTCTTACTTGAGTTCTTTCTCCAAGGCCTCCTGCACATGTGGCACATCCAGATACACATTACATTCATGTCCCAGAGTCCCCAAGGCTGGCACTGGGCAATGCCTTTCCCTGGAAAAGGGCTCTGGGTAAGCAGGGCTCTGGGTAAGCAGAGCTCTGCCCAGAGCTCACATGGCTAAGCCACGCGCTCGATGTGGGTTACCTCTGCTACTCTGAGCTTCCTTTTCTTTTCCCCCTGCATCAGTGGAGACTCTAGGACTTCAGGGAGGGAACACTGCTGAATGACTTCCCTGCAATCTCCTGAAAGCCTTATCAGCCGTGTTCAGCCCCTCTTCTGACAGCTGACCTTTCCCATTGCGCTCAAGTCCAGGGAAAAACAAAAGCACCAAAACAATTAAAAGCGGCGAAAGAGAATGAAGGAGGGGCAAAGAGACTCTAGCCTGATGCAGAGCAGCAACACATAACTTTCTTTAAAAGAAAAAACAGAGGGGAAACAAAAGATAAGTCAACACAGTGAGGAGGGGCAAGCATGAGAAGACTGGATTCTCTTTATTGCTTATCCTGATGGCTGCAGAAGTCATGAAAAGGCTGTTAATAAATCTGAGAACCATGCTGGTGAAGGAAAATGAAAAGGACAAGAAAGAAAGCAGCAATGGCATGCAATAGCTGGTGACATATAAAAAGGCTCTCCGCTCCCTGCATCCCTGACAAGCATGCCAAGTGGCCCAGGAACTCCCTGAATGCAAAGCTCCTTGTCTCAATAACACAGATGAGCCTACCACCTGTCAACAGCCTCAAATCCATCCTTCATGGCCCTCCGAAGACCCCAAGAACACACGCCTTGTGTCACTCCCACCTGGAAAACAGCATCTCTTCCCCATCTCATGTGAAATGCACTGGTAACTTTTATCTGACACTGACTTAGACCACATCTGGGGAGATGAATATATACATCCAACCACTTCCCCAGTGGCTCAGACGGTAAAGAATCTGCCTACCATGCAGGAGACCCAGGTTTATTCCCTGGGTCAGGAAGATCTCCCGGAGAAAAGACTGGCAACCCACTCCAGTATTCTTGCCTGGAGAATTCCATGGACAGAGAATCCTGGCAGGCCACACAGTCCACGCGATGGCAAAGAGTCAGACATTACTGAGCAACCTTCACTTTCACAGAGAGGTCAGAACAAACAAACATGTCTAAAGACAAAAGAGAATTCTTTTTTCTAAGTTTTACATTGATTTTGAAGGGGGAAAAATAATGCTACACCCCTTCACCTCTGGACAGTTTAGGGAGCACCCATGATGACAGTTTTCTGCAGATCTCTGAGAGATGGATTTCATTTCTCTGTCCAATTGAATATGCCATGAACCATGCTGACAGGATGCTTTTTCAGACACAGGTGGGTCTCAATACCACCCTGCTCCACCCCGCCCTGGTTACAGAAGTGAAGTAAAGCTCCTTCTAACAAGCTACACAAAGGAAGGTGAAGTTGAGTATTGCTGGAGGTCAAGGTCTACATGGACCCTCTGGTGCAGTAGCTCCCAGTGGTTTGTCCCCTTACGTTGATTTGTTAGCTTTTCACTATTTAATAATAATGGCAGTAACTGGCTCTGGAGATCTGACCACGCACTGAGCACTGTACTCAGCTCCTTGACTGGTCCTAGGCAACTCTGAGAGGCAAGGATGGTCATCATGGTCTGTGTTCTCCAGACATGAGAGTGGAGGCTCTGTAATCTGTCCCTGGTGGCTCAGCTGGTAAGAGGCAGCATCAAGGCTCACACCCAGGTTTGGCTGACCCAAATTCACTTTTCACCACAGCCCTGTATTGCCTCATCAGGCAACCTCAAACCTCACACACACGTGGAGTGAGATCAATCACTGATCTCTCCTCTGAAGCCTCAAAGCCCACTTCGGTCTGCCAAGGATTCAGGCTGAAGGAAGTTCTAAAACTGTGGCTGATGGCCAAGAGTCATTTCTGCCTCACTTCCCGGTGAGGGGCAGGGATAACCTGTGTCCTGCGGGTCTGGAGGTAAGAAATGCTCCCTTTCAGCTCCTGCATGCAGGGCCTTCTCTGCCAGAGTCCTTCCCAGATGCAGGCAAGCTAGGCTAATTTCAAAACAAGCTTGCCTCCCTGCAAAGTGCACAGAGGTTGCCAGTGACCTTCTCTTGGCATTGGATATTTGGCATCCTTGGTCTTCCATCAATCAAAGGGTAAATTTTTTTTAAAAAAATCAAATAACAAACAAGAACACAACCCTAACCTTCCTTGACAAAGCACAGTGCATCTCACTTATATTAATACCCTTTGTGGGCACCAAAGATTATGCACATGATTAGTCACTCAGTCATGTCCAATTCTTTGTGACCCCATGGACTGTAGCCTGCCAGGCTCCTCTGTCCATTAGATTTCCCAGTTAAGAATCCTGAAGTGAGTTGCCATTTCCTCCTCCAGAGGATCTCCCCAATGCAGGGATCGAACCCTTGTCTCCTGCATCACAGGCAGATTCTTTACCGCGGAGCTATCAGGGAAGCCACATCAAAGATTATATTAAGCACACATAGTTATTCCCCTATGTGAGAACTGCATTTCTTTAAGGGGCATTGCTCAACCCAATGGAATCAACCCATAACTGTAATATTTCAGGGATTAGAAAGGCTATTTCTTTGGTTGGGGGAACTCCACAGAGTCCCTCATATCCCATCTCCTAGCAACTGCCAGTTCTGACTGTGCCTATTGCTTGTCCCGCCTTCATATGAGTGGAGGAAGCATTTTGACTACTAGCTACGTATGTAAAACAAACAAGTCTGCAGGTATCAGCTCTCAGCTACAGGCCAGAGAAAATCTACACTGGGCTGAAAGCCAAGGAGAAGACACAATAATCAAAGGATTCATTAAACGGCCACTGGGTGTCCAGCCCTACAGCCATGAACCTCCTTTCCAATCAGGTCCTTGTTATTTCCCTGGCTGCACGGGAGGGGCATGTGTGCTAGCGTAGAGAATGCAATCCACTACAGCCAGTCCTTTATACGCTCTGCCTAAAGAGAGGGGCACTAAGATACATCAGCACACAAGTCAACTGACAATTTGAGAGTTTCACGTGTTGCTGGACAAAAAGAATCTCCCACACTTTAGAGGCAGCCAAAGCCCTTTCTTAAGTAAATGGCCACCTATTTTAAAGCAGCACTTCCTCTGGCCTGGGAAATCGTATGGACAGAGGAGCCTGGTGGGCTACAGTCGATGGGGTTGCAAAAGAGTTGGACACGACCTAGTGACCAAACAGCAACAATGCTCACTGTTAATAGCCTATGAAAAATTACACGTTAAATCTTAAAACAAGTCATATCAGTCACTTCAAAGAACCTTATTGCAAGAGGACAGCAATTTCTAAGACAAAGCTTCTGCCTTGCAAGGTTTAAGAAATGAAAATATGTAAAGGTCAAGAAATACACAATCCCGAACATTTCTCCCACAAATTACGTTAGCTCATGGTCTTGCTGGAAGAGAAGCACTTGCTAATAACCCGAGTACCTTCCCTACTCTGCTCAAATCACCCTCCACTCACTGGGGGGAGGGGGAGTGGTGTGAGGGGTATCTTTGTACCACATTAAGAAGCAGTGGTCTAGGATGACCCTGAGGGATGGGATGGGCAGGGAGGTGGGAGGGGGGTTCAGGATGGGGGACACATGTACACCCATGGCTGATTCATGTCAATGTATGGCAAAAACCACTACAATATTGTAAAGTAATTAGCCTCCAATAAAAATAAATAAATTAATTAAACCAAAAAAAAAAAAGAAGCAGTGCTGATTGTAAGCCCTATTAGAGTATGAAAATCAACAGAAGACTATTCAGTTTTCCTAGGATTTTTTTCCCCCAAAACTCAAGATTACTTTCAGGGGCCAAAGGGAAGAGAGAAAAATCCTCTAAGGGATTCCCAGGCCCCAAATTCCCAAGCACGTTCTCTGGCCATAGTGAAAAGGTTCGGCAGGACCAGAAGACGACTCAGCTGAATTTTACATGATCACAAAACCATCACAGAACAAAAGGCCTGCAGCAAGCGAATGAGATGTACCAGAGCATCCTTGCAATACTTCTGCCATCACCATTTTCCAACATGTCTCTTTACTGTCCTAAGTCACACATGGGTTTTGTCTCGGGTGACAACTGTGGGCAGTGGATGGTGTCTCAAAGGTTGTTCACCCCCCGGAGGGCGGGAGGTGGAATTTCCAAGTAATCACTAATTCAGAGGATCACAAGGCACTGACCCAGCTCCATTCCATTTCACCTTTTAACTTTAAATTGCAAAATGACATTTTATTGCCACCCAGAAAAGTCTCCTCTCAGAGCACCAATGCTTTAGAACTAATAGGCTGTAAGTATACCCTCTGTACTTAAATCTGTAAGAGTCTACCACCCACCTATTGCCAACCTGTCATAAGTGTCCAAATGTCCAAATTCATTTCAGAGATCAGTCCACCTTGCTCCAAAGTGCAGCTTTTAAAAAGCTATCCCAAATAATAGATGCAAGCAAGTAACTACATCAACCAAAACAGGGCACTGAGGTAGAAAATTCAAGCAAGGACAATGGTACTTAACATACAACTTAACAGAACAAAAGTCTCACTAATTCATCCTAATTGGAAGAAAGGTCAGTATGACAATTTTTAAAAATTAACAAATGCACTTTGAAAGAAATGCTGATTTTATTATCTCTAAGGATATAAAGGAAAAAAGATCTCTGCTATATGTGTGTGGAAATCTTGCAGGAAACTTAAAAATGAATTTTCTTTCATAATCAGTGCACTTGTTACTTGAATATAAATAACTGCCCTGAATACTGGGGATAGGTACTAATTCACTGACTTGACCCCACAAAACAGAATGGCCATTTTCTCATGTGGTTTTATAAATCCTCCCCAATCTACAATGTTCAAAGGTAAATTTCAGATTAACATGACTAAATTAGGAAACTATATACTTAGTGAAGTCAACATTTAAAGGATTTTATTAAGGAGGAGAAAATACTAAGTGTCTTATTTCTTCATGAAAATAGAAAAAAATCTATTTTTCTGAAAAACAGAAAAAATTTTTTCTAGGTGCTTCACATAACTGGGGGACAATGCAAGAGCAGATAGGGCTCCAAAAATATCTCCTCATGCTCTGAATGTTGCTGGTTCTTTGCCATTCTAGTTCTGGAACTAGACGGCACGTGGCTCCGATTCAATCTTCACCCGAGTCCATGCTCTTCCTTACTCTGACAGCTGATAACGCAGAGGAATTAAATATTCCTTTAAAATGCTGGCAGGTGCTTCTGAAGTTGAAAGATTAGAATTTCCAGAATCACAATCCCTCCCAAACTAACAGGAACCCTTACCTTGTTTGATATCTTGTGGGGAGTTGCGGGTCTCTTACACTGACCCTCATGGTTACCTGATGTGAACTGGGGAGGTTATTTAAACTCACTAAGCCTCCTTTTCCCCATCTATAAAATGGGTATAAGAATAATAACAGCCGGTCTCACCTGAGGCTGCAGTGAGATATAAATGAACACATGGAAAGCATTTACAACGGAGCCTGGCATATAGTAAGCTCTTGACAAATCGCCATCCTCGTCTTCTTACTTGGCTTTCAATGTCATTTCCAGCACCATAAACTTAGTATGGTCCTCTCATCTTCCTCCACATTCTGATGCCCAGACACCAGAAACCACCACCACCATCCACTCCAGGAAAAGGTGTGCCTGCTTTTTCAGTGATTGCCCCTTCTGCCATACGTGCTGTTCTGATGCAGCAGCACCCACCGAAACCCACATGCACCTTTGCTGGAGAAGTATTCATTTTCTAGCTGCTCTATATTGATGTGTTTACTGTGAACAAAGATACGAGAGGGAGGGGGAATAAATCAGAAGCAGTTCAAGCGGGTTATTTTTCTAGCCATCTAACATGTTATCTGCATGCAGCAAAGGACTGTGTTATCCAAATATTATGCAAAGGGCCAGGGCAACACCTCAGTAAACATTCTATCTGTGTGTGTCTGAAATGATAAAAAGTGTCTCAAAGTTGGAACAATTTCAAATGCACTTGGTGTCTTACTCCTTTCATCAGATCCTACCATCAGTATGCCAACTTGCTAATTGATTCCCAAGGGAAGAAATTAAGGCCCGCCCCCCCATACACACACACACACACACACACACACCTGGAAGGTATACACACACACACACACACACACACACACACGCACACACACACCTGGAAGGTATCTCCTAGCCCTGTTTCGCCTAGTAGGCAGGTCTCTTAGTCACTGTGAGCTGCTGTAACAAAATCCTATAGACTGAGTAGCGTAAACAACAAACATGTGTTTCTCTCTGTCCTGCAGCTAAGAAGTCCAAGATCAAGGTGCTGGAGGATTACCAGGTGCCTGGTAAGATCCTGGTTTGCTGATGGCAGTCTTCTTCCTGAATCCTCACTTGAGACAGAGAGAAATGACCATGCTCTCGTCTCTCTTCCTCTTTTTTTTAATGTAAGTTTTATCGATTTCTTTATCAGTAGTATTTTTGGCTTGGTGGCTCAGATGGTCAAGAATCTGCCTGCAATGCGGGAGACCTGGGTTCGAAACCCTGGGTTGGGAAGATCCCCTGGAGAAGGGAACAGCTCCCCATTCCAGTATTCTGGCCTGGAGAATTCCATGGACAAAGGAGACCAGCAGGCTACAGTCCATGGGGTCTCAAAGAGTGGGACAGGACACGACTGAGTGACTTTCCCTTTTTGGCTGTGCCTGTCGTCATCGCTGTGTGATGGCTTTCTTCATTTGCAGTGAGTGAGCGCCACTCTCTGTTGCAGTGTGTGGGCTCCTCATTGCTGTGGCTTCTCTTGTTGCAGAGCGTGGACTCAAGGGTTGCATGAGCTTCAGCAGTTTTGGCCCAAGGGCTTAGTTGCCTCGTGGCCTATGGGATCTTCCCAGAACAGGGATTGAACCCATGTTCCTGGCACCGGCAGGTGGATTCTTAACCACTGGACCACCATGAAAGTCCCTCTCTTCCTTTTCTTTTAAGGTACTAATCCCATCTCGAGGACTCTGCCCTTATAATCCTATCTAAACCTGATGCCTGTCTAAGACTTCCTCTCCAAATCCAGGCATATTGGGCATTAGGGCTTCAACATATGGATTCGAGGGGTTGGGGGAAGGACAAACATTCACTCCATAGCAGGGAGAGTAAATGGAAAATGCAAAATATAATTTTAGAAGCAAGGTTATCCACGTGAAAAGTGACAGTGTGACAAGAGGGCACGGCTCCTCCACCTTTTCCCAACGTTCAGTGGCTTTTGGTCTCAGTCACATCCTGTGACTCTCCCTGAGGTAGCGGAGGTGCCCTGAAGAAAATGAAAGCCACACGTGAAGGCTTCTGGCTTCTGGATAATGCTCCTCCCTCCCAGATGGAATTCCTCAAGGAGATGATCTTGGTTGCAAACAGTAACGGGTCCAAAGGTCACTTATATAAGGTTCCAAAATTGACTGGCTACCCCATTAGGGAGTCACACATAAAAGTCACAGAAATAATCAGAGGGCCGACATAAAAGTGAAACTCCCAAAGCTCTAATAATGCTCTTTCCCCGTTTAATCCCTACCGAAGTCCCCTTCTATTTGAAGAGAGAAATTGTTTTTTTATTCTTCGCCACCAAAGCACTAAAAAAAAAAAAAAAATGTTACTATTGATGCCTGCAATTAACAGGGTTACCTTGAAGAAACACGTTTAATTTCTGTGATCCTCAGTTTTCTTAGTCATACAAAGAAGAGAGCATTACATCTTGATTGTTTGAGGATAAAAAGAGATGATGAACAGCAGACAGAACAAGGAGGAAGCTCACTAAGGTGACTTCTTCTGGGAGAACCTTCTCTCCAGGCTATTTCCGAGACCCTGATACTCACTCGGAGCGTGCACTTCCAGAGTCAGCACTCAGAGAGCAGACAGGCTTCCAGAGGGATGGGCGCTATGGTGGACTCAATCCCAAAGCTGGCCTGCTGCTGCTACTGCCCTTCGGCTGACTTCCCAGCACGTCCAGGCCCGAGTTCTGCATTCACCTTCTTAGTGATCATACCTGGTGGCTCAGACGTGCGCCAGATTCAGGAAAAGAATCTGTCTGCAGTGCAGGAGCGGAGAAGGCAATGGCACCCCACTCCAGTACTCTTGCCTGGAAAATCCCATGGACGGAGGAATCTGGTAGACTGCAGTCCATGGGGTCACTGAGGGTCGTACACGACTGAGCGACTTCACTTTCACTTTTTACTTTCATGCATTGGAGAAGGAAATGGCAACCCACTCCAGTGTTCTTGCCTGGAGAAACCCAGGGACGGGTGAGCCTGGTGGGCTGCCGTCTATGGGGTCGAACAGAGTCGCACACGACTGAAGCGACTTAGCAGCAGCACTAGCAGCAGTGCAGGAGACCCGAGTTTGATCCGTGGGTCAGGCAGATCCCCTGGAGAAAGGAATGGCAACCCACTCCAGTATTCTTGCCTGGAAAATCCCATGGACAGAGGAGCCTGGCAGGCTACAGTCCATGGTGTGGCAAAGAGTCAGACATGACTGAGTGATGAACATTTTCACTTTCTTAGTAATGCTGGTGTGGGTGTGCCACAGGACACAATTCTCACTGCCAAAGACCCAGAGGAAAGAGCTGCATCAAATACCATAGCACACCGTAGCCCAAGGTTTTGCTTCTCACTTGTTTGGGGTCTGAGATGTTTTGCTTTTGTCAAAGCAAAAGTATACATGCGAGTAAGACGTGGCTGACGTTTAGCTCGTGTGTCATCGGCAGAAGCTGCCCCGGAACACTTGTTAATGTGGAGCGGAAGGGAAGTTGACAGAGCGCAGGGGAGGGCATCTTCCTCATCTCTTTACTATACTTAGTTTTCCAGATGGATATTTTTCGTACTTACTGTATCACGTAGAAACCAATTTTATTTGCTGATTCTGGGATTCCCTCCATCTTGCATATATTAATTCTACACATTGAATACTTGTTAAATAAATGAGTGAATTATGACACGGACAAAATAAAGGACATGTGTTAACTCCTGGCATGGTAGCATAAAGAAGCTTGCATGCACTGAGTGTGTCTGGCTTAGGTTTCTTGGCTTCTGATTCATGTGTTCACAAAATCCTGTACCTGAACTAGGTATGAGCTTAGCCAGACACATCTTAACCCTGACACAAGGACCATATAACTTTTGGGGTGCTGTCAAATGATGGGCAGAGAAGGATGATAGATATCTACATAGATAAAATATATAAACACATATATACACTTATATGTACATACATATATATATATATACACCTTGTTTTTCTCACGGATTCTTAAAACTTGAGAAGACAGAGATCTCTCAGTCTGCTATCTCACATTACAGACTGAGCCTCAGAAGGTCAAAGGTCTGATCAAGATCAAGAAGCAGAATGAAAGCAAGAACCCAAATCCTCTTCCTGCCTACCGGTCTCCCCACCCCACTACCAGAGGATGGCTGAACAAGGGGAAGGGGAGAAGAAGTGTCAAACAGGTCAAGAAGCATCTTCTCTCCTCATAAGGAGATTCATCCCGGAATCTGCAGTAGTGCTGCCTGGGAGAGAAGGATAAGCCCGTCCTGCAGGACAGAGTCACCTCCTGCCGAGTCATTCCCCAGACACAGAACACCCTGCTCCGAGCCCCGGCCCCAAGAACCGATGACATCACAATTGGATGGCGAAGCTCACACACGAGCCAGAGTCCTTGGGGCCTCTCTGGCCCGAGCAGCAGCCCCGGAGGGCCGTGGAGGGTGATGTGTATTCTTCGCTGCTCTTAGCAGCTCCGCTCATTTAGTAGCCACTCAATGGGGACCGGCTGTCAGCAATTTCCTTCCTCCAACAGCTGGGAGATGGTTTTCTGCAGTTAGCTGCCATTTGTTTCAATTATGTGTATTAATCATAGCCTTCGCCCTGATGGTATTCTTCAGGAAAAGAAAAACACCGGGGCTTTTGTTTTATAACCAAGCTGCTTCCTCACTCAGAACAGACTTCAGCAGTGGCGAGAGAAAGGGACGATGACTGGTCAGAGGCTCTTTGGTTCAAGGGCAGCAGTGCGTGCAGGTGGCGGGGGGAAGGGGCGGTTATCCAGCCACTAAAGCAGGGAGGAGGGTAGTGCAACTTGAGGGCTGGGACATTCTAACACCATTTGCACAAAGCAAGCCGGGCCATGGTCTGCCATGATGCATGCTTACCACTTGCTCTTTCAATACACAATGGTTCATGTATTCAGATGTGCATTAAGCTCCCACTATGTGCCCAGCTACAGGCTCCGCCAGAAACCCTCGGTCATGTTTTCAGCAAGAACGAAACCAGAGGGAATCAGGAATTATTTCAGAGGCAGAGCGGCACCATCTCACACCACTGTTGCCCATCTGCGCCTTCTCGGGTCCATCATCCCCTCCCTACTTAACAAATATGTCTAGTGGTCTGGCTCTGAGGCAGACAGTGAGCTATGGGCTGAATAGTCACTGGTAAACCAAGTTTCCCTGGACCTGGTCCTCAGCAACCTTGCAGCCAGGTGAGGGAAAGTGAAGTCACTCAATCGTGTCCGACTTTTGCAACCCCATGGACTGTAGACTATGAGGCTCCTCCATCCATGCAATTTTCCAGGCAAGAGTACTGGAGTGGGTTGCCATTTCCTTCTGCAGGGGATCTTCCTGACCCAGGGATCAAACCCGGGTCTCCCACATTGCAGACAGACGCTTTACCATCTGAACCACCAGGGAAGCAGCCTTGTCCTCAGCAACCTTGCAGTCAGGTGAGGGAAACCACGCTCAAACAGAGAGGCCCACAGGCGGACATAACCGTGAATGATGTCCAGCTCGACAAGATCAGGCTGGGGCATGAACAAAGAGAAAGTGAGCGGGGCTGTTTGAGACTGAAGCTGCAGGGATGCCCTCTTGAGGAAGCAGAATTAAAAGCGGAGTCCACAAATGACCACAAGTTAGCCACGGGGAGGATGGGGAAAGACTCGCGAGGGCAGAAGAGAACCTGATGAGCCTGAAATCTAATGGCACCGACGGATCAGAGTGAATGGAGAACAGCATGGGATGAGGCTGCAGAGGCGGTCAAGTGCTAGAGCGTGGTGGGCTCTGCAAACCATGTCACAAAGTTTGGACTTCATTCTAAAAAAAAATAAATAGGAACCATGAAAGGCTTTTAAACTTACAGTGATATGGTATGATTTATACTTAAAAAAGTCACTCTGACATTTTTGTAAACAATCAACTGGAGGGGCTAATCATGAAGCAAGGAGACTGTTGCTAGGCTTCCACGAATGCCCAGGTGACAAGACGATGGTGACAGAGAAGCGGACAGTGACAATGAAGAAGGACACGTGTGGGTGGGTCTGAGTTTGCATTGAGGGATAAAATCAGCATCTGTTCCATCTCTTTGCGCCCTTTATTGTCCTTCCTCTTAACAAAGGATCTAAGAGTAGCTGCCTTGTCAATCCTATAGGATTATGGTGGGGACCCAATGAGATACATGCGTAATGTTTTACAGGTGAGGTATGGTTATCCTTGTGGTGCTGTGACCACCATGATATTATTTACTTCCAGCTGGTTCAAAATTTCAACTCATAAGAGAAAACCAGCTTAACCTAAGCAGGGCAGTGGGAGAAGTGTCCGTATTTATTGTGTGATCTGTCTCTGAACCTCATGGAAGTGGGTACAGGGGTGTCCAAGGGCACACCTACGCTCTGCTCACCCTGGATCCACATCCCTCAATGGAATAAACTGGGCACTGAAGGAGGTTCAGACATGCTGCAAGGACCCTAGAGTTCCATTAGCTGTGGAGCCCCCATTTAGACTATTATTACAAATTGTGCCCTAAACAGCCTCATAAGGGCCCACAAGAGTTCCTTCAGTATCCAGCTCACTATTAGAGAGAGCCTTGGGCAAAACTGACCCATAAAATTGCCATTTAGCACAACCCTATAGTCTTTAATAATTCCCAGAAATAAAACAATGCCTCAAGAGAACAACAAAGTCTGAGTGTTAAATCCATTTTCTGTGGGGTGAGAGAGTTGTGTCTGTATACAAGGCAAAACCTCACTTGGTGGATTCTGTGGATGATAGATTAAACCTTTAAAAGCCCAAAGATTTCAAATGTTTGATATTTTTAAAGACATATTGTTAAAACATATTGTATGCTTTCCCTGTGTTAGAAAATAGAGTGTATTGGACATAATTTGCTTAATTGAAAAAAACTGTTGTTAGAGTATCATTGTGTTTCTGCAGCTATCCTTCTAGACTTCACTGGATAAATCATCTATCTTCTCATATGTAAAACAGGCTCTTTAATGAGATCATGGATTTGCAAAGTCTTTGTGGTGAGGAACCAAATTTGTTTTTGTTTGCTTGTCCTTAATTCCCAATCAATCCAGACCAGGACATGGGAACACAAAAAACTAGCAGCTCATGCCACGTGGGACTCACCAAATGAGTTTGAAAACACTGACTGGTTGATACCCTGTTCAACAAAATCAGTCCACTGACCTGGATATGCCCCAACACGGAGCAACTATCAAAGTGTCTCAACGGTTCCTCTCAGCTTCCATATTTTATTCTCGTAGATGAGTAATAAAGAGCCATGGACAGCACGGATCTGTAGGAAACACCTTGAGTAGCCCAGAGTTGAATGATGTCTAAGATCCATTCAAACCAAAGAGTCTAGGATTTTAGGATCTTGATGATCAGTTATTTCACTGATGCTTTAATGAAGCTTCTAAGAAATGTTGATTTCCCTAAGAAATGTTGATTTCTGAGTGTGCTTCTCTGGTTTAAGAATACAGTTGATTTTCCTGTTCTCTAGATGCTCTTGCTTAAGGCCAACAGACCTGGTCCCCTGGGCCAGCATCCTAAATCCTGAATCTATTAGGATTTCCTTCCACGGCCTCCCCCAGGGCACTTCCGTCCCTGCTGTTGCTCCACTAGCTCACAGCAGGTTTGACTTCTTCCAACATTCTCCACTAACTCTATTTGCTGTCCCAGTCCAGCTCTTGGCTCTTCTGCCTGATATAAAAACTAAGTCCTAATACATTTGAGTCAGTCCTAATGAGGTGGATAAACCTAGAGCCTGTTATACAGAGTGAAGCAAGTCAGAAAGAGAAAAACAAACATGATATATTAATGCATATACGTGTAATTTAGAAAGATGGTACTGATGAGACTATCTGCAGGACAGCAGTGGAGATATAGACATAGAGAACAGACTGTGGACACTGTGGGGGAAGGAGACAGCGGGATGAATTGAGAGAGTAGCGTGGAAACATACATTACCGTATGTAAAACAGACAGTCAGTGGGAATTTGCTGTATGACGCAGGGAGCTCAAATCAGATGCTCTGTGACAACCTAGAGGGGTGTGATGGGATGGGAGGTGGGAGGGAGGTTTAAAAGAGAGGGGACATATCCTTGATGTCTGGCACAAATCAACACGATATTGTAAAGTACTTATCTGCCAATTAAAATTTAAAACACAAAAACAAAAAAACTAAGTCCAAATTCTCTGGCTAACTCCAGGTCTTTCCTATGGAAAGAAAGCACACGGACCATGAGATAACTCTCCCTCTGGTTTAACGACTATGTCCCCTTATCTCTTGCTAACTTTAGATTCATGATTGTCTTGAAGTTCCAAATTTCAATAGCTAGATAAGAGGTTTATTATTCTCACATTTCTTTGAATAATGAACAAAAAAATCAGATAATGGAGCAATTTCTGAACACTCTTCTAAATGTTAAAATCTAATTTTAAAATTTATTAAAGTGATAAAACATTTACAAATATTTCTCAATCCCCAAGGCACTCATCTTACGAACCAGCCATGTTTGCTTTTTAAAAAGAAATTGCAATGACTGGAATAGTATGAACACTGAATAAATGTTTTCTATTGTTAGATTATACCACCCTTGGATGAAGTATGGCAGTAAATCCATTTAACAACTTCAAACAGTCAAGCAAATTAAAGGGGGCAGAGAGACAAGACAGCAAGGGGGTTGGTTAGCAAAGCAGGTCTTCAGCCACAGCATTGCTCTACATGCAGGGAGGACCTGGCCTGAGAGGCTGCAGAAGTGGAAAAACCTCTGGCTCCTGTCGGTTCTAACAGTCCACGATTGCATGATACGACAGGAAGGTTCTATCCACAGGTTCTATCTCTAAGGAACTATCCACAGAAAGATAACTACACAGGCCCTGAAACCAAGCAGCAGCAACCCAGGACTGTCATAATTTTAGCAGCCTGGTTTCCTTAGCTTCCTCACCACCTAGAAAGCATTTTGCCAGAGGCCTATTTGAGTTTCCATAGCTAAAAATGGGTATGCCTGCCAGAGAAGAGAAACTGCAGGAAGAGATTCGGGGTGCAGGAATTTTTTTAAAAGCAAAAAAAAAAGAAAAATCATAGAATAGAAACAATACACAACAGCAACCGTTGAGTCACAGATAAGTTGAAAAATCCAAAACCTCCAGAGCATAACTTTTCCAAAGCTACAGACCAGGCAAGCAGCACAGCAAAGACATCGGTATGGCCAAAGCTGTGGGAGGAGCCACTACCCTGTATCACCTTGTCCATGCAAAGTTTTGCATCCGTTTTTAAGGAGTTTAGAGATCCTAGGTTAAAAACCTCTGCTGTGAAATACAAGCATTGCTCTCTATCAGCACAAAGCACTCTTTCCTAGGATTCAAAAGCCACTATATTATTTACAGTATACCTCCTCTAGATGCCCATAGACATTTTATGTTATTCAGTTCTCAGTCACAATTACAATAAAAACATAATTGGAATATCCATTTATATTTTATTTGTAAACCTTTCAAGACCAAATGAACGCAGGAACTTGATCCCAGATCTCTCTACACTTTGAAGTCCACTAAATAATGTTCAAGACAAGATGGACGCTGTATGCAGATGTAAGAAAGAAATCTTAAGCAATGGCAACAGCTTAGAGGAGGATTCCAAGCCCATCAGCCATGCCCCTTGTTTCTCAATGTACCATGTGGTCTTCTGGCAAAAGGGCAAGCTGACACCCCCAAAATGCCCCTACTTTCAACTCAAAGAGGTCACTGTGTCCCTTCTGTGTGCCAAGATTACATGATTACATAATGATGCAATGATAGGTAATGAGCAGATAGAGGTACACTGGATTTTAAAAAATCAAAACAAAAACAAACATGATCCACATTTATTACAACTCAAGGCCAACTGGCAGGCAGGCAAGATCTGCAAGAGGCTTTTAAAGTAAAGATCTAAAGACCGTCCTTCTACATTCCAATGCCTGGGGGACTTGTTCTGGGACTGAGGATTATTTAGTTAGAAACAAAACCCCGATAACGTGAGCAGGGATTGGTAACTCTAAAGTTTCCAGTTAGTAAACAGGAAAGAATCCTCTTTAGGGTCCAAGCAATCTGGGTTGAAGTGAAGGTTCTGACATTTACCTTGCTTATCCGACCTCGTGCAAATCATTCAACTTCTCTGAGCCCTTTTTAAAAAAAATCTGGAAAATAAATATCAGCACCCAAGTCCTATTCATCTCACACGGCTGACTCATCATCCAAATGAAAAAAGAAAAGGTATTTGAAAATACTTTGTAACTTATAAGTCATTATGCAAATAATTGATCTGACTATTGTATACTATGCTTTCATATACACTCATAAGTGATTCAAAGCGGGAAGAAAAGAGGGAGGGACGATGGAAAGAAGAAGTACAAAAAGAGAAGCTACAGAAGACAGGACTGGGAAAGAACTGAAGGAGAGAGAGAAAAAAACCTCTGCCATGGGAAAGGAGGAATAAAAAGAAAGGAAGGGAAGTCACGAGAAATCTGTGCCGGTACAGTAACAAATAAATCCCCCAGCACGACAGCCTTCTGCTGAAGCATTTCATTTTCCCACAACATAATGGTGTGTTATTGCCCATTATCTGTTCTGTCAGTGCCAGAGTCGATACTAAATGAGGGGCAGCTGCATGTAGCTGCCATTTTTTCAGCTGTCTTCACGTTGCCATGGAGACCCGGTTGTTCTCGGTGAACCTGCCAGGGAAGCCAGGGGGAGGCAGGTGGAGGGGAAGCAAGTGCTGCTGGGGGATGGGGTGTCAGGGGCAGAGAGAGGCGGGCGGGGGCGGGGGCTGGGACGAAGGAAGGCCAGCGCAGGGCTGGCCTGCGCCTGACGCGTCAGCCGTTTTCGAAAACGCCATCTATATTGCTGAGGCGATCCCCTGGAGAAGGAAATGGCTCCCCACGCCAGTGCTCTGGCCTGGAGATTCCATGGACTACACAGTCCATGGGGTCGCAGAGAGTCGGACAGGACTGAGCGACTTTCACTTCACCAGGCCGCAGACCCTCCGCCCGGGGCCTCCAGGCTGTACAGGGGCTCGGCAGACATCCTGAGCTCATCACAGATCCCTCCTCTCATCACAGGCTCCATCCTCTTCTCCCCCCACCCACCACTTCACCTGCTCCCTGGTGCCCGCCTTCTTAGAGAACAGTTTTCGACCCCTGAATGGTCGCCATTCAGAAGAGAAAAGCCAGTTTCACATAAGACATTCAGACCTGGGCGCTGCAGAATCTGTATATTTTCAAGAACTTTTTTTTTTTTTTCCACAGAATGATGGATTTGTAAATTTCTGTAGGACTTTAGAAATCACCGTGACTGTTCACCCAAGAGGGGCAACAGCTCTTGTGCCCTTGGAAGAACAGGAACCTGGTTGGCCAGATCTTCAATCCAGGCATCTCTATTTTTGAGTAAAATCTCCAATTGTTAAATGTTGGCTCAACTTTAAAAAATATATATTTCTGCGTGCTAGATACATGGACTGTCAATTTGCAATTGAATGTGATTTTTAAATGAGGCTTAAAAAGGCTAAGAAACTAGATCCACCTCTCTGTCTTCCCAAATATAACTTGCACTTCCATAATTTGTCTCCCTCCTTCCTCTCACCTTTCTTTCTTTCCCTCTCTCCCCATTACACAGTGGAAGGTAAACAGGGCTGTGAATTTATTAATGCTGCGGTCCCCATCCAGCAACAGCCCCCAAATATGCTGATGGCTGCCTGCCTCCATATGCTCAGTCCTCTTCCTGGAACTCCTCTCCCTCCTGCCCTGTCCCTCTGTGCTCGCCTCATCCTTCACAACACAGTTCAAGCCCCATCTCCTCCAGGCCGCCTTTGTGAAGTCGGGTCTAAGTCAGATGCATCTTCTCCAAGTGTTCCTGGTCCCCGATACCTTTATGGTAGTATTGTCATACCATGCTGTGGTGTTCTTTGAGGTCAGGGACCATGCCTGGGCCACTTACCTCTATATCATAGCACACTGTCAGTTGTCTTAACTGATTACTGATTGAATGAGCTACCCATCTCAGTTGACAAACAAATAAGGTTATCTTCTAAATCTGTTCTGACTTCCTTCCCAGACATCAATACAACTAACTGATCAGTGACAAAGGGATCAATAAGAAGAGTTTCCTTGCCCACACGACACCTCACACCTGACTTCCTAAAACAGTGCTTCCCTGTCAATCACCATGTCCCAACTAGCGAGAATTCAGAGCAGTATGTACATGAGTATGCACATAAATACATGCATACATAAATAAGTGGATCTATTTGTTTAAAAACAGGAAAGAGAAATGTCTGAATACGCAGACACATCTGGGATACATTGGTTCCACACAGTGGCTTTGGATGGCCACACTGGTAGCACATCTCTTTGGGCTGAAGGTGGGTTCTAGGTCAGGATGTCCATAATACAAGTAGATGGGGAGTTTTGACATCTCAGACCGACATCAAGGACTCCAGTGTGACTCCCATCTGAAACGTACACAGAACCACTAGCATCTCCAACAACATTCTACAACTTTTGTTTCTTGTCTCTGGTGCCTTTTATGCCTCAACATTTTTCTCTTAGCAAAGGGCCATTTCCCCTCCTGTCTCTATTTTCATTTCAAAGGCTTAAAAGCAAAATCTTCCCACATTACTTACATAGTAACCAACTTCAAGCTTCCCCTAATACCCATGTTCATACTAGCTTCAGAGTGCCCAGAAAACACTTGGGACTATTGGCAAGCCAGCTCTTTAGCATCTTACAAGTGTTAGCCCAAAGATGTCCCCTCATAGAAGAGGGGCTATGGATACTTGAGGGCATGAATAAGGATCGACTGCCATGTCCTTCTGGTGGCTCAGATGGTAAAGCGTCTGCCTACAATGTGAGAGACCTGGGTTCAGTCCCTGGGTTGGGAGGATCTCCTGGAGAAGGAAATGGCAACCCCTCCAGTATTCTTGCCTGGAGGAGCCTGGTAGGCTACAGTCCATGGGGTCGCAAAGACTGAGCGACTTCACTTTCCTTTGCCATGTCCTTAAATAAACACACAGTCACAGAAACCTCAACACAAACCAACGCTTGAACTGGAGAAGAGCATCATAGCATGCCTGGATCCACCATTACTTACCAGGATGGAACTATCCAATTTATCTCAAAGTACATTTGATAGGAACAGATTTGATGGGAAGGCGCTCCATGATCAGGTCACTAAGAAAGGGCTCTACAGGCTTGGATCCTCAGCCTCTAGCACAATCCACATAGGAAAGTGGAAATAACAAAACTGACCTAAAGAGGCAATTAGGAGGACTTGCAGACTCCTCGTGGCTGCAGGAGGATGATGGGGACTGAGTGAAAGGAAGTAAGCTCCCCATCTCAGGACAGTGGGCCAGAGCTCAGGTTTGCCTAAAGAGGTAGTTGTCCTGAGTGCTTAGACTTTGGTCCCTTGGGATTAACAAAAGGAGCCAGTTCAAAAAGAAAAAAAAAAAAAAAAGACAGGCAAGGAGGATAGGGTGCTAGCCACGGAAGCTTAACAGGAGAATTCCTATTTTAAGAATCATCTCTGAAGCCTCAAACTACTGATCTTCTTGTAATAAAATTATGCCACTGCAGTGAATGCTTTGCACGAGTAGAGACATCACTGGGCACCCTGAGGTGCGGGGAAAGCAGTGCTCCCCACAAGCTGAGAGGGAGCTCTACCTACACACCTCAGAAACCTATCGAAGCCTCCTTACAAAAGCTTATGACAGTCTGAGACCCAGCAGACCACGTGACTACGATCGTAAAAATTCTAGCCATGCCAACCAGAATCTCACAGAATCCATCCTCGGATGATGGGAAGCAGGAAATAATGAGAATTACCTAAAGCCATGGAGCCTTAAGGAAAATGCTTCCTCCTCAATACACAAAGAACCACAGCGTTAGTCTCCCACTCACATATACACATTACTGGAAAACAGTCACTGTAATTTTTTTATTCCCCAACAAGAGCTTACTCCATTTGTGGAAAAGGACATGTTTTGCAACAGAGAGCGTACAATGGCTGTCAACACGCTGTTGTTGTTTCGTCGCTCAGTCGTGTCCAACTCTTTTGTGACCCCACGGACTGAAGCCCTCCAGGCTCGTCTGTCCATGGGATTCTCCAGGCAAGAATACTGGAGTGGGCTGCCATTTCCTCCTCCAGGGGATCTTCCTGACCCAGGGATCAAACCCGCATCTCTTGCGTTGGCAGGCAGGTTCTTTACCACTGAGCCACCAGGGAAGCCCCTTGTAAACACATGGTCAGGAGCTAGATAAGAAATGACCCCTAGTTGACTGTCTCCTCTGAAAGTAAGCCTCAGCTTCACTGAGAACTGGAACATTAAATTGCTAATATGCTTGAGCTTAGAGAAGATTTATTGAGCACCCAGGACATCTCATTAGACTACTGGAATACAGACTGGAACAAGCCATGGCCGTACCCTTCTGGGGCTTGTAGTTAGCAGCCTCATGGGAGAGACAGTAAGTATTCATTTAAATATAATGTGATCTGAGAATACAGAGCCGGCAAACACAGCAAGGCTAAGGAGGAGGGTCAAGACAGACGGGGTGGTAAAACAGCTGAGCTAGTCTGGAAGAGCGGTAAAAATTGGCTAGTGAGGAAAGAAATAGAGTCTCCAGGCAAGGGAAAACAGCATGATCAAAGAAAACTTAGGTTGGTATTTCTTAACTAAAAATGTCAGATGAGGGTATGGCCTTGTCATAAGACCACAAAGGAATCAGAGGGGAAAATAATTCCAAAGATATGCATTGGAGACAGCTTGTATTTAAAGCGCAAATCTATTTTTTAGGTGTTAATGCATAAAGCCCTAGAAAAAAGTGGTTATTGCCGTAAGGGGAAAAGACATCCCTTTGATTTTTCTAGTTTAAAGAAACTCATCTTTTCTTCTAGTCTTATACCCGTGACCCTCTTCCTGCTTGATCATTTTTTTTTTTTCATCCTGCACCTCCTCCTCGCATTTTTGTGCTGCTTAAAATAGTCACCATCTATCTTTCTTCACACATTTTGTCATTCCACCAATCCTGAGGAATTAAAAGCATGCAGACGCACACACACACACACACACCTGCAGTCACATGAAGATTCCATATGCCGACCTGCATGATAATTTTGTTATTTTTAAAAAGCTGATGGCAGCACCTTCATTTAATAGTCAGTCCAGTATTTACATGTAGACATTTTGTACACCAATGAAAACTGACATTTTCCCACCTTGTTAAATACGATTTACTATTACACCACTTAACACGTGTGAAATCTGACTCTTCTGTTTATTTTTTAAAAAGAAATCCCAACAAATGTAGGTGTTTAAACATGGCACTTCTAGCTTGTGCTTGTAAAGGCTGTGAAACGAGTAAAGATTTTATAGAAAAATACCCAGAGACGGCGTCTCCCGTATTTTTCACTATTGTGTATAATAAAGCTCCTTGCCTGGTAGCATTTTTATATGACATTATATTCCAAGATCTGACAGGGTTAGTTTTGATCTGACCTGAATGTCAAATTAGAGGCCAGAGACCCAATACATATTATTCACTTGGATTATTTTTTCCCCTCTGGATTTCTTTTAAACATTCCAATGGCATCACTCAAACAGAATTTCTCTCTCCTTTTATAGAGCACAGCCATCTATTTCTAGCAGAATCTGTGTGCGAGATTCCAGCTTTTTCCTCAGAGCTCCAAGGAGTGCTATAACTTACACAATTAGATATCAAGATACTAATGATTCCTTGTTCTTGGAGAGTAAGGACAGTGGCACTGAATGTGACTCTTCTCATCAAAATACAGCAGAGTTCCTCTTGAGCCTCAGGGGAGATTATGACTTAAAAGAAGCAGAGACAACTCCGAGTCAACTTGTGGGGTGGAAGGTAAGGAGGGAGAAGAAAGAAAATCAAAATCCTTTGCCTGATACTGTGTCTTTATGATTTTAGGGAAAGGTTCTGAGAAAAGCCTTTGATTGTGAATTTCCTAAGTTCAGGACCATGTGGTTTCAGAATCTGATCTTGAGTCTCTTTTGAGATGAGAGTCTTGAGAGGTAGGACTTGGTATTCAAGCCTCTGGTCTGTCATAACATCCAGGATGTAAGGATGGTACTAAAAATAGGACTGAGGGCTGACTTTTAACGTGGATATTGTTATTCTAAACTGGGCTAGTGAAGGGTTCTTATAAGTGTCTGAGGCTGACCAGCCTAAGGGTAAAGGGGCTTCTTTTGATACTCCCATTGGAGATGGCCAGTCGCAGGCCTCTGAATGGCACTCGAGATGCTGTGACTCTTTGCCCAATTAATGCCTTATCTCCTCTAGACACAAACTCCTCTCCAATAAAATCAACAGAACAAAGAATCGCTCAAATCCTTTTTAGGGATGACAAGCAGCTGTGTTAAAAGCAAGCAAGTTTTCACTTTTTTGCCTTCATGATCAAAAGGAGAATGGATCTCAAAAATGCTAAAGAGGATGTTGCCTCGATTTAAAACGAAATTTCCTATTACATAGTTGATATGCAGCTGAGACCTTTGATTAGGGGTTCCCTTCTCACACTCTTCTTGGGGTTATCCCTCTGTCCCATCAACTTACAAGCACGAAGGATTATCCCGGGAACCCTCCTTCCTCTCTACACAAAACAAATGAAGAAATGATATTTGCAAGTTCACCACGAAACAAAAGGAAAGAAATTCATAGCAAAGGCAGAAGAAGACAAAGTATAAAGTCTGGGACCAAATTCTCATTTTCATCACCATGGCTGACACCGCCAACAGCATTTCCTATGACTGCATGCAGTCTGTGAAGGTCACTCTTTTTAGCTCATGGGGTTAGTCTAGGAGCTTCTGACCCTTGCGGTTGGCCATCCAAAGTCAAAAAGGTCCCAGGAGACAGGGAGAGGTCTTGTCCTGGTGATGTTGATTGGAATTAATCACAGCCCACAGTCACAAAGAGGCAGGCAGTAAAATGAACATGTGTAACGCCACAGCGGCTATTATCATAATTCCTAATTATGACTGTTTAGAGGTCTCCCAAGGAATATAATTAAGTTTAACATGCCAAGCGATAAAGCAAAAAATATTAATCCATCTTCTGTCCTCCCTTACCACCCGCCAATAACTCCTCTCGCTTCCTAAATTATCGGTAAGATCCTCCACCCTGGCTCTGTTTTTCTCACAAGTGGCACTGTCAAAGGGAATTTATTCTTCAGAGGACAAGACAGTTGGCTGGGAACTCCCACAGCTGCTGCAGGAAGCCCAGGATTTCAGTTAAAGTGCTCTCGATTGCAGACCTTAAGACTAAAAAAAAAAGAAAAGAGAAGAAAGAAAGAAAATATGATGGATAAAGAAATGAGGATCCTTGTGAAGTAGGTAGTCAGGCGCTTTAATGTCATAAGAACAAACAGGGCTAAAGGAAAGCAATAAGGGGCAATGGAGAAAACTTCTGGGCATCCTGGGGACAGGCAAAGGGCATGCTACTTCTAGCAATTTTATTTGGAATTTCTGGTGTGCGTGTGTGTGTGTGTGCATGTGTGTGTGTGTTTAAGTCTACTGCCCACTACCCCTCAAAAGAGGGGGCAAAAAACTGCAAATGAATGGTTAAATTGGAACTGGAAGACTCCAGGGTGACAACTTGCTGCCTTCTCACCCCAGGCTGAGTAACAGAACAGGCCTGTAGGCTCTGACGCCCCTTGACCCTAACTCCCGACCTGAGGCCATGGATGAAGGGAGGTGGTCATCTGACTCCTTCTGCAGCTAAGGTCATTCTGAAAGAGTTTCTCCCCTTTGAGCACCACAGTGGGTTTATGACTTGACCAGAGTTATCTTTACTCAAAGGACTCCAAAGGCACCAGGCTGGTTCAGAATGGCACTCAATGCTCCTAGCTGTAGCCAGAGGTTCAGGGTGATGAGAGATCAGAGTAAGGGGTTGACTCCATCTGGGTCTAAACCTTCCCCCCAGACACACACAGATGGGACCACGACTCACAGACCAGAAAACGATCTTCCTAAAACTGGAGACCCCTTAGAGCTGCTGTGGTTCCTCCTCAGCTCACTACTCTTCAACAAAAGCTGTACTGACCCACAATGATACATCAGACATGAAGAATTAGAACAATTGCACAGTTCACTTTTCTTTCCCATGTCAACCCTGCTCACTCAGATCAGTCCCTGCCACCAGCAAAGAGGAAAGAACCCAGGTGACCTGAATAGAAGGCCAAGCAAGAAGAGAGGAGAGCAAGCCTGATAAAACCACGAGGCTCTAAAACCTAAGGCACAACCTTCTCTGTGGGAGAAGGACTCTTTGCTTGCTTTTGGAGGTAGATTTCTTTGGAATTAAAAAAAGTAGCTGATATGAAAAGCAAACCTGATTTTTTCTTCCCTGCGAGAAGCCTCTATATCCCATATGTATTCAACAAGAAAATTGTTTTCTGAAGGTGAAGCACCAAGAATGATTTCTATAGAATTAATCACTGTGAGCGTTTGAAAGGAGGCTGACAGGAGACCTTGAGATTCCTCATGAGCTGTGCAGGTCGGCAGCTCATCTCAGATGACTTCATTGTGATTCACGCAGAACAGCAGCTCTTAAAGCTGAGTTCACCTATGAACACCATCCAGAGCTAGGGCAAGGGAACTCCCAAGTAACTGCTACCATTTTCCCAAACTTCTCAATGACCAGATTTTCTGAGATAGGATCTTAGTCTTCAAGGAGAAACCCAAGGAGGGGAGAATTCAGCCAAGCTTGTTAGGAACCCAGATGGGAAGGAGCACAAGTGGAATAAACCTTTTCAGCATGGGGCAGTCCATAGGGCCCCAAAGAGTCAGACATGACTGAGAGACTGAGCACACAGTTTAAAAGAAATCCATGAATCTACACCTGTTGGTGGAAGGGGCCAAGATGGAAGAAGATGAGGGCGCCAAAAGGATCAAAGTATCAATACTCTTCAGGTTATAGACAGACAAAAGACTTTCATGAAGGACTACCTTCATTAGCTCATTAGCTGACCATAATAGGAAATTACTATGAAGAAGCTCTGTATTTTATTCACAAAGTTACCGTAGGACCAAAAATAATGGCCCTGGGCGTTGTTTGAGAGCCTCAGGAAGTGTGTTATCTCACAGATGGATTTCTTTTCAACTGCGTGCCCAGTCACTCTGTCGTGTTCGACTCTTTGCAGCCCCATGGACTGTAGCCTGCCAGGCTCTTCTGCCCATGGTATTTTCCAGGCAAGAATACTGGAGTTGGGTGTCATTTCCTAATCCAGGGGATCTTTCCCACCCAGGGATTGAACACGCATGTCTTGTATCTTCTGCATGGTCAGGTGGATTCTTTACCACTAGCACCGCCTGGGAAGCCCCTTTTAAAGTAGGAACCCACTAAAAGGTGTTTGCTGGCCTTTCCTGTACTCATTCATGATACTGGAAGAGTGTGTTTGAAGACTTTGTGTAAGAATCCAGACTCTATTAAAATAACATTTTGTTTACAAACTGTATCCAGATTTTCTTTTAGAGACAAACCTTACACCGCTCCCGGACACAGGCAGGCAAATGTCAGAGGACAAATAAAGCTGATGAAACCCTGAATGAGGGCAGTGTAGAGTCAGCCTACAAAAATACTTGAGTGGGTAGAATTCCAAGACTGGGCGGCAAATTAGAGGTAACAGGCAGCGGGGTAGATGGGATGAGCAAGGGAAGAAGTGTAGGTAATGATCAGGTGAGAGTCAATGAAGTCTTTCATTCTCTCCATTCAGTTCTACTCTTTTACTGAGAAACAGAGACACAACTTCTGTGGAGCAGAGAATGAGTTTAGATTTAGATGTGTTATTTGAGGTACTTGTGGGGCAAATCAGTTGAAATGTTTAATAGGAAGCTGTTCTGAAGCCCAGGAGAAGGAGATAAGGGCTAGGAATTTGAAGCTGAGGCTCATCAGCATCGAGAGGATGCTTGAACTTGTCCAGAACGAGGATTACAGGAGAAGGAAAGGGGAGCCAAGGGAAGAACCTTCAGGAGCACCAGCATTTCATAAGCAGCCAAAAGGAGTGAAGCTCTAACAGGGGATAAAAGAAGCGGAGGGCAATCAGACAGCCCAGAAGCCAAAGGCAGAGGAAGCAGATCCCCCTGTAAAGCTGCTCAGCACTGTCATCAGGTATGAACACGGAGGCCAGTGTTACCTGGAGGAGAGCAAGGGAGGCCCGAAAGCACAAGTGATCACATTCTCGACTTTGTCACAACGTGTGTGACCGGGAAGGTCGTGAGTGAAATATAAATATCTTGAAGCTGGGGCACTTTTTGGCACCAGCTGGTAGGAGCTACCCGCTCTCCAAGTGCTGCTGTATGACAAGATCGGGAGCATGAAAGCTGGGTAAGAAGTGGGCAAATTCTAGTGGTTCCCATGCACCCAGGACCATAATCAATGCAGGAAAAACTGAGCAATAAGCAGGTTTTTTCTTTAAGACCAACCCCCATACACTCCTCCTATGTGCTCTCCCTCTCTTGTCCCTAAAGTACCCATCACTGAATCTAGTTAAAGGTGTTACTTCAGCCATCTGTGAGCTGAGAAGGGAGAGCATGATATGCAGTGGAGAGCTTCCAGAAGTCCCATAAGTCACCTCCTGCCGTCCACTGCCTGGCCCAGCCTGCAGTTGGCAGCACAATCTTCCCACCACCACCCATCAAGCCTCCCCACATGGGGTCCCATCCCCCCCTGCCCATTCCATCTCTATTTCGCCATCATCTAACCTTGTCCCAGCAAACACCTGAGAATCACCACAGTTCTCCCTGGTGTGTTAGCTTACAAGGGCTTTCCAAAGTTGAAGAGATGTTTGCATAGAGTGAAAATGGAGTGATCTGGTTAAAAACTAATATCATGAACAGATAAAGAAGATGCGGCACCTATACACAATGGAATACTACTCAGCCATAAAAAAGAAGGCAATGAGGCCATTTGCATGAACATGGAGGGATCTAGAGATTATCACCAGAAGTGTAAGTCAGGAGAAAGACAAATCCTGTATGATATCACTTGCAAGCGACATCTAAAACATGACACAAATGATCTTAGCAACGAAGCAGAAACAGAGTCACAGACATAGAGAACAGACTTGCTGCCAGCAGGAGAGAGGGGGAGGGAGGGATGGACTGGGACTCGGGGATTCGCAGGTGCAAACTAGTATGTGTTGGACAAACAATAAGGTCCCACTGTATGGCGCAGGGAACTAGATTCAGTTCTCCGTGATAAACCATAATAGAATAAGAATATGTGAAAGAATACGTTTATGGATAACTGAATCACTTTGCTGTACAGCAGAAATTAACACAGCGTTGTAAACCAACTATACTTCAGTAAAATAAGTTCTAAAAAATCCTAATCTCAGGCTGTAAAAACAAGTCAGCAGGGCTGAGTGAATGACTGAATTGCAGGTTGGTGCTGTTTGGGGTGGCAATGGGGGCTGGAAAAATGTGGATAAAAGGAATAGCCGATGGTGATTCTAAAGCTTGTAAGACACAAAGTGTGCAGGCAAGGAGCACAGGCTCCAGTGTAAAATGCATCCTTGTAGGTAAAGTGTCCTTAGAAGGTACCTTAACTGTGCAATGGAAAGAGTAGGGAATGAAAACTAAGATTGAATTTCTATTATAAAGTAATAAAGGTAATCCAAGCTCCTCATTTACAAAGGAAGAATTGCAACATGCTCTGAAAGAGGATCATTTGAACACTCAATAGCTTTACCAGTATAAACTACACTCCAAAGTTCATCGATGGAAAGCCACCACCGTGCTTTCATAGAACTCTTATTCAACACTATGAAATGTCTTATTTCTACCCATTCCCTTTCCCTGGCTTATACTGTTGAGAGGGAAGTCAAAGAGGAGTTTTGCTAGGTCCTTGGGCATTCCTTCCCAAAGGATAGGGGTGCTGGCATACCAAATGTCACCTTGACCATGCCCTGTGGACTTTTGGACTCTCCTGGGAGTAGAGGTCATATTGCATATCTATTCACCCCGCTATACTCTTTGGCCTCTCCATAAATCAATCCTCTTATTTAATTGCCTATTGCCAAGCACAAAAGTCAGAGTAAGGAAACCCTACTGAGAACCCTACCTAAGCCCCAGGTCAACAAGATGCATATGACCTTCAGCAATTCATTTCTTTCTTTCCTTTTTTTGCAATTAGTGTCTAGGGTTCTAGCCTTCTTGGAATAATCTCCACCTAGACCCACCTTCAATTTTACCTGAAAAAGCATTTAAAATCTGAACCATGATAATATATTCTGCAAAGACCCTGAATGCCCCCAATAACAAGTGCCCCCAGACTGCCTTCCTCCCTTGCAATCCTTAGCCAATTACTAAGATGCTGGCTCCTTCTGCTCTCACTGCATAGAACCCTTTTTTCAAAGCCAAATGTTAAAAAGCCTCATCCATATTAACCAGCTCCCCTTGGGAAGTGTTAATTGGAAAACCACATAACGATATCCGTTTGCTGGAGACAACATCTAACCGAGGCAGAAGTGACACAAGCAAATGTGTGACTGTTAAGAGAAGATTCCAGGTGCCTTAGCTACACCCCAAACACCGACACCTGACCTCAGAAGAAGCCGGCACACTGCAGCTCTGCAGCTGAGTCTGGGCAAACCAAAGACCTTTCTGTGCAACCAATCTCGCCTGCAGAAATAGGAGGGGTGGTATGCCCTCTGCATCATCTCAAGTCAGGAGGGGTGCTGAAAGGGCTCCCTGAGCTCCCCTGTGATGCTCTGTGTTCCCGGGGTGGTGGGCGGGGGGGCTCTGTGAACCCTGGCTCAAGCTCAGGTGCATCACCAAGCCAACAGAAATCTAACTGTGGGTTAGGAGCTGTGCACTCAGCTCTGCTCCAGCCACTAGAGGGCAAGTGCTCTCCAGGGGCTCTGGTTCCATCACCTGAAAGAGGAGTCAGTTGTATACAGATACACTGCGATGTGCCTAAAATTGAAGGCTACGGTAATTATCCATGAAAACGTGGAACTCAAGGTCTGCTACTCTGTACGGTTGTCCAGCCTCTACTCTATCTTGTCAACCTGTCTATGCAAGTTGGCTCACAGCTATAAGCCAGTGACCCTTGGAGCTCTGCCTCTCTGCCTCTCCAAGGGTGAGTGTTAAGGTCCTACTCCTAATTCCATGGAAGTCAACATCAGTAACCCACTGTCAGAGTCTTTCTGGGATGACAGTAATCTGCCAAGAAGGATCAGCCATGGCCTCTTGACTCATGGACCCTGTTGCCCCTCCTTGTCTCAGCAACCCCTTGGACTACAGGCACCCTTTGGATCCCCCTGAATCACAGCCACCCTCTACATACCCTTGGCCATGAATGCTCCTTGCGTCTCCCTGAATCATGGGTACACCTTCTATTCTCTAGAAAGGACTCAGACTGATGAGAAAATACTGACTTGGGTTGAAAGATGGTGGCAATGAAGGAGAGGCTTCCCTAAGCAAAATGAAGAAAAGTCAATCTGTAATCTTAGAGTAAGGAAGTCCCCTGGATATTTAATCCCAATCTCCCTCTTAATGACTTCCCTGGTGGTTCAGACGGTAAAGCGTCTGCCTACAATGTGGGGGACCTGGGTTTGATCCCTGGGTCGGAAGATCCCCTGGAGAAGGTAGAGGCAACCCACTCCAGTACTCCTGCCTGGAAAATCCCATGGATAGAGGAGCCTGGTAGGCTATAGTCCATGGGGTCGCAAAGAGCCAGACACAACTGAACAACTTCACTTTCTTTCTTTCCCTCTTAATAGGCAGAGGAACTAAGGTCCGAAGAGTTTTCATGGCTTGCCCAGGGTCAACCTGCTTAATGACAAAGGCTGGCCTTCTCCTACCCCTGGTCCCTGACATATTCTTTCCCCTGCCCCAGGGAGCCTCTGAAGTGTTCTTGGTGAGATAAAAGACAAGGAATTCATCAAGTCCTATGCTGCTGCTGCTAAGTCACTTCAGTTGTGTCCAACTCTGCACGACCCCATAGACGGCAGCCCACCAGGCTCCACCGTCCCTGGGATTCTCCAGGCAAGAACACTGGAGTGGGGTGCCATTTCCTTCCAATGCATGAAAGTGAAAAGTGAAAGTGAAGTCGCTCAGTTGTGTCCGACCCTCAGCGACCCCGTGGACTGCAGCCCACCAGGCTTCTCCGTCCATGGGATTTTCTAGGCAAAAGTACCGGAGTGGGGGTACCATTGCCTTCTCCGCAAGTCCTATGCAAACAGATTCAGATGCCCAAAAAGAAACAGCAAAGGGTTTTAGGGTCATGAGAATGATGTCAACCAGTGACATCCCAAGGAAGGTGTGTGATTATAGCCAGTTTAATTTAGATACTCAGGCAAAGCAGCCTTTATTTAGGCTCAGACCATGGAGTTAGGGAAAGTACAAAAACTTCCTCAGTTTTTGAAATCACACAGTACATTTTAGGATAAATTTAAGACTATAACTTCTCTATTTTATCTTTAATTACACACAGGGAAGAGTTACATGCTATTAAAGGAATTTCAGATACAGTGAACAGATCAAAGGGAGATTTTTCTATAGGAGACTCATCTACATACTTCTGAAGTCAGACCACTAAGTTAACTTTTCTTTCTGCCCTTCTCTGTGAGACTGATCCCATACAGGTTACAGCATCCCAGACTGCCTCAGCTGCTCCCAGTCTTCTTTAGCAACATGCTGGCTGCCTCAGAGAGGTCCAGAGGCTGCCCTCCTATCTTCTATGCCTTTCAGGGTGAAAGAGAAATAAGAGGGTCTTCCCAAGATATTCTGCTTGTTGATCTGAAATCCTAGGACTTGCCCAGCCTCCTCTGCATTGGCCAGTATCAAACACGACCAGAAATTTCTGCAGCTGCCTCCTTGCTATGTGATCTCCGTAGCCATTACAGGAGCTGTTTTCTCTTCATTTCCATTAATTAATTATTCTGTTTCGACTGCGCCCTCAGAGCTCTGACAGGGGTGGGAAGAGGGCAACAACTTTATTAATAAAGTCATTATATTACATCTAGAGGTAATCGTGATGCAAGAAAGCGAACAAAGGACATCTGAGTAACTGAATAAGAGACCACATGTCTCCCCACCTCACTGTAATAATTCCCAGGTGTCTCACTGGCTCTTTTCCTGCGAGCCATCTCTTCAGGCCCCTGACAGCTCTCTCTCCGGCTCTTTTAGAATATAACATACAGAACTCTAATGGTTCCACAGATCGGTGTTGTCAGAGGCAGAATAATGTTTCATTTGACTAGTGGTATAAGGATTAGTAATAACACACGTATATAGTACTTTCAAGAACACACTTTCACATCTGTTGTCTTGTAGAATTCTCACGACAAACCTGAAGGGTAGCTGGAGGAGGTCTCGTCACCTCCGCTTCACAGGTGGCAAAACCACAGTAGAGGCAGTTAACTGATGCCTTCCCTCAACTACAGGCTTGTTGCAGCACTGCCCCGGGGCCGCTCACCTTGAGACCTAGCTCTTTCTCTCTCTAAGTAAAGTCACTCAGTCATGTCCGACTCTTTGCGATCCCCATGGACTATAGCCCGCCAGGCTCCTCCATGCATGGGATTTTCCAGGCAAGAATACTAGAGTGGGTTGCCATCTCCTTCTCCAGGGGATCTTCCCAACCCAGTGATCGAACCCGGGTCTCCTGCACTGCAGGCACATGCTTTACCATCTGAGCCACCAGGGAAGCCCAAACAACAGCTTACACAGCAAGGAGAGCTGGGGGGAAACACCATCCCACTGGAACCCCAAATAACCATGTGGATGTTAGTTCAGTATCTGGAAATACTGTGTGGCAGTAACCCCTAGGGCAGAGATACTGATATAAGTAAGAGGGAGGAAGGAAAGAGCAGTTTGCCCAGTAAGATCTCACTCAGGGCTTCTCAGCCTCGGTGCTATGAACATTTGGGTCCAGCAGTTCTTTGTTGTGGGGCTGTCCTGTTCATCACGAGATTCGAGCAGCACCTCTGGTTGCTGCCCACTAGGTGTCAGTAGCACTCCCTCTCCGCCTCCCGGTGTGACAAGGAAAACTATCCCCAGATATTACTGCCAGTCATCCCCTCGGGGTGCAAAATTCCTCTTGGCTGAATCCATGATATTATGATATATATAGCTTCTCTCTCAATCTTTCTGTCTCCTTCTCTCCCCACCCCTACTCCTGCCCTAGGAGGTATTTCCTGGGCTATTCATCCCCAGCCAAGATGGCCAAAAGTCCATACTTAAGAGTTTGAAGCTTACTTCTATCTCTTCTTCAGTGACTCATCTTGGGAGAGTTCTCTTATCTCTTAGAGCCTCAGATTCCTCGCTTGTCAATGTAAATTATACCACCTACGTTCTACGACTTTCATGAGGAAGCCTGGTGTGCTGCAGTCTATAGGGTCACAGAGTCAGACGCGACTGAGCGACTGAACTAAATGAGATGATGTATATACAGGCTGAGCATGAGGTCTGAATCAAACCAAGCATCCAATAATATATAGCCAGTATTATTTTGGAGGAAAGAAAGGATTTGGACTGGATGATACATAACTGAGGATGACCCCTTCAGGTAGAGTTTGCTCCAGCTGCCCCCTCCTACAAGGCACTGTCCCAGAAGAATTACTGTGCATGCAGGAGAAGAGCAGTGACTTCACTGTGAGTACAAAGGACTCAGTAGCCCATTAACAGGCTCTGCTTCTCCTTGGGTGACCCAGCAGAAGTTGTCATTAATGGCGAGAACGTTTATCCTTGGATATGCATCTCTGTGACCTGCCCAAAGTCTGAATTCTGATTACTTGCTGTGGCCTACAAGATCCGGCCACTGCCCTTTTTACCACCCTTACCCACATACCACTTTCCCCTTCATCTGCTCATCTTTCTGTTCCTGAATCTCCAAGCTGGCCCTGGCTTGGTGTTGGTCTCACAGTTAGAGCCTCCTGCTTGGAATACTCTGCTTCTAGAATGCTCTCTCTCTCTGTGGCTTCACTGAGCTCTTGGCTTAAATGTCACTTCTTAACAGAGTTCACCCCTGACCTCCAAGTAGCCTTATTCTAGCTACCTTCAGTCTCCTTACCCTCCCTCACTTTCGTCTCAACTCTCTTGCTTTTTTTGTCTGCATCTCCCCTCACAATGTTAGTTTCAAGAGACCAAGGGCTTTCCTTTGTCCACCATCATAGCCTAAACACTTAGAACTGTGTCAGGCCCAGGGCAAATAGTCTAGAATATTTTTTGGATAAATAGTTAAACGGCCTCCTCAAGGGCAAGTCCCACATCCCTTTAGCTCCCAGAACACCTGACACTGGTTGACAGGAGATGCTCAGGGACTAGTCAATCGCCCTGCAGTATTTACTGAGCACCAACTGTGATCTCTGGAAGCTGCTAAACCTCGGAAAACTTTTCCTGAGAGGCCAGCTCTGTCCTTGAAGAGGAAAGAAAAAAAAAAAGGATGGAAAGCATAGCCCACAGTGTCCTCTGGAATTCCTCAATCCTTCATGGCTAAATCTGGCGCTGACACTTAGCATTAGGAAGTGGGCTGGAATGGGGATTTCGGGTGTGGACTCCTGGCCCAATTATGTACCCACATGAGTACGCAGGAAGGACCTAAGGGACGTCCGCATCATCCAAGGAGTTACACTGTCGGTTGCCCTGGAAACCAGCCAGGTTCTCAGCAGCCGTCCTGATTGCCACTCACCATGACCTGTGCGGGCAGCCCAGTCCGGCCCCGTCACACACCCTTGCTAGGAGGTCCCCGTTTAAGAGCGGAGGTCCCCGTTTAAGGGCAGAGGTCGGAACTGCAGTGTGTTCAGGGGCAGGGAACCGTCATGACCTCACAGATGCTGCCTCTGGTCTCTGGCGCACAGACCCTGCCCTGTGAGCCAGCGAGGGCCCCTGAGGTCTGCAGAACCCCTCGGAGACCTGGTCCTTCAGACAGGGCCAGCGGCCAACTGGGCTGGTCGGGGAGCAGGCATGCCCTGGACACCGGGGCTGCCGTTTCCACATTTAGACTGCATCGCATTACCTCACCGCCAGCCAATCGGTGCCTCCTGGGGCTCAGCACACGTCCTCCCCTTGGCCACAGACATCGCCTCATGTCCCTGTCCACTCCTGGAGCGTGCAGCGCCCAGGGCCGGCTGGGGGGGGGTGCTGGGGTG
>NW_011494773.1:2942755-2950216 GCF_000754665.1 Bison bison bison | reverse complement strand
CAGTTGGGAGGCAAGTGGCAGGAGGGTAGGACAGGGTGAGGAGAGCCTTCAGCCTACTCACAAGAAGCTGAGCTCTAAGCCACCGTCAAGAGGATGGGTGAGGTCAGTGGTCTGCAAACCCCTGTAAGCCAGGCCCCTGCCAGCTATGCCCGGGGTGAGGATGACTGTTTGCCCACTTCCTAACCCAAGCCCCAGCTCACCTGTGTCCAGGACCAAATTTCAGCCCCTGGCATCTCCAGTGACCAAACAGAGGAGCAGAGACTAATATTTTAGGAAATCAGAGGGTCCCTTACAACCAAGACGGACCCAAGTTGTTGAAGTTAGAGGCTTGGATCTTGGGATTTGAATGAGCAAGGGGACTTGGAGCTGGCTGACTGGTGGGTTCCCATGTACCCAGCCCATGCTCAGGGGAGCTGGCTCCCAGGGGACAGGGACAAGAGAGAGACTGGGGCAGGCGGGCTTGCAGTGAAGCTGTACCACCCACTGCTGGGCTGCACACACCCCCCACCCACTCCACCCCGTGGCCTCCTGGAAGGTCTGCAAGCTCATTCTAGAGGGAGATGGTCAGAGAAGGGCATTTTATCTTCATGCTGTCTCACTTCAAAGGTTTTTTCCTCTAGATAGAAGCAGAGATGTTAACATATCTTTAAGTAAAGAAAAGGGGGAAGTGTAGGGGACAGGATGGGAAGCCAGGATAAATCTTTACAAAGTGTTCAATATTTTACACAAATACAGCTCTTCAGCAGCAACCACATTTCCATGGATGTGCCACTTGTGAGCACGGTTAATAGCTCTGCACACACCGAGGACGGAAGTGTGGCCGGGAACACAGGAGAGAGATACTAATGAGAAGCAAAATCAGACGACTCAAGAAAACCGCCATTCAACCAATCCAAGTCTCTGTGTGCACACAAGGGGCAGGGGTCACTTCCTGCCCCTGTGGTCTTCCTCCCCACTTGCAAACCAAGAGGGCATCTCCAGTTAGACTTACTCTAGGGACTCTGTCAGCGTCTCCCTCGGGAGAGGGATCCACGTTCCAGACCATCTTGCCAGTTATCCAGCCCCCAGGTGTCACATCCCATGTACAGATGACAGTCAAACAATGGGTCTGCCACACACGGAGCAGACTGCACCATTCCTAAAGCAATGGGCTGCACTTGGAGTGCTCATGAGGACTTCCCTGGTGGTCCAGTGGTGAAGAGCCTGCCTGTCAATGCAGGGGTCCCAGGTTCGATCTCTGGGATGGGAAGATTCCACGTGCCACGGAGCAACTCAGCCTATGCACCACAGCTGCTAAGCCTGTGCTCCAGAACCACTGCGCCCACGTGCCACAACCACTGAAGCCTGCCAGCCTAGAGCCTGTGCTCCTCAACAAGAGAAGCCACCACAATGAGAAGCCCATGCAACGCAACGAAGAGTAGCCCCCACTCGCTGCAACCAGAGAAAGCCCACACACAACAATGAAGACCCCAGCACAAGCAGACATGAAGGGCTAACGACATGTTATGGAGGCAAAGAGGCAGCAGCCTGAGAGGATCCATGGGAAATTGATCCTGATGTCATGCTTAGACAGTAGGGTTATTCTCTCACCTCCCAGCCCTCAGTTGAAAAATCTGGGTAGGAAGACATATTTTGCTTTAATACAACCACCATGACAGTTGGAAAGTGATTCTTCAAGGTGGAAGCAGGCCAGGAAGGAACAAAAGCCACCCCACGTCAGAAGACACACGATAATGTCTCCTCAAGTCGCCGCCCCATTCGCAGAGTAACTGATGAGGGACCCCTCCAGCATCAGGCCAAAGTCCCAACAACCACTTGTGAAAGATGAAGTGGGCCCTGAAAAAGGGTTAATAAGAAATCACTTGCCATCAGCTCCCTAAAAAGCAATAAGAACAAAAAAACAGGTGGAGTTAGGAGAAAGGCTTCAGTCCCACTTTGCAAAGCCGATTTATTTTCAGTCATTTTTTATTTCATTTATTACCTAAAGGATAATGCACACATTTTCAAGACCTGGCTAAAAAAAGAAACCTATTGCATAACTGTAATAGGCCTGGGAGCTATTGTTGTCATGAACAAACTGGACATCTCATCTCAGAGAAAGGGATTCAGAGGTCTGAGGCCTAGGTATTCTTTCAAGGTGTCCAATGAGCCAGCTGCTGCTGCTGCTGCTGCTGCTGCTGCTGCTGCTAAGTCACTTCAGTCGTGTCCGACTCTGTGCGACCCCATAGATGGCAGCCCACCAGGCTCCCCCGTCCCTGGGATTCTCCAGGCAAGAACACTGGAGTGGGTTGCCATTTCCTTCTCCAATGCATGAAAGAGAAAAGTGAAAGTGAAGTCGCTCAGTCGTGTCTGACTCTTCGCGACCCCATGGACTGCAGCCTACCAGGCTCCTCCGTCCATGGATTTTCCAGGCAAGGGTACTGGAATGGGGTGCCATTGCCTTCTCCGAATGAGCCAGCTGCCCAGGCAGAAAGGACAGGAGACTCCTAGAGGTCACAGATTGAATCTAAATGAGTGATACATGGGGAGGGGAAGTCACCTGTGAACCGAGGATGGATGTGGGACAGGAGTCACTCAACTGTAGTCTCTGGTTCTCTTTTCCTTCAAGAGAACAATAGAATCTGGTATCCACTCAGAGGCACTGACCAGACAGTGACCAAACCACCCACACAGAGGGTGAAGGAACCATGTAAATTTCCAGGCTGCAAGACCAATGGACACAACCTCCAGGCTACTTTAAGGAAGAATAAGGCAGAGGTTTCCATTCTCCCTGGGGATTCTCAGGTGGTTCACTGGTAAAGAATCTGCCTGCCAAGGCAGGAGACACAGGAGGCACGAGCTCGATCCCTGGGTCAGGAAGATCCCCAGGAAGAGGAAATGGCAACCCATGGGAAAATTCCATGGACAGAGGAGCCTGGCGGGCTACAGTTCATGAGGTTGCAAAAGAGCTAGACATGACTGAGCACGCATGCACACTTCCTTCTCTCAAGCACTAAGACAGAAACACTGAACTGAAGAACTGGCTAAGGCTAGTCTATTTCCCTCCTTCAGTACCATTGAGGAAACTGGGTCTCAGGGAGTTCACGACTTGTCCAGGGCCACACACGGGGCTGAAATTAAGATCTACTGCTTCTTCATCCAATGGCCACTATGCCCGTGGCCACTCAAAACACTGTCCACAGACCAGTAGCATCAACAGCACCTGGAAGTTAGTTAGAAACAAGCCCTGAGCCCACCCAAACCTTGTGAATCAGAATTCACTGTTCCCAAGACCCCCCCAGCTGAAAAATACACACATTAGAGTTTGAGAAGCATCATCCTACCCAGCCCTGACTCTGTGCGAAGACGGGGCAACTGCTCAGCAGGGACTCTGTTCACCATGGCAACTGACCAACTCAACTCCCACTGGCCCTCCTGCTCTGCACTGGTCTTTGAAATGTTTTTATGCAGACACAGCTCACCACC
Organism: Bison bison bison; assembly: GCF_000754665.1. Classification (NCBI taxonomy): domain Eukaryota; kingdom Metazoa; phylum Chordata; class Mammalia; order Artiodactyla; family Bovidae; genus Bison; species Bison bison. The sequence continues at coordinate 2,946,751 of NW_011494773.1, read as the reverse complement.
TCTGAAAACAGACCTCTTCCTGGCAATAAGTAGATTCCCTAGTATCAATAGCACTAAGGTATCAGCTAATTAAAGCCAGAGTTCTGTCCATATCACGGTCCCCTCACATTGCCTTCTAATATAAACAGCATTTTACTTCTCTGATAACAGTCACTATCCACCATTTTGTTCCATCTCCTCTTAATTTATTGCAATTCATTATCCTAAGAAGAAATAGGCTCAATCCCCCATCCCCAAACCCCAGCAAGCTTTCTCTTTCTGCTCTTAAATGTACAGGATGTTCACTCTCAATGAAGAAGACATTTAACTTCCCTTTAGGGTTGGTCCAGCTTTTGGTCTCAAGTCTCCACTGTTTGGGAAAGGAAATGTTTCTATATCCATAATGCCTTAAAAAGGTACTTGTTGGAACATTCATTCACTACATAAGAGGTTGGTCTGCTCCACATTCCCTCGACACGTGTGCTAAGGCCAGGGAGCAAGAAAGGACTGAGCCCACCTCCTCCATCCCAGGTGAGAGGGGGGGACGCTGTGGTCTTTGCGGTCAGGGGCGGGGTGGGACGCTGTGGTCTTTGCGGTCAGGGGCGGAGTGGGACGCTGTGGTCTTTGCGGTCAGGGGCGGAGTGGGACGCTGTGGTCTTTGCGGTCAGGGGCGGAGTGGGACGCTGTGGTCTTTGCGGTCAGGGGCCAGAAGTAAGAGTGATGCTTCCACAGGCCACATACCAGGCAGCAGTTCTTGAAAAGAAATGGCCTGTTTCCACATCAAAAAGAGCATGAGGCAATATTAATTAACCAGGCCTCCTAGCCCTGGCAGGGGACTCTTCACAGCCTTGGTCCTAAGCCACTTGCGTGACTCCTCATCCTTTGATTTCCAACCCTGACTGTACCCTTGCCTTTGACATCTTTCCCCCTCTGGACAAGAAGTCCAGGCTTTTAAGGGCATTCAATTCCTCCCTCTCACTCTGCTGTTTTTGGCTGCCCCCAAACAACTTCCTGAAGCATCCAGCCTAGCCCCATGGAGACAGTTTCTCAGCCTAGCCAGGGTAGCCATCCTACTGCTCCAGGTGCCTCTGGCTCAAGACCAGAACTAGTATATTTGCTTATTAGAAGACTGGTGTGAGTTGTAGTAATTGCTCTGTCATGTCCTTGTCTTTGGGACCCCACAGACTGTAGCCCAGCGGGTTTCTCTGTCCATGGAATTCTCCAGGCAAGAATACTGGAGTGGGTAGCCTTCCCCTTCTCCAGGGGAATCTTCCCATCCCAGGGGTCAAACCTGGGTCTCCTGCATTGCAGGTGGATTCTTTACAGTCTGAGCCACCGGGGAAGCCCAGAGCAGAACTAGTATAAAGACCTTGCACCACTCTCAAGATGTCGAGAGACACATCCCTCATACATTTACTAACCGGGCAACAGACGATTAGTGCCAAAGGGAATCTCATGTGATAAGTGCTGGCAGAGGCCAGAGCTGAGAGGGTCTTGAAGACTGAAGGATTTGCTGATACCACTAAGGTCAGACTTACATGAGGCTTTAAAGAGAGGGTAGGGCTAGGACTGGCAGAAAAGTGAGGTGGACTGGGTTCACTCTTTCAGAAGTTTCCTGCAGAGGCTGGAAGCCTTCTTGGCTGTCTTCAGCGACAGTAGCTGTCAACATTCTCTACCGGGAGAGGAAGACACATAAATGGACTGAATAGAAGGGAACCAGCTATTCAGGAAAGCGGGTGTCCCTCTGCATCTCAGAGGTGGGGGCTTCTTGGGCCCCTGGATCTATTCACTGCTGAGGTCCAGAGTGGCCTTAATCAGTGGAAGGCATGCCCCGTCGGATAATCTTGGCTGGCAGGCCTGCATTGAAAGACCCCCTCCAGTCCCTTCCAAGAACCTGCAGGTGCCAAGCAGGCACATTGTCTAAACCCTCAGCACGTCCCACATCTCAGAATGCACCAGATTTCAAAGCAGTGAGCATAGCTGAAACACCGCCATCCACATACACTGTGCATTCCACAGTCCGGGTTTTTTTTTGTGGAACTATCATGATTGCTGTATTTCCTGCCAACATTTTCTATAGTGAGTATGAGCTCCCACTCTGTGACTTTATTTTACGTCTCTATTGATTGGGTATACTCTGAAATAGGATAGAAAAACAGAGCAAGGTCCCAAAGCCTCTGGGCCAAGGCAGCTGGACACTGGGGCACAGGAAACTGAAGAAGTGCCCTTAAGGCCTCCACGCGGCCCAAATATCCTAGGTGCAGCTTGGCCACCACGCAGATCAGGTGTATGTGGTGTTACATTCCCACTTACACTATTTACTAGGATTCCTGCTACACTGCTCCAAGGGGGGAGGATTATTATCATTATTATTATCATCTGCATTTATAATGCTGTAGCTCCAGGCTCAGAGATGCCAAGTGATTTGCCTGATTCCATCCAGTCACTTAGTGGTAGAACCAAACCTAGAATGCAGATGTTTTTTCACATGTCAGCCCTGGGCACTCTCTCCCAGGCTGACTTGGAAACCCAAAGAAAGTAAAATACAAGAAAAAAGGAGAAAGGAAGAGGGGGTACCTCACATTTAATACTCCCTTTCAAGACTTCCCTGGTGGCTCAGATGGTAAAGTGTCTGTCTACAATGCAGGAGACCCAGGTTCAATCCCTGGGTGGGGAAGATCCCCTGGAGAAGGAAATGGCAATCCACTCCAGTATTATTGCCTGGAAAATCCCATGGACGGAGGAGCCTGGTAGACTACAGTCCATGGGGTTGCAAAGAGTTGGACATGACTGAGCGACTTCACTTTTCATTCCAAAGAGCAATAATTTAGATGTGAATGAATGATACATTATGAATTACATCTTCTAGGAAAATACATCAATAATGAAGAAAGACACAAGAGAAAATATAACATTGGGGATAAACGTTCAGAAGAAGGATGGGGTGGTGAGTATTGTACAACAACTTTTGTCATTCAAAACACCAATCATTGAGAAAGTATCAGAAATAAACAGCAAGGCAGGCAAGAATCCAGATTCTACCTTAGAGAATTCAGGTACAGAAGCTTATATTTGAAAAATCATCCCCTCAGATTCTCATTTGGTTATTTACTCTTATTTTTTACTCATTTATTCTTGCTTTGCACACCCTATTAACCATCTTGATTATTTCAGTTCCTATAAAAAATCAATTTAAAAATAAAATTAGAAAGTGACAGGGCTCCTACTAGTTTACTTATGGTAGGAACAGCTGATATGCAGACAATGAAGAAGAAAGCCACATACAACTGAAAAAAAAAAAAATTAAACTAAAAAAACCAGTAAAGAATACACAAACACAGACATATGATACTAAAAGCCCTATACCCAACACAGCAATAATTACACTCATGATTACACCCTGAGTCTTTAAGGAAAAGCTAAACCATGATTGGTATCCTGTAACAATTTTAAGAAAATGAGAAAGCATTCATTTTGGAAAGATAATTGGCAGATTAGCTCAGAGTAAAAATGGTCTGAGGTGTATAAAGGGATAAAATCTGAAAAATTCTCTTGGCAAGAACATCTGTCTCAAAATGGGGATCTTTTAGCAGCATCTTTAGAGGAGTGGTTCTCAAACTTTAGCGTGATGAGAATCACCTGGAGGGCTTGGTGAGCTCAGTGGTTGCTCATCTCATTTAACCTTTACCACAATCCTGTGCCATTATCATTCCCATTTTCCACAGGGGGTGCACCACATTTCAGAGAGGCTAACTAACCTGTCCAAGGTCATACACCAGAAGCTGCTGATTCCATGGCTTGGGCTGGTGCCTCTAACAAGTTTCCAGGTGATACTGATGGTCCACAGATCACTTGAAGAAGTACTGCTTTAGAGACTAACCAGGGAATATAGCCATAACAGAAAAAAGAGGACCTATAACAGACACAAGAACAAGTGAATGGGAAAGGCCAGATTCTCTTTCAGGAGCTCCCCAAAGGACAGCCACTTCTGTGTGCTCCTGAGAGTCTGGACCCAGA